>NC_139221.1:289840356-290375356 GCF_055691185.1 Crinia signifera | reverse complement strand
AAGTATTTTGTTATTTGACTATATACTTGTCTCTAGGGTTAAATTGCTGGGGTAGGAGCTGTCATCTATGTCCTAGTTATTCACCCTTTTGTTCCAGCTATTGCTTTTTCCCAGTTCATGTTTTGGGGTTTTAACTTACCCTAAAGGCCAAAAATTATAATGTATGTCATTATTATAAGTATTATATTCATTACTGATTCAAGCTGATCCCTCATAATGGGGCAGATGTATTAAGCCTTAACAAGAGATAAATGTAAGGGTGATAAGAAAAGATAAATGTCCAGACAATCACCTTTGACTGCCATGTTACAGCCTGTGTTTGAAATAAGTCAGTAAGGTGCCGATTGGCTGGACATTTATCTCTCTTTATCACCCTTCCATTTATCTCTTGTTAAGGCTTAATACATCTGCCCCAATGTGATAATAAGATACTGTGACTATAACATCTCTGCATACAGTATATAGATGTGTGATGTAATACTGTGACTTTGACATCTCTATACAGTATATAGAGTATATAGATGTGTGGTGGGATACTGTGACTATAACATCTCTTCATGCAGTATATAGATGTGTAATGGAATACTGTGACTATAACATCTCTGTATACAGTATATAGATGTGTGATGGAATATTGTGACTATAACATCTTTGTATACAGCATATAGATGTGTGATGAATACTGTGACTATAACGTCTCTGTACACAGTATATAGATGTGTGATGTGATACTGTGACTACAACATCTCTGTATACAGCATATAGATGTGTGATGGAATACTGTGACTATAACATCTCTGTATACAGCATATAGGTGTGTGATGTGATACTGTGACTACAACATCTCTGTATACAGCATATAGATGTGTGATGGAATACTGTGACTATAACATCTCTGTATACAGCATATAGATGTGTGATGGAATACTGTGACTATAACATATCTGTGTATACAGCATATAGATGTGTGATGGAATACTGTGACTATAACATATCTGTGTATACAGCATATAGATGTGTGATGGAATACTGTGACTATAACATCTCTGTATACAGCATATTCATGTGTGATGGAATACTGTGACTATAACATCTCTGTATACAGCATATAGATGTGTGATGGAATACTGTGACAATAAGATCTCTGCATACAGTGTATAGTTGTGTGATGGGATACTGTAACTATAACACGCAGTATATGGCCTGGCCCCAAGCCTCTATGGCCTGTTTTTGCAGCAGCCCTCAGAGACATATTAACTGTGTCACGGGTCCGGTGCATGCGCAGTATCATCCTCGACTTGCGCATGCACGGAACTTGGTTTTTATGGGCTGTCGCTCAGCAGCCCATGTAGATGCATCTCGGAGGGCGGGTACACCTACCAATGGAACTGCCATGGGTGACTGGCAGGTCATACTTCCAATAAGAAGTCACTGTCAGTAACGTAACAGTAAAGCCAGAACAGCTTCACAGACTGCATCTGGCATCACTTAGACAGGGAACAGTGGCGGATTTTACCTGGGGTGGCTGCATAGGTAAAAACCCATAGGTAAAAACTGTGACTATACCATCTCTGTATACAGCATATAGATGTGTGATGGAATACTGTGACTATACCATCTCTGTATACAGCATATAGATATGTTATGGGATACTGTGACTATACCATCTCTGTATACAGTATATAGATGTGTGATGGAATATTGTGACTATAACATCTTTGTATACAGCATATAGATGTGTGATGGAATACTGTGACTATAACATCTCTGTACACAGTATATAGATGTGTGATGTGATACTGTGACTACAACATCTCTGTATACAGCATATAGATGTGTGTGGAATACTGTGACTATAACATATCTGTGTATACAGCATATAAGTGTGTGATGGAATACTGTGACTATAACATCTCTGTATACAGCATATAGATGTGTGATGGAATACTGTGACTATAACAGCTCTGTATACAGCATATAGATGTGTGATGGAATACTGTGACTATAACATATCTGTGTATACAGCATATAGATGTGTGATGGAATACTGTGACTAACATCTCTGTATACAGCATATGCATGTGTGATGGAATACTGTGACTATAACATCTCTGTATACAGCATATAGATGTGTGATGGAATACTGTGACAATAAGATCTCTGCAAACAGTGTATAGTTGTGTGATGGGATACTGTGACTATAACACACAGTATATGGCCTGGCCCCAAGCCTCTATGGCCTGTTTTTGCAGCAGCCCCCAGAGACATATTAACTGTGTCACGGGTCCGGTGCATGCGCAGTATCATCCTCGACTTGCGCATGCACGGAACTTGGTTTTTATGGGCTGTCGCTCAGCAGCCCATGTAGATGCATCTCAAAGGGCGGGTACACCTACCAATGGAACTGCCATGGGTGACTGGCAGGTCATACTTCCAATAAGAAGTCACTGTCAGTAACGTAACAGTAAAGCCAGAACAGCTTCACAGACTGCATCTGGCATCACTTAGACAGGGAACAGTGGCGGATTTTACCTGGGGTGGCTGCATAGGTAAAAATCCATAGGTAAAAACTGTGACTATACCATCTCTGTATACAGCATATAGATGTGTGATGGAATACTGTGACTATACCATCTCTGTATACAGCATATAGATATGTTATGGGATACTGTGACTATACCATCTCTGTATACAGCATATAGATGTGTGATGGAGTACTGTGACTATACCATCTCTGAATACAGCATATAGATATGTTATGGGATACTGTGACTATACCATCTCTGTATACAGTATATAGATGTGTGATGGAATACTGTGACTATACAATTTCTGTATACAGCATATAGATGTGTGATGGAATACTGTGATTATACCATCTCTGTATACAGCATATAGATGTGTGATGGAATACTGTGACTATAACTTCTCTGCACACAGTATATAGATGTGTGATGGAATACTGTGACTCCAACATCTCTGCATACAGTATACAGATGTGTGATGGAATATTGTGACTATAACTTCTCTGCATACAGTATATACAGTAGATGTGTGATGGAATACTGTGACTATAACATTTCTGCATACAGTATATAGATGTGTGATGGGATACTGGGACTACAACATCTCTGTATACAGTATATAGATGTGTGATGTGATACTGTGACTATACCAACTCTGTATACAGCATATAGATGTGTGATGAAATACTGTGACTATACCATTTCTGCATACAGTTTATAGATGTGTGATGGAATACTGTGACTATACCATCTCTGTATACAGCATATAGATGTGTGATGGAATACTGTGACTATAACTTCTCTGCACACAGTATATAGATGTGTGATGGAATACTGTGACTATACAATTTCTGTATACAGCATATAGATGTGTGATGGAATACTGTGACTATAACTTCTCTGCACACAGTATATAGATGTGTGATGGAATACTGTGACTCCAACATCTCTGCATACAGTATACAGATGTGTGATGGAATATTGTGACTATAACATCTCTGCATACAGTATATAGATGTGTGATGGGATACTGTGAGTAGAACATCTCTGCATACAGTATATAGATGTGTGATGTGATACTGGGATTACAACATCTCTGTATACAGTATATAGATGTGTGATGTGACACTGTGACTATACCAACTCTGTATACAGCATATAGATGTGTGATGGAATACTGTGACTATACAATTTCTGTATACAGCATATACAGTATACAGCATATATGTGATGGAATATTGTGACTATAACTTCTCTGCACACAGTATATACAGTAGATGTGTGATGGAATACTGTGACTATAACATCTCTGCATACAGTATATAGATGTGTGATGGGATACTGTGAGTAGAACATCTCTGCATACAGTATATAGATGTGTGATGTGATACTGGGATTACAACATCTCTGTATACCAGAGGCGGAACTACCATTGGTGCAGCAGGTGCATTGCACCGGGGCCCCTGAAGACTAAGGGGCCCACTTCTGCCACCCACTGCTGTGTGGCATATTGTGAACTTGGTTTGGAGTGGAAGAGGAGGGCCCAGAAATGTAGTTTTGCACCTGGGCCAACCACTCGTAAGTTCCGACACTGCTGTATACAGTATATAGATGTGTGATGTGACACTGTGACTATACCAACTCTGTATACAGCATATAGATGTGTGATGAAATACTGTGACTATACCATTTCTGCATACAGTATATAGATGTGTGATGGAATACTGTGACTATACAATTTCTGTATACAGCATATACAGTATACAGCATATATGTGATGGAATACTGTGACTGTACCATCTCTGTATACAGCATATAGATGTGTGATGGAATACTGTGACTATAACTTCTCTGCACACAGTATATATATGTGTGATGGAATACTGTGACTCCAACATCTCTGCATACAGTATACAGATGTGTGATGGAATACTATGACTATACCATCTCTGTATACAGTGTATAGATGTGATGGAATAATGTAACTATACCATCTCTGTATACAGTATATAGAATGTGTGATGGAATACTGTAACTATACCATCCCTGTATACAGTATTATTTATTATTTATTTACAGTTACTTATATAGCGCAGCAGATTCTGTTGCGCTTTACAATTGTAGACAGTGATAAAACAAACTGGGTAACAACAGACAGACTTGGAGGTAAGACTGCCCTGCTGCAAGCTTACAATCTATAGGGATATATGAGGGAAAAACGAGGACAGACACCAGTAATAGAATAGCATTCCCACCAAGTTGCAAGTCCAGAAGGGAAGCTACAGTATTTAATACAAAAGTGCCTCAGAGGGTTATGAGTGTGTTATATAAATATGATAGTCTTGCCTGAAGAGGTGAGTTTTTAGGGAACACTTGAATGTTTAGCAGGCTTGTAGATAGTTTTATTGTGCGTAGAAGGGCATTCCGTAGGGTGGGAGCAGCCCGATGAAAGTAATAGTGAACGGGAGCTAGTGATCCATGCAGAAGAGAGACGCAGATTTTTCAGTATGGTTAATAGCTTTGTATGCACGTAGAAGAAATTTATATTGAATATGGTAAAATACAGACAACCAATGGAGGGACAGGCAGAGCGGATCAGCAGATGATCAGCCTAGCAGCAGCATTTAAAATGGATTGCAGTGGCGAGAGTCTGTTCTTGGGAAGACCAGTTAGGAGAGTATTGCAATATTGAATGCGGGATATAATGAGTGCATGGATAAGAGATTTAGTAGTGTCTTGTGTGAGATAGGGTCATATTTTGAATATGTTTTTTTTAGATGCATTTAACATGATTTGGAGAGAGATTGAATGCGTGGAACAAAGGACAGTTCAGAGTCGAAGATGACCCCCTAGGCTACGAGCTTGTGGGTTAGGGTACATTGTCGAGTTGTCAACAGTTATGGAGATATCAGGATGGTAACTGTTCTTGGTTGGTTGGAATATTGAGATTGAGGTAGCGGCAAGACTTCCAGGATTAGATGGCAGAGAGGCATTCAGAGACTCGGCCCAAGACGACTAGTGACAACTCTGGGGTTGATAGATAGATTTGAGTATCGTCTGCATACAAGTGATACTGAAATCCAAAAGAGCTGATTAGTTTGCCAAGAGATGAGGTATAGATTGAAAAAAGCAGAGGACCTAAAACTGAGCCTTGCGGAACTCCAACTGACAGAGGTAGTGATGAGGAAGTAGAGTCAGAGAAGCAAACACTGAAAGAGTGATCAGATAGGTAAGATGAGAACCAGGAAAGGGCTAGTAGTAAGACTAGGGAGTGCCGTGTTTGTATGTGAAGAGTGTGATCAACAGTGTCCAAACGCAGCAGAAAGATCTAGAAGTATAAGTAGTGTGTAATGGCCTTTAGACTTGGCAGTTACCAGATCATTCACCACTTTAGTCAGTGCTGTCTCAGTGGAGTTTTGGGAATGAAAGCCTGACTGAAATGGGTCTAATAGGGTGTGAAAGTTAAGAATGTGTGTCAGGTGAGAGTAGACAAGTCTCTTGAATAGCTTGGAGAGGCATGGGAGCTGAGAGATAGGACAGTAGTTAGAAAGAAAGTTAGGGTCAGAATTGTTTTTTTTCAGAATGGGAGTAATCACTGCATGTTTGAAGAGAGATGGATAAGTATCAGTAGCAAGAGAGAGATTACAGATTTTAGTAAAGGTTGGGGTAAGCACAGGTGATAAAGTTTTAATGACTTGTGCAGGTACAGGATCAAGAGGAGAGGTAGTAGAGTAGGAGGATAAGAAGAGTGTAGATTCTTCCTTTTCATTTGTGGGCTCAAATGAAGAAAAAGTAACAAAAGGTTCAGGTGGGGAAGAAAGTGGGTTAGAGGTTGTGGAAGAGCATACCATTTCATCTCGGATGTTATCAATCTTGTCCTTAAAATAGGAGGCAAGTTCTTGTGCACAGTTGTCTTGTTAGAGTTTTGAGTTCCACGGCTGGCATTTAATGCTGTGTACAGTACACACGGTGAGATTTGACATTATATTTTGACTATATAGTCAAAATCGCATGCAGATCATACAGGTTTTTTATCTTGCGATCCCGAAGCGCGCTTCCGTGACACCACAAATCGAAACCCAGATAGACAGGGCAGCAATGACTATATAGTGCAAATCGAATGAAGATTATATGAATTGTATGTAAATAGTACAGAGTTAGCAAACATTGCATAGCACTCGAATCTTAAGTCAGATAGCAAGGGAACCTCACCATGTGTACCTGCACCATAAGCCGTGGGGTGTAATGGGCAGCTTGAGCCACTTCATCAAGTGCTGTTTCAAGAGTCTAGTACAGTCTAGTACAGGTGTGAAACAGCAGGTGTCAGCAGAGGTAAATGTTGAAATTAGTGAGAGCTGTTGTTGCAGAGAGGTGGAAAGTTGTGGAAAATTAATAGCATTAGTATTTCTGCAGGTTAGAGTTGTCTTGCATGATTTCCGTGTTAGTCAGCTTTGGGTAATGGAGGAGAGCGAGAGGGTAATGAGATTGTGATCAGAGAGAGGGAAGGGAGTGTTAGTAAAAGCAGAGACTGAGCACAGCCTGGTGAAAACAAGATTAAGGCCGTGGCCTTCCTCAGGAGTAGAGGAGTCAGCCCACTGTGAGAGGCCAAGAGAGGAAGTTAGAGAGAGGAAGCATGCAGAGATGGTGGACTGTCAATAGCTATATTGAAGTCACCCAGGATGATGGTGGAAATGTGAAATGATAAGAAGTGGGGGAGTCAGGAAGAGAAATCTTCCAAAAATTTAGGTTAGGGAAGCCCAGGTGGGTTATAGATAGCAGACAGAAAGGGGAAAAAATCCTAATAGAGTGAACTTGAATTATGTGAATGTGAGTGAAGGAACTGGTGTTAGAACTGAGTATGTGAAGGATTGGGACAGTAATATAGCTACCAAAGAAAAATTCCACCTTTGGCGCTGTACGACTAAAAGCTGCAGGAGACTATAATGGTGGTCACCGGACCACACTAGATAGACAAAAGTAAAACAGAAAGGATAGTCTCACTTTTGCTGTTAGTACTGTCCCAACAAATTGGTATGAGTCCACGTGATCTCCAATAATTCTCTCCAATTCAGATTTTTCCAATATAAGAAAAAAACAAAAGGAGAGTAGAACAATATTATAATATCATATGGTGAGTAACAGTCTTTCTCCGATGGTGTGAAGGAGACTATGAAGAAATGGTGCTCCCAAAAGCTCCCAAACGGTCCTGGGGAAATACTGTATAGGGTCAACTCACTCGTGTGGATATAAGCGAATGCTTACATGTATGCTTACATGTAATAGTGCAGGTGACTCATATAAAGGTATCTTTCAAAAGATGCGGAGTCTCACCACTTCTTTCCAATAAAAACGGTGTAGGACCACAATTCATACAGCCAATGTACCATGCTAGTTGGAACCCAGGTATTGTTGATGGAAACAATACTGAACGAAATGTACTCCAAACCACCGAAAAAATTAAAAGACACTTAACATATATGCAATGCGTTTCAGCACACTGCGGTGCCTTTATCAAGAAGCGTGTCAGCAGTGGGTTCTCTAATCAGTATAAATGTGGGGGACTGTTTGTACAGCTCCCACCACGTGTGATAGGGAATCCTGAAGACCAACCTGAAGAAGCTTTTGCGAAAGCGTACGCTTGACTGCACACCTAGTGTATTAAACCCCACTTCCCTTCCCCCCATATGATTGTATTTTGATCTGTTTAGGCCGGTGGTGACACAGGGTATCCGTAGCACACGGTTCCCTGTAGTACAGTGACACGGACTCTAGCGCAAGAGCCGTGTACACTCCTGTCTGATCTGACACGCAAGAGCGAGGTAGTGCACGGTGCCACACCTCAGACACAGCTCTGCGGTCAGCACATAGGCTGTGGAACTAGCGGCTCCAGCCAGCGGTAGCGCTGAAACGGGATCACACCCGTGCTCAGGCGCTTATCGCTACTGCATAGTGGGCCCCAGGAATATATACATTGTATCTGATAATTGTTACATCCTGGATAAGCATACACACTGTAAAACTGTCAATACCAGACATAACTTTTCCACTCTTAAATTTCAACCACTGTACTTTACAAAATTATACAATTATTCAGGGACAGTGTGAAGTGGGGTCCCACTAGGTGAGGATATATTATATCCTTTTCAAATCACTCAATGTTGTCCTATGTGTTTTTCGTGTTTTTTATATCTTCGCAACTATTTTAATGAAACCAATAAAAGTCATGTATTATTATTAAATTCTCTTTTGGTGCACCAACCAAAGACACCCTTTCTCTGTCCTCCCCAATATATTCATTCTGTGTCTATGGTAGCACACCCTCGCATATCGAAATATTGAAATATTGAACACTAATAGTGCACAAAGAGGGTCCACCCGCATAATAAGTTTGTGATTTCTGTGCGACTGGCACAGCTCTCCCCAATCTCCTTACCATGTGTGATGGAATACTGTGATTATGGGGGTTATTCAGGTTGATTCGCAAGGCTGCGAATTCGCAACCTTGCGAGTCCACCAAACCCCGCCCGGCGAACGCACGCCCCCCCGTCACCGACCATCGAATGATGTTTAGCGTGCACGCATATATAAGTGACTTTTCAGTTGCGTATATATGCGTGCATGCTGGCGTGATATGGGCGGGCAGCTGACATCCGGTGATGTCAGCTACGCGGCCCACACACCCGCGTCACTGCCTCATTACCATGAGAACGCCCAGCGTTCTCATGGAAACGCCCATGGAACACTGGGCGTTACCATATGGTAATGGAGCAGCCCGGCGCTCCCCGCCCATCTCCGCCCCTTCCCCCTCGCTGCCATGGGTGCGTGCACCCGGCAACCCGAAAGGTCGCCGTGGGTGCACGCACCATGCGCCTGCACATGCGCAGAAACACGCCTGCGCATGCGCAAATGCACAACATCGGTACTGCGTGTGAATGCGCGCAGTACCGATGAAATCTGAATAAGGCCCTATATCTCCAATGGTTGCTTATTTTACACATGTAGAGATTTTTGTTTCCTAGACCACTTGTGTTGATTGTCAGGGGATTTTCACTGGCTGCATGAAAGTACCTACTATAATGAGTAACCTGAGGGTCACTCAGGTGACCGATGTTCTCGTAGAGTGATTTAGCAGCAGATCACAGAACCCAGCAGGAGGCATTCAGGGGCTTATAAAGGCACAGCATACAAGGAGGCAGTGGCTGTGTTAATGTGTCCATTTCTGGATCAGCTCAATGGCAGATTTAGATATGTACTGCCTTGTATACATCTGTACTGCACATGTGCAAATGCCTGTTCCCAATATTGCTCCCAGTGGAGCAAGGACCTTATTCTGGTCCACACGCAATGCTGCAAATTTTGCAGCGTTGCATGTGAACTAAATGCCTCGCACTGCCCCCAGGGATTGCTGCCCCCCCTCGCATGCCGTGATTCCCCGCATGGCTGTGAATGGATGATTTGCATAATCATCCATTCGCAGCCTTGGGTGCAGAGGGAGAAATCATTCGATGGCCGGCGACCATCGAATGATTTCTGCAGCGCTCTCACAGATCTGAGACACCTCTATCGTGCCTCTGATCTGCGGGCACCCTGTGCGGGAAGTGGGCGGGCAGCTGACATCAACTGACATTAGCTGCCATTAGATGATTCCCGCATCATCTGGCGATTCGCTTGAGAGTTTTTTCAAGGTGATACCACAGCAATCAATTAGACCCTAACTGTCATTTTCCAAACCCAGTCTCTAATGTGACAGATAGACACTGTTTTGTTGCATTATTCCCTTTATCCACTTTATCACTTCTCCAGAGCCAAATGTAATAGGGTGTGAGAATCAGAGGAGAGATTTGGGGAGAGTTTTCCCATTTTTTTAAAGCGGCGATCAATTACATCAACCTGGTTTTGCAGAGTAAATAATTGCCACCTTTAAAAATTGGGAAAACTCTCTCAAAATCTCTCCCTTTCTGATTCTCATGTCCCATTACAATCGGCCCCTACAGTCTTAAAACATCTGCCCCAGTGCCCCCTAAGCTGAAACTTGATTGACACTGAGGCTTCAGTTCTTTTGGGGTGGGGAAGGGGTTAATTCCAGAAAACGGGGGCATGTTGTTTTCTGGGCATGCTTAGGCCAGTGGCTGCATCCTGCTGCATGAAAACACCAGCCACACTAGCCATCCCGATTAACCTGTGTTTTCCACGGATGAAGTCTGTACATGCAGATGATATGATGTGCAGCAGCAGATCACAGAAGCTGGCAGGAGGTGTCTATATACAGTACACAAGACGCTTCCTGAGGGATTAGCATAGACACTACATACAAAGGCACAGCAGCTATGGTGATCTGGATGATAGGTAGACAGTAAATAGTTCAACAGACAATATGTTGACGCAATATAGCCGACATTCATTAGACTAAGAAAAGCAACCTTTCCGAAGCATGACGAGTGCAGCAGTACACTAAAAATTTGTGTCAACCCTAAAAATTCGAGTCAACCATTTTTGAGTAAACTATTTCCATGTCAACCGTTTCACTGTGTTGACATTTTATACCTTTTCAGATGTTTACCTTTTACATGTCGATCTACTAACCTTTTGACCCTGTTGACCTTTTGCATGTTGACCATATGAGGTTGACCTATTGACCTAGTTATGGCCGATGTAGTGACCTAACGATGCAATGAGCTACACCCGTTGAAATGCATCCACTTCTAATTCAGGCCCATAGCTAACATGTAAACGTGGGGCCTGATTAAAGGTTCCAGGTGCCTTAGGTTAATACACATGTAGCGCCCCTTGTAAAGTTGCTAAACACACATGTATGGGCGTGCAGGGACTCGCCAAACATACTGCTCATGTGCATTTAATGAAGGTTATACGACTGGCATGTAGAATGTAATGCTTGTGGCGTGTGATGGAGACGTTGGACTTAGGCTGCCCGGCTGGCGCTGTAGCACAATGTACATAAAGTTATGGTTCCATCAGTAAGTTACATTGGCACAGCCATCTGACAGTCACCTTAAGAACTTTACTCCCTACATCGGGATGGGTGCTAGATAACAAGCATGGAATAAATTAGGTCTTCATTTTGGTCCCCCCACCACCACCACCACCATCATCACCCCTTCCACCATTCTGACTCCCTTGGCTGCAGCCTAATCATCCGATTGGTTAATTAGGCACTGGGTAAAAGAAGTATGAACTGTAAATCTCTACATTGCCACATGTGGCCAGAATTGGAAGTACAGTTTATTCTTATTTAGATTGCCCAACCATTACATTCTGATTAGCTGTGATTCCAGGACGCAACTCTTAAAATAACCCAATATAAAATAAATATTACTAGCCAAAAACTGTGTTAACGTAAAATGAGCTATTTGCAAGCTGAAGCCATAACTTGATATCATGATCAGGTTGGAAGATCTGCCCTAAGCTAGTTCTTTAATGAACTACAATATCAGCAATATGCTGTAACGGAAAAAAAAAATGTAGAAAATTAGCAATTGACTTAGTATATTGTATATGGACTGCAAGTGAAGGAGTTAATGTGGAAATGGAGGACTGAGGAAGAGATGAATGTGGACCTTAAACTCCATATTCTCTAAAGTAAAAATAATCCCGGTTTACACTAGAAAAATCCAGAGGTGTAATTGTTGCTATTTTTGTTTCTTACAATTTTATTCTCATTTGTACAGTTAAAAGCTACCAATCAAATACATTGGGGGAAATTTACTAAGATGGAAGTAATATTTCACATGGGATGTTGCTATGGGCAACCAATCAGAGGTACTTGTGGAGTATCATGGCTCCCACGACCTGCATCGTATGCAGATCGTATGCTAAAAATCGCATCGCATCGCATGCGATCAAATCGCATGCGATGCGATGCGATGCGATCGCACCCGATTTTGCACTGAAATGCATCAGAATGCATTGAAATGTGTATTAAACTTGTGAAATGCCCCCAAATGTGAAAAACCCCCACTATCAACGTCAACCCGAAGCGTGGCGAGCGCAAGGGGCAGCGGTACGCGTCCTACGACCTTTTCATACCCCCACTATCCACGTCGGCGTGGAGTTGAGAATAGAATAGTGTGGCGAGCGCAGCGAGCCACCGAGCCCGCAGCTATACGCGTCCCCTCGCGGGCTTCACAGGTATCCGCGTGCGCTCGCCACGCTTCGGGCTCGGTGGCTCGCTGCGCTCGCCACACTATTCTATTCTCAACTCCATGCCGACGTGGATAGTGGGGGTATGAAAAGGTCGTAGGACGCGTACCGCCGCCCCTCGCGGGCTCACTGCGCTCGCCACGCTTCGGGTTGACGTTGATAGTGGGGGTGGTGCACTATGAAATATGGCATTTGGGGGCATTTCACTAGTTTAATACACATTTCAATGCATTCTGATGCATTTCAGTGCAAAAATCGGGTGCCATCGCATCGCATGCCATCGTATGGCATCCGATGCGATCGCATACGATTTTTGAGCAAATATGCTCAAAAATCGTAATCGGGTGCCATCGCATCGGATGCCATCGTATGGCATCCGATGCGATCGCATACGATTTTTGAGCAAAAATGCTCAAAAATCGGTAAAAATCGTATCGCATCGTATGCCATCGTATGCCACTACATATGGCATACGATGGCATACGATGGGAGCCAAGATACTCCACAAGTACCATATCAGATACTATCTATTAGTGTATCTTCTATAAAGTCCAAATAAATAAGTAGATTCTGATTTGTTGCCCATAGCAACATCCCATGGGAAATAGAACTCCTCAGAAGACTGCACTGAAAATAAATTGTCAGTCCCATGCATTGATTGGTTTAGTAGGCTCCTAATCCCTATTGCAAAATATACTAGGCTAACAGGTAAACGTAGATCGCCTTGGCACCTACACGAGGGTCCTATTCATTGACTTTGCTCGGCATTTAATACAATGTCCCCCTGTATCCTGCAGCCCAAACTTCTCATAGGAGTCTTAGAACCAACATGCTTCTTTATTGTGAACTTCCTAACAGCTAGGGAACAGGTGGTGACAGCACTGGCGTGTCCCAGGAATGTTTCCTCTTTCCCCTACTTTTCTTCCTGTACACCAATGACTCCTCGGCTGAGCAGTCAGTAAAAATCTTAAAATTTGCAGATGACACCACAGTCATTGGCCTAATTGAGGAAGAGACCGCATACAGAAGGGAGGTGGGGAGGGTAACAAAATGGTGCGCCATGAATAACCTTGACCAAAACTCCGCCAAGACAGTTGAAATGGGGTCAACTTTAGAAGAAAGCCGAACACCTTGGTCCCACTAGTCAACTCCAACAGTGTGGTACAATGGATTGAGACCTTCAAATTCCTAGGGAAAAGAATTTCCCGTGACCTCAAATGGGGCCCCAACATAAACTCTACCGTCAAGAAGGCCCAGCAGCGTCTATTCTTTCTGAGACAACTCAGAAAATTTGACATCCCAAAAGAGCTGATGCGCGTCTTCTACACAGCAATCGTGGAGTCCTTCCTATGCTCCTTGATCACAATCTGGTACGGAGGGGCACACGAGTCTGACAAAAGTAGACTGCAATGGGTGGTGAGGACGGCAGAGAAGATCATTAGAGCTGACCTCCCCCTGTACAGGAACTGTACTCAGCCAGGGTCAAGAAGCACGCAAAGAAGATTGTGGCAGACAAGCTTCACCTAGGGCATATCCTATTTGTCATTCTCCCAGACGCTTCAGGTCGATCCCTGCCAATTCACCCAGAACCGCAAAAAGCTTCTTCCATTAGCTATCCGCCAATTGAACTTTACAGTACAAACTTATGCTAATCCCATTTCTCGACTTGTCCAACTATGTTTACCGTAATTACATGAACTGACCGCAGTATGCACGTGTCTAACATAACCACTGTATGTATGTGCAACAGTTGTAATTTCAACAGTTGTAATGCCTTCGTATGTCAAGCCTTCTTTTGTGTCCCCTTGCCTGTAGCTGCACCAAAATGGGTAAAAAATTCCTAGTATATGCAAGTATATATGGCCAATAAAGTTGATTCTGATTCTGATATAAGATCACCATTGTTCCAGAGTACATCAGGTTTGGTTAAGAGAACCCCCCCCCCCCCCATGCCCCAGATGGTAATGCATCATTAGGAAGTGTATACTAAAAAATAAAACAATTATTGCCCCCTTCCAGGAGACAGGAGGGAGACGCACGCCGCTGCCGGGAAACTTGGAGCCAGTTAGACAAGCAGGTCCACGCCACAGCTATTTCAAATATCACACTTGCCCAGCCCGCGGTCCGGTAGTCAATTGGGAGCGGTGGTTCCTGAATGAAAGCTTGTGTCAACCTTTTGTCAATGTCGATAATGAGTATGACAAGCATTTCAAGGTGTCAACCTAGTCACCGTCGACCATTATTGGTCAACCTACAGAAGCTGTCGGGCCCGTTCTGCCGATAACAGCCGTGGATTGTCATGATCCAGGCTGCAGATCGACAATCCATGGCCGTTTCATGGCCATGCCCCCTTTGAACCCATCTGCTCGGCAAGGGGGACATTGAATCACGGCTGTCGGCGGGGATCGACAGCCGTGATCCCAGATTGCATACCCCCCGTAGTGTTTATTCGAGATACAAAAACAGCGTCAAAAAACATAAATAATATTTTTAGAGATGTGTGTATGTGTCAGATATTTTGTAAACATAATTCTGTAATGGGTTAGCGCTGGCTAGTGATTAACAGGACATGGAAAAACATAGAAAGAAGACCAACATCAATACTGCACTAGACATGACAATTGGAGGCAGTAAATGATTGGTGGCGCTCTCAAAAGGTTCAGTTTGGCTTTTGTATTCACAAAACATAACAGAGGATAAAGACTGAAAAAAAAAGTTTGGTACTTGTGTAGTTTCACGGCGCCAGCATGGCGCCGTGCTACTTCCGGGTGTTCGCTCGCCACGAAATATGTCAAAAAAAGTAACTTAACTCCATGCCAACATGGATAGTTCATACCCCCACTATCCATGTTGGCATAGAGTTGATTTTAAATAGCGTGGCGAGCGTAGCGAGCCACTGAGCCCGCAGCGTGGGCGAGCGAAGCGTGGGCGAGCGAAGCGAGCCCCGCAAGGGGACTCAGACGCATGGCGCCATACTGGCGCCGTGAAACTACACAAGTACCAAAAGTTTTTTGGGGCACACTTATCAATTGAATATTTCAATGTAATTATATTAATACATAATGATTTTATAATTTAAAAATGGCAACATACTTAGAAATGTCTGTTATCATGTGATATACATCATAAAATGTGCAAATGATCATAAGACCGATAAGGTCTATAATGAGAATATTATTATTATTTGGCCCTAAATGACCCCTTGCTGTTGAACTGCACTTCTTCTTTGTCTATATATTGTTGCGTTATGTATAAAACTCCTTCCCCATTAGGCTTAACTGTGTAGATAAAGGATAAAAACAGGTAAAATGTAAATTCTCAAAAACCAGAGATCTTTACAGAAAGGATCTGTAAAGGTTCCGGTCAATGGACTGTGCATTGTTCTTGGTAAGAGAGAAAAATATGGGTATGGGTAAAATCCGGAATCGGATAAGACACCGGAATGCCGGACTGGACATCAAACTCTGCATTCCGGAGCTTGTAGTATCCGGTCCGGGGGTGTCCTGTCCGGGGGTGCTCCATCTGATGAGGCTGCTCTCGCACCTGTCACCTGGGAGAGGAGAGGGGGGAGAATACAGCCTCACCGCATGGTCCGGGGGTGTAATAAAAACTGGAACGGTCCAGACCACACGAGGAGGCTGTAATCTCCCCTTCCCCATGTCCCTGGTGTGAGCAATCACAGGCATCCCCCCGGACAAGACACCCCCCGCATGGGACACCCCTCGGACCAGACACTATAAGCTCCGGAATGCAGAGTTTGATGTCTGGTCCGGCGTTCCGGTGTCTTATCCGGGTCCGGTTTTTACTTAGTCCCGAAAAATATATCAATGTATTCCTATCAAATGCTATTGAGGACCATGTAATGTTATATATATACAGATTGTTGAGGGCAGAGTTGATACATTCAGCATCAGTAAGTAACCTACCTACATCATTAGATATATCTGTGAAGGTGATACCTGCATATCCCTTGTTGCCCGCAGTGCCAGATACTGCTGTATTCCTTTGTTCCCTGCCTCTCTCTGGAAATATTGGGTCTGACTGAGGTTCTAGCTAAATTCTCAGCTTACTATGATAATATTCCATATTAATCGATGTAGCTAACTGTATTTTGAGATTACAGTTACAGTAAAGGTCTCAGATGCCTAGCATTCTGACAATTTGTAAAAGCATTATACGCAGTCTCTCCTACGTGAACACGGACATAACCACCACAGCCGCTTCCCCCCCTCCCGACTAATTCTGTTAAATGGCAGAGAAAATTGCCTCCTCACTGAAAGCTTAGTTCTCATCCCATGTGCAGAGGCATGATAACACAGCAGTGTCAGGATGGCAGATGATGGACTGCATTGATGTTCCGACAGATTTTATTTTCCTTCCGTCTGCACAAGGCTGCAGACTGGTGTTTGAGCTTACAGATAGCATTTTAGGAAATGAACAGGCTCCTGTTTATACAACCACCACACCCCCAGACTCTTTTTGATGCGGGATCCCATGCAACTGATAAGATCACTTTGGGACTGATTCCTAATGAGCCATTTAAAATCAGTTTTAATTGCCACCCGTGTGTTCACTAACTGGAAGTCAAATTGCAGAAAAGAGAGTCTCTCCAGATTAAATGAATCTGGAAACTCTCTCTCATCCATTATTTGCATGACATTAATGCAGATTATTAACTGTGTTTATTTAGAATAACAATTGGCTATTTATAATATTCTATTGTGCCCGTCACAGTGAGTTATTACCCTCCATAGAACGTCCAAACCACCAACATCAGAATTTCTGACACTGTGTTATCTTATTTTTCTTTCATTTTGCCACCACTTTTATAATATCAGTTGTTTATCATGCTTAATATTTGGAATAAGAATCTTACTATGTTTATAATTGATACTTAGTGCGGAGAAGGATATTATGGCCTATATTTTGTCTGTGTGAGCATGCATTCTGTACAGTCTGCTGGGAATGCCAAGGACAGTGTTTAATGATCTTCAGCCCTTATACTGGCCCTGTGTGAGCCAATAATGCCATACAAACCTGTATCTGTCCAGGAGTGCCTACATGTGTTCCTTATCAGTTTACGGGTGCCCCCATTTGTCCCATATCAATCCGGGGGTGTCCCATGTAGCCCATATCAGTCCAGGGGTGCCCGCATGTGTCCCGTATCATTCCAGGGTTGCCCGCATCTGTGCCGTATCAGTCCAGGGGTGCCCGTATCTATGCCGTATAATTCCATGGGTGCCCCCATTTGTCCCATATCAGTCCAGGGGTGCCCGCATGTATGCCGTACAATTCCATGTGTACTGTATCAGGTCAGGGGTGCCCACATGTGTGAAGCATAATTCCTGGGGTAAGCCAAGTGTGTCATATAATTCATGGGTTGCTGAAAAGTTTGCTGTATAATTCATGGGGTGCTGCTAGGTGTGCCCAAGGGCATAACTACCATAGGTGCAAGGGGTGCGGCTGCTATGGGTCCCAGAGCTGAAGGGGGCCCATCTTTACTGTTTAAGTAATGTTTTACATACACTTATCACCATCAGTTGATAAAAATGGGGCCCTTAAAAATGTTTGCCATGGGACCTACGAATATCTAGTTATGCCCCTGAGTGTGCCGTATCAGTCCAGGGGTTAGCCAAGTGTGCTGTATAATTTATGGGGTGCTGCTAAGTCTGCTGTATCAATTTAGGGGTGCTACCATTTTTTTATTAAAATAATAACTCTTTTATATGCAGGAGTGTCACTATGTGTGCCGTATAATTCCATGTGTGCTGTGTCAGTCCAGGGGTTCCGCCATCTGTGCCATATAATACCATGTGTTCCGTCATGTGTGCTGTATCAGGTCAAGGGTTCCACCATCTGTGCCGTATAATTTCGGGGTAAGCCATATCTGCCGTATAATTCATGGGGTGCTGCCAAGTGCGCTATATTAGTCATGGGGTGATGCTAAGTATGCCGTATCAGTCCAGTGTTTGTGCCGCCCACTTGTGTCCCTTATCATAGTTATCCAGCTATCAGCTTGAATCAGGTGCGTCTTTATTCAGCTCCGGCTCACACTGACTGAATGTCCGGCCGCCTGACAGGAAGTGAGTCACACCTAGAAACTACAAGTACCAAGATGCACCGCATGCATCTACATCCCCCCTTTTAACTGGAAGGACACAATATGCATGAACAGGGACAACAACGCAAACAAAGATAAAGATATAAGAAAGACTAAACAATGAAGTCCTGGAACTTGGGATTGGGTTTGGACACCCGCCCGGACCTAGTGACGGTGTGTTGAGAACCCATGGAATTGTCCTCAGCAATTTGGGAGGGCTCTGCCACCGGTATGGTCTCTGGGATGGGATTGTCTAAATGATGTGAATCATCACTAACATTGGTCACTAACATTGGTTGCAGCAGTGGTAGGAACTGATGGACCCGGCTGTGCAAAGTTCTCCTCAGCCACACTCAGCAGGTGTCGGCGGTTGCGTTCGTAAAGGGCATTGTCAGATTGCACCACATAGCTGTTTGGACGCTCTGCAGGTCCCTGCACCACTTCTACCCTATCGAAGCCCTGTTCAGTCTGTATGCTAACAGGCTGAACTTGGGAGAGTGGTGGCCGATCTGTCATATGATGCCTTGGAACCTGCTCTGCGCCTGTTGATACAGTCACGCATCTGGGATTCCACTCTGGTTTGTAGAAGCTGCTTTGCCATTGGAAGTACTGTGCGGGTGCGCCGTGCCAACAAACACTGTGCAAGGGAGGGTAATCCATCTCTGGGTGTATTTCTCAGGTTGAGTAAAGCTAAATAGATATCTGAGCCATCTCGTGCACATTTTTCCATCAGGTGCTTTGCAGAACGGACTGCTCGCTCTGCCAACCCATTGGACTGCGGATAATGAGGGCTGCTGGTGATATGCTGAAAGTCCCAAGTATTCGCAAACTCTGTGAACTCTCTGCTCTTGAATTGCATGGCATTGTCAGTGATTAATTGCTGTTGAGTACCATGTGCTGCAAAGTGCCTTTTTAGTTTTGAAATTACCATCATGCTTGTGGTGGTGGTTAGGTAGTTTATCTCGAATCAGCCTGAGTAAGAGTCAACGAGCACCATATACTCCTTCCCCCTCCATTCAAACAAGTCAGCCGCAAGGATCGTGGAGCAATATCCAATATCGTGGAGCAGCATGGGCTCTCGTGGCTGATGTGGGCGTAGGGCGTTGCAGGGAGCACAAAGTGATACAGCCCGTTCAATGTCACCATACATAGAGGGCCAGAATGCAGTTTCCCGGGCCCTGCGCTTTGTGGCCTCTAGGCCTGCTTGACCCTGGTGCATGTGCTGTGTATAAGATGACTGTAGTGCAGCTGGGATCACAAAGCGGTGACCTCGCATAATGATGCCATCAGATAGGGTGAGTTCATCCCTCATGCAATAAAAGGGACGCAGGCAGTGTGGCAAGTCTCTGGAGGAGGGTGGCCAGCCATTGAGAATGGTGGCATCAAGATGTTGGGAGAGCTCGTCTGTGCTGGTGGCTGCACGCAGCTCCTACATCCGCTTGGTGGGAAGGACTTCCACAGCCATAACTTCAAAATCATCCTCAGAGCTACCTGAGTCAGTGGAGGGCAGAAATGCTCTGGACAATGCATCATCAACATACATTTCCTTGCCAGGTTTGTAAATAAAGTCCAAGTGGTACCTTTGGAGTTTGAGCATCATGCTTTGTATGCGGGATGAGGCAGAGTGAATGGGCTTATTCAGAATAGTGATTAACGGCTGATGATCTGTTTCAATCGTGACACGACGGCCATAGATGAAGTCATGGAAACGGTTGCAGGCAAAGACAAGTGCTAACAGTTCTTTTTCAATCTGTGAATACCTGGTCTCTGTGTCAGTGAGGGCTCTGGATGCAAACGCCACTGGTCTGTGGTGTTGGAGGCACACGGCCCCAAGGCCATTCTGTGAAGCATCAGCAGCAAGGACGACAGGATCATGCACATTGAAATACTGCAAGACTTGCGGGTTAGTGAGCATGGTCTTTAGTTGGTTGACGGCAGCTGTGTGTGTGTCCAGCCAACACCATTCAGAGTCCTGGTGCAGTAGCTGCCGCAGGGGTGCAGTGGTTTTGCTGTACTGCAGGAGGAACTTGGATAGGTAGTTGGTCATCCCCAGGAACCGCTGGAGTGCCAGTTTATCTGCCGGGAGGGGCATCTGCAGGAAAGCAGAGACCTTGTTTGGGTCAAGCAGGACACCCTTGTTGGTGAGAACGTGGCCCACATATACCACCTCCGTAACTCTGAATCTGCATTTGTCAGGGTTAAGCTTGAGATTGAGGGCGCGAGCCCCCTGAAGTACCTGGCGTAGGCGTTGATCATGCTCCTCCATGGTGCGGCCCCAGATGAGGATCTCGTCAACAATGATGTCACAGGGATAACCAGGGAACAGTTGCTCCATGCAGTGCTGGAAGACCTCGCTGCCCGTGGTGATGCCATAGGGCTCGCAAGACATAGCGCCCGATGGGGGTCATGAAGTCAGTGATTAGTGAAGAGGCTCTGTCCAGAGGGATCTGCCAGAACCCGCACTTGGCATCCAGGGTGCTGAAGACGGTTGCACCTGGCATGTCAGCAATCATCTGCTCGATGGTGTAAATTGGGTGGTATGGGCATAGAAGTGCCTTGTTTAAGTGTACCGGGTCAATGCATAACCGTACAGTCCCATCCTTTTTAGCTGCAGCTACAATGGCAGACACCCATTGCGTTGCCTATTCAATCGGCGCAATGACACCTAGCTGCGTCATTCTGTGTAGCTCTTGGATGATCTTGTCCTTCATGGCAATAGGGACCCTGCGGGGAGCACAAACAGTGGGAGCAATGGAATCATCCAGCCTCATGTGGTACGTGATTGGTAGTTTTCCCAGTGTTTTGCAATCAAACAAATCTTGGAAGTCTTTTCTGGGACAGTCATTTGAATGGCATGTACATCAGGCCCCAGTTTTAATAGGCCTAGTCTCATACTGTCCGGGAGGCCAAGTAGTGATTTGACCTGTTGGTTCACAATGTGGAAGAGCAACTCAGCACGTGTAAACTGTATTCGCGTGGTGACAAGTGTGGTGATGACCTGGCCTCCATATGCTATTAAGTTTATTTTGTCCTGTGGGTTGATTTGTGCAGCAGGGTCTAGCTCGTGTAGTTGTCTACGTGACATGACATTGCACTTGGCCCCTGAGTCTATCTTGACTGTGGCCACTCTGTTGGTGTGTTTGGTCTTAAGCTTGATGAATATCTTACCCCCTCATCTGTGTGGTCGACACTGTCACAGACTGTTGTGCGGGCTGTGTTGTGCACCAGGTCTGTCTCTACCTGGCTGACCTGCCTGGGTGTGCGGCTGTAGCGGGGCTCAATTTGCTGTTTTGTGGGTGCCTGGTCTTTAGAGCGACAGCACCTGGCGAAGTGATTCCATTTGCCACACGCATTACAGCGTTTATCATATGCGGGACAGTTCTGCCTGCCTGGAGGGTGCTGTGCTGCGCAGTTCCCACATGAGGGTGTGTGGGGTGCGGTGGCCGCCATGACACATACTTCAGTGTCCCTCTTCAACTCCCTTGTGCCCTTTTCTGCCTGCTCATGGAGCATGCATATGCTTATGGCGGTTTCTAGTGTGAGGCCCTTCTCCCTTCTGCCTTCTCCCTTGTCGTTTCTTATGCCGCACACGATTCTGTCACAGATAAGCTCATCTGTGAGTGTCCCAAAGTTGCACTTCTTTGCCAGTAGCTTTAGTGTGGAGGCGTATGATTGCACAGTGTCGTCGCCCTTTTGATTTGTGCTGTTAAAGATATGCCTGTCCATGATGTCTCTGTTCTCTGTGTCTGCGTATATAAATGCCTCTGATTTGTCCAGGCATCTGTGCCTGCGAGGTTCAGCAGCGTGTATGCCTGTACCTTCTTTGACTTGTCTGATAAGCCTGCGATGCAGTACACGTGCTATTCTCTCTTGAATCTGAGCCAGTTGTCAGCGATGTGTTCTTCGAAGACCAGCGGGTCAATCTTCCTCAGCCCATGTGCCATGTTGATCCTGCTTCTGACACCATGTAGATGTGTGTGTATCAATCAACTCACGGACACCTGTGCAGCTTGAATCAGGTGCGTCTTTATTCAGCTCCGGCTAACACTGACTGACTGTCCGGCCGCCTGACCGGAAGTGAGTCACACCTAGAAACTACAAGTACCAAGATGCACCGCATGCATCTACAGTAACTGCACTGTAGTTCATGACCATTTAAAATTATTCAAGATCTGGCTCACCAAAAACTTGATGGATTCCACCACCTCAATGGTCACGCCATACCAAACTACCAATAGTTTAGGCAATTTATTGCCTATCGAAAAATCAATCACCAACTCGTATAGGAGCAATTAGGAGTAAATGATAATTCTTGCTCCGTTCTACCAACCTTCTACCTTATTTCTATAATGACACTCGTCCTAATTACTGATATACCCATCTACTGCTATATCTCCTGCACATTTTAAAACCTTAACAGATAGTGAAGACAAACAATGATTCTAAAAAGGGGCTAAGAACACACCACTGCAGAGCACCCATTTTTAGCCAGGGATGGCCATCGTGTCCTTTGCATTGATGGTTGCCATTGATGGCAAAAGTGCAACTAACCATCGATGGTGTATAGGTATGCAATTCATCATCGATTTATTTACATATCGATGGTCATCCATTTGCTTTGAAATATTGGCCTGTGGGCCAATCAAAATACGGGGATGGGGCTTCACGGGTGTTGGCGGCAGAGCATTCTCCGTGTTCCGGCCCCTTAATGAAAAAACAAAATTATTCAGCTAAGCCTGACATCGATGGTGGGAAACCATCTGGTTCTCCCCCATCGATGTCAAAACTATTCAACATCGGCCTTAAACCATCGATGATTTGAAATCATCGATGATTGATGGCCATCCCTATTTTTAACAGTACTTTCCTTGATTTGAGTTTGTCCGACTTAACCACTGGGGCCATTGTGTCATAAAATCTAAAACCAATATATAAATAAACCCATTTAACCCCAAATCAAACGGCTTAGATGTCAGAGAAGCTAGGATTCAGTATAGTATTAAAAGCAGAGCTAAAATCTATAAATAAAATCCTATCATATGACTTATTCTGCTCTAAATGGGTCCGTTCATTATATATAACACAATACTGTAATCTCAGTGTCATCTGCTGTGAGATAATTATTTAATTCACTCATTTATTCAGTTATACATTTCCTATGTCTTTTCAGACAGAGTAGTAGTTTCAAAGCACTTTGTGACCAAACAATTAGCAAGAGACAAATTAAATCGCAATGTAAAAATCCCTCCTAACTGCTCAGCACATCCTCTTAGACAGGGGTGGGGAACCTTTTTTGTGCCAAGGGCCGTTTGTATGGGGGAAAAAATCCTTCGGGGGCCATATGTAAAAAATGATCTTACAAATTATCCTGCTGCAGCCAACCTACGCTCCGGTGGCTGCCGCTGAATAGGACAGATAGTCTCCAGCTGCTGTTGATAAAGAGGAATCTCGCGAGAACTACCGTCCTCTCGTGAGAATTCCCCTGTACTTGACTCCTGGCAAAGCCGCCGGGCAGGTGGGCGGACCACTGACCGGCTACGGGGGCTGCATACGGCCCCCGGGCCTGAGGTTTCCCACCCGTGCTATAAGAGGTGTACCCTGAATCCCATCTGAGCCAGCAGCTTCTCTAAGAGGTGTACCCTGAATCCCATCTGAGCCAGCAGCTTTGCCATGGTCTTCTCTACATATGCATTGTAAAACAGCAGTTTCTTCTAACAGTAAGGGTAATGAGCACTGCCGATGCATTTGGGCGTAACCTATTTTCCTTATTAAACATAGAGTAAAACATATATTTAAATCTTCAACCAAAATAGACTTATTTGACTAATGCGGAGGAAGTACTTCTTCTCTATCGTTCCTCTATCACTTCCCTTATATTAGTACAGATGGACAGTACAGATGGTGCAATGATCAGCATTACTGCCTCACAGCACTGAGGTCATTGGTTCAATTCCCACCATGGTCCTAACTGTGTAGAGTTTCCATATTCTCCTTGTGCTGGCGCGGGTTTCCTCCAACAATCTAAAAAATATACTGGTAGATTAATTGGCTACCAACAAAAATAAACCTGGTGTATAATGTGTGTAAGTACATGGGCAGACTAAAAGGATCTTATCTGCCGTCAAATTCTATTTCTATGGTTCTCCATCCTTCCCTTCTAAGTTACATGTTCTCTCTACGCATATTTTCTCTTATCTTATTCTCTCTTGCCAAGTTCTTCATCCCTCAAACGGATTATCTGAGATTGTGCTATTTATAAATTCTGGATGTGATTTTTATACCATCCTTGCTGTTTGACATTCCTTGATGTACCTGGTATATTGTATCCGATTTGTTTGTGTTCCTTTTACGCCCAATACAGATGATTTGCTTAAAATATTGCAGCAAGGAACTGTTTACCCCTCTCTGTCTTTTTAAATTAGCAGTCAGTGATATTTTGAATACACTGGCGCGTATGCCTACTAGATTTATACTCAATTCATCTTAACCCTTTCAAGCCCGATGTCTAGTCAGGCTCAACAGCCCTAGCGCTAGTTGCAGATCCAACGTTGAGCCACTTTAAAATAAGAACATTATCATCGTTCAACATTCAATGTAGACCATTTTTGAATTTAAAAAAAATGACAATTAATTGAAACATTTAAACCAGACTGAATTGCAAAAAAAATAAAAATTTGGACTGCAAAAGGTTAAACTTCCTTATACAGTACATCTCAATTCAGACCAGGCTATTTTAAAAAATTTATCCCTAGATTAAAAAGCCTTATTACCAGCCCATAATGCTTACAGCGCCATCAAATGCTGAAGCAGGGTAACACCTCAAGACATGAGATTCAGAAGTAAAAAAATGATAATTCTGTGCTGCACGCAATTTCAAATGTGGAGTTAAGTGATATTTTTTAGCTGGCTGCGCATGTTTTCTAGGCCGCATGGGCATCTTAAAGGACATGAGTGAGTCAGAGGTCTAAACATCTCACTCGCTCCTCAATTGTGGCTGGATGCTACTGTGTGGCAATGGGGCAGTTATGTACTGTATATCTAAATTTGCCATGAGCATGTCATGTACACACAGTGGCATCCTATTTTAAGCTGTTTGCTGAATCTCTTGCCCCAAGGATGGGTCTGATGCAAGTTCTGATGATAGTGATGAGTGCTGCTGGGCCGTGTGGTCACATAGATGTGTCTGGCTGATGTTTGCATAGAACATCTAATCGTAAAATGCACCTGGACTTAAGACCACATTACTGATGTGGCTCAGTATCAGGCCTTATGTATTATCTTTTTCCCCAATGAAAAAGCACTAACAAAACACGAACATACTGTATACATTAAGGTTCAAATGACATACAGGGTATTGCCAGGCCCACCATCAGGAATTTTGGGGCCCGGAACGCATTTCCAGTCCGGGCCCCCCACTCCTCACTTGACTTACCGTAACCCGGTTCCTGCTCTCCCATCTCCTCTTCCGTTGAGCTTCAACCTGGAGGTCCCAGAGTGCTCACGTACCAGCAGCTGCTATGATTGGCTGTCGGTACGCGAGCTCTGATTGGCTCAAAAGCCGGTGCAGCATTTTAATTGGCCACCGGCGTCCTGGGTTTAGTAAGCCTGTGCTCCGGGACCTGTTTTGTTCAGTGCAGCAGAGGCAGTTTTCTCTCAGGTTCTCATTTGCCGTTAGGAGAACATTTTCTAAAATGGGAGTTCTATTGAGGATTGGATGTTGCCCATGACAACCAATCAGATTCTATCTATTATTTCCTAAAAGATGCTAAATAAGTAAGAAGATAATCTGATTGGTTGCTATGGGCAACATCCCATCTTCAAGAGAACTCCTATCTTAGTAAATGTACCCCTTGGAGGGAAATGTTCTCTGCCATAGTCATTTGTAATGGGACATTTCTTCCTCGGTTACAGGCTGATGTACCCTTAATGTGTATACTCAGAATCACTTTGTATATTCCCATACTGTAGGTCCACATTAGTTTTCTCTGTGTGATATTTTCCCTATCACAGGATGCCAGCCGCCCACCCAGGTCTCAGACCCGGAAGCCACAAGACTGACTTAGATTTGTGAGCAGAGTAGAAATCATTTGATGGTCGCGACCAGCGAATGATTTTGGCCCACGCTCGCTACCCTGCACATGGATATTTATGCAAAACATCCATTTGCAGTGCGGCGGGGGAAAGTCACCCGGCGGCGGGGGGGGGGGGGGGGCAGGCATCCGTACGCCCAGCGAGCGGCATTAGAAGGCTCATTAAGCAGGGAACTACCGTTGCTTAGCGAGCAAAACAGAGTGACCCCCAATGTGTGTATACTGTCCAGTAGTAGAAGAACATTACATGGTGTAGAAGGGGGGTTATCGCCTACAATAGAGGGGTAAGAAGGTGGTTCAGGAATGTGAAACATTTTCAAGGAAAGTATGATGTGTCACCGGCTAGGGGAAAGTCTTGTAGAAAGAATAAGTCTGTGGTTGGTGGAATGCAATTGTGGAGGAGATCTACAGTATGTTGGTGCCATTTTGATGCTGTATGTAGGACAAAGAGCAGTTTTTCTTTTGACATAAAAGCCGACAAGGAAAATGCCCACCCTTAATCTCACCCGTATCACACACACAGAGGCATCACTGGGTTTGGTGATACCTGGTGTGCACTCTGTATCGCCTCCTCCGGTGTGTGGCTGTAACAGGCACGCCCTAACACAAAGGGGGTATGTCCTAGATGGGGTATGTCCGGGTGACATCACTTACAGGGGCAGCTCAACATCCCTGGATATGCCGGGCTTCCCCTGGAGACTGGTGGTTTGACTGTCAGCTCCTCCTCTATGACAGTGGAGTGCTGTAGGAGAAATGCCCCCATCTCCGGCCCTTACCCCCCTTCTGATGCCACTGATCACACATGGTACCAGCTGGCTGCGTGGCAGTAAGGCTTTATATTCATACAAAGCAGAAAGACTTTTGCTATTAATGCTAACAATAGTGGCCGGCAAATCTGGGTACATGTAGCAAATGAAAGGGCCATTTGTTCATATTTTGATGAAAATATTGATGCTTGCAGGCCAATATCTATTCCAATTCAATTCTCTGCAAGTCCCTATACTAGCAAATATGCCCAACACATAATTGAATGGCATTTAAAGCATTCACCTCAGATATAGGGCCAGATTCTCTAAACTTCAAAAGTGATAAAATGGAGAGTGATAAACAGCCAGCCAATCAGCTCCTACCTACCATGTCACAAACTGTGTTTGAAAAATGTCAGACAGGAGCTGATTGGCTGGCTGTTTATCACTCTCTATTTTATCACTTTTGAAGTTTAGAGAATCTGGCCCATAGAGGGAAACATCTAAAAGAGGGCTGGCTTGCGAGCCACACCCAACTAGGCCTTATATAGCCTTGGTTTTACAGCCAACAGATAACACTAAAGGGGTAATTCTGGTTGGCTTGCTAAGCAAGGGAAGCTCGCAAGCCTTCTAACGCTGTCTGTAAGGTATACGTATGTCTGCCCCCCCCCTCCTTTTTTTTTTAAAACCATAGGTAATATCCCTATTGTTTATTATAATAGTCTTGGAGACAAAGCAAGTACATATCATGGAGTCTCATTCACATACATCCTAACATTGAGGCTGGTATAATGGAGACACCAAAAAGGGGGTGTGGCTTTGCGTAACTGTTACTGTGAGCCTCAACCCATTTTTGGCACTATGGCGAGTGCTCTGAGAGCTGATGGCCATGCCCCCAGCCGTTCTGGCTCCCTTGAATAGATGCCTTGCACACAGCATCTATTCCCCACTAACTGTTCAGAGCAGTAAGTGACAGGGGGACTCCCAAATGCCCCCCCCCCCCCCCATTTACCATTGGACACTGCTGCCCAAATAAAAAGGACTGTCCTGTGTATCTTCCTACACAACTTCCTACACAACCCAAGGTAGATGACTATGGACACAAACAGAATATATATCTAAATAATAATCACACTATAATTACAATAGTCAGATAAATTATTGCAATTACTGTATTCACACTGCTCATTGTCCATTTGCCCTTTACATTTGTCACATTACAAAATAGCAATATAAATATTTTCAAAACAAGGTATCAAATCCTGTAGGAGGACAGTGGTCTTTTAAACTGATCATAATAAGCGGAATTTTGAATTTCTTAAAAGAATTTAGATTTACAAACAGGCCTGAAATATAATGCATGACCAATATGCACACCGTACCTGCTTTTAGGCATGTTCCAATGATGCAAATATTTGTATGTATAAAGCAAAAATACACAGGCTACTACTATTGAAAAAACAACTTCACCCAACATAAAAAGTTTTTTTAAATATAGGAGTGGTACATAAATAACCTTGAAAGAGCATAGAAATTATCTGTTGCATTATCCCCCAGGTGGCTTCCACAGGTGTCAGGACGCTATAATG
The DNA here is from genome assembly GCF_055691185.1 of Crinia signifera. NCBI lineage: Eukaryota > Metazoa > Chordata > Amphibia > Anura > Myobatrachidae > Crinia > Crinia signifera. Next base: position 290,346,148 of record NC_139221.1, on the reverse strand, counting down.
CAAAACACAATGATATGTAAAATAAAACAGGAATCTAGAATCTTGTGACAAATTATTTTCCCAAATAAATTTGTTGGCACTGTAAAAATTAATTATATAAACATTTAGGAAGCACATGAACTTCACATGTAATTCATGCATATTTATATTTAGTTTAGTTAAATTTAAATATACATGGGGCAGTATTCAATGTGAAAGATTCGCCGTGCATGGCGAGAGATTTTTTCTCTCGCCATGCACTCGCCGTGTTCCGGAGGGCTCGCTGCCACTCCTGCTCGCTCTATTCAATGTGGTTAAGACTCGCCGCCACTCGCGGCGAGTCTTAACCCCTGCAGCGGACGAGCGTCCGCGGCAGGGAGCTGGCAGGGAGCCGTGGGACGGTGGCAGCCAGGGAGATTAAAGTCTCCCTGGATGCCCAAGAACATATGTGGAGGGGAGGGGGCTCCCCGGGACCCAGGCAGCACAAGCTTCCCCCCCCTATAGCCAGCGGGGGACCCAGTATTCACTGCACCTGATCGTGCATATGTAATGAGTGAATATATGAATATCTAATGAGCGGCTCGAGCGCTCCGGCCCCCTGCTGGCTGCTCTGTGTAAAAATAAAAAATTAAAAAATTAAAAAAAAAAATTTTTTAATTAAATATATATTCACATGAATAAAAATAACATGCCCCTTCACAGAAAAAAAGTCCTGATTTTTTTACACAAAAAAAAAAAAAAACCTTTTAGTTTAAAAGTTCACATTCCAGCTCTCCATGAAAAGATGGAGAATTGCTACACGGCGAGAGACGGCGAAAATCACTTAGAAAGACGGCGAATATTTCACATTGAATAGGGTTGCTCGCTTTTGGAGAGCAAAATGCTCTGTCCAAGGCGAAAAAAGCACAAATTCGCCATAAAACAGGGCGAATTTTTACTCATTGAATACTGCCCATTGACATTGTGGTAAAAAAATATATTTAGGTTATTGATGTTTATTTTATTTTTATTTTGATGTTTAAAAATTGGCTTAAATGTATTCATTTAAAAAGTTAAATGTTTTGTTTAATTACAAATTAATCAAATAAAAATGTTCTAAGTAAGTAGAAAAATGTGATTTGAGGGTAATTTAAGGCCATTTTAAACTAAAAGCAAATATTTTTGTTTCATTAAATACTTTAAATTAGGGTTTATAAAAAAAACAATAAAAGTGGTTTTGAGGTCATTTGAGGCCATATTTTCTTTCACCACAATAATGACATTTAATTATTGGCCCAATTAAGCTAATTGAAAACTTACAGTTCCCTAATTAGTCATTTGCAACACTAAGTTTAAAACAAACTCTCCCAATTGAATCTTTGATCTTTTATTATCTAAAGCAGGGGTGGCCAATCCGGTCCTCAAGATCTACCAACAGTCCACGTTTTCCTAATCACCTAGCTGGTGCACAGCTGTACGCATTACTAACTGTCACATTTCAAACATGCTGCTTTCATTCCTACTATAGATCCATAGGTGCCTGAAATACATGAACTGTTGGTAGATCTTGAGGACAGGTTTGGCCTCCCCTGATCTACAGTAATTGGTCTACAGTGTTGAATGTTGTCATTTGGTTGGCATCAAGTATAAAGAGTTTAATGCAATTTGTTCTCTAAAATGGTTGTCACATGAGAATGCTGTAGTCAAAATGAAAAAGAAAATTCCTTTGAACCCCTGTAAGCAAATTGGTTTGCCGCCTAATACCAACTATCCGAATCCCCAAGTTACGATATATATAGGTGTCAGTGTTTCAGCACTGTCCTGATATTATAGTCATTTTACCTTGCTATGGTTCAAATGGCTAATGTGAAACTCACCGCTACAGTTTATTACTATGCCAGTTTATGAGCAATGCATTTTTTACTAATGGCTTTATTTGTTGGAAAATCTTCCTGTGTAATGTACTTTACACAAACATTTCCCTGAAATAAGGCTACAGATCCTGTAATGTCCAACGTTTTCTAAAATAGATCATTCTTTTTCATTTCTCAGGACATCCAAGATATTTCAATCAACTATCAACTGGTCTTGACATGGTTGGATTAGCAGCAGATTGGTTGACCTCAACAGCAAATACCAACATGTAAGTACAGTATCACCATTATTACCATACCGTTTGAGTCTTACATATCCAAAAATTCCAATATCCAAAATGTTCAGAAAACCAAAAATCGAAAAACTTTCTAATAGTTCAGTGTACAAAAACTTTTTTTCATATGCAAAATCATGCTATGAGGCCTATCTACTAAGCCTTGGAGAGAGACAATCAGCTCCTTACATGCCACACTACAGGCTGTGTTTGAAAAGTGACAGTTAGGGGCTGGTTGGAATTTATCTCTCTCTCTCTAAGGCTTATTACATACACATTTGTGTATTAAGTAGATACTGTATGAAACTTTAATGTATTTTGTGTTTAGACTTGGTCCTGTATACCAATATTCCAAAATATTGAAAAATCCAAAATACTGGCCCTAAGTATTTCGAATTTTGGATATGAAAAACTCAATTTGTAACATTACGGAAAAAATACACAATACCATATAAAATGTTACAAAACACATGTTTAAAATGTATAATGATGCTGTCTGCACCTGTATAGCAGTGCAACTCAGTGACACATCAGACAGTGAGAATGACTGCTGCAGCAATCTCCTCTTTCACTTTCTAATGTGCTGCTTTGCTGCCCTTCTATACTGGTACAGCCAGTGGTAGTGCGCAGAGCACTGGTCAAGATCATAGACTGGGCCTCTCCATCTGGCTTGAGTCTGGGTAAATAGGAGCGCCCCGGCATATAGAGGAGATGAACAATGGCCTTGTATCATGATGCTAAAACTGTTTTAAGGCCAACACAATTCTGGATGTTGGACGTATGCTATGTTGATTGATAGTCTAACTCCACATTCCTTATAACAGGGGCAGCCAGTGTCACGGTCCTAATGGTCGCTTCTCCCGATTCGTCAGTCTGAGTAGCATCACCTATGACGTGGGGGTCTCTTTGGACATACAGGGTCATACATATACAGTATACTGTCACCAGCACAAGCCCGGTTTAGCGCTTCACTCGCAAGGTACACTTGTGCTCGTCCCTGAACACACAACACAATATAGAAAAATGGATAACGTGGGGCTCATGAGGACTTGAATCATAAGTCACACAGGATCAGAACTGAAATGTCAATTATTTAATTCAAAGAATATGTCACAAAAATGGTTACAAAGATGGTTAAGTATATTTCAAGAATACACACAGAGTAGTACAATCTCAAATGAAAATAAAAGGAGATAATAATTCAGAAGTCTATCTTACACACAAGTATAGAAGTCTGCTGTGGGGGAATTTCACAGTTGAAGAAGTATGGTGCATCCCCCGCATGATATAGCTGATTTCTCCCAAGGAATGGACACAGATTCTGGAGGGAGAATGGTAGATATTCCTGAAGGCAGCTCCCATCATCCATCCCACCTTCCAGAGTTTTAACCAGCTTAATGCTGGACATTTTTAACGATTTTCCCCTCATTCCCAAGTCATTGATTCTGTAGATGAGAGGGGGAGTAGTCCAGGGAGAAATTCCATTCTCCTTCTCATGACCACTGTGGCCAGGCCTGGAGGTTCTCTGATCATAAAGTCTTCCTTCCAGTTTATGGCCTGGACATAGGCTTGGTTCAATGCACTTCAGTGTGGTAACCTCTCAGCCCACTTGGGATTATGTCCACAGTATTTACAATCTAGCAGAGGGAAATGGCAGGCAGCCCCCGTAGCCCTCTTTGGCTCACAGTAAGTTCACAAGAAATAATATTTAGAACATACACAATAGACATATAATTTTTGGGATCCGATCAGGTGATGGCTCGTGACAGCCAGTATGTATGGTCATGAGATAAGGAACCACAGAAAGGGTTGCTGTGGTTTGTTAAGTAAATCACAGAGATTAATGTGTGCAGATTAATTTCTAAAACATATATTTAAAATTCCAGCATAATAAAGTACTGTACTATTAGAAGATGCTTAATTATCTATGAACAGACATTCCTAAAAGTCAATTTAGGAATGTCCTAGAATCTTATACAGATGTTTTTATGAAGTGAGAATGCGCCTGCTTCCGTGATGTCATCAGGGATACTTTTAATCCCAGCCATGCAGTAATAGGACACAGTGGGGCAGATGTATGAACGGTTTTTAAAATGTATTAACAGCGCACTTAACGTGTGCTTGGGGCAGCCTGGCGCTTACTGCTCAGCACCGCTGTCCTCTTGAAATTTAACAGCTCGGGCGATGTATGAAAGCCTTTCATGCATCAGAATCAGTTTATTGCCAGGTGTATCAATACAAGATGCACAATACACAGGAATTTGTTTCCGATAACAACCGATCGCTGTGACAATACGTTACATTACATTACATTAGAACATACAATAAGACAATATGCAGCATATCAACATGACATAGGGAGGAGGCATGACAGATTAGTTGACTATTTGTTTGGGGATGTGTGAGGGCTACGCTAGTGAGGAATTGACTAGGATGGCTGCTTGGGGGAAAAAACTGTTTCTGTGTCTAGTAGTCCTTGTAGGCCTTAAGCTGTACCGTCTGCCAGACGGTAGCCTCCGGAACAGGTCATGTGCAGGGTGGGACTTGTCCTTGAGGATCCTACCAGCTCGTTTCAGGACCCTTGCATGATATCATGCATACCTTGTTCATAAAAGCCACTGAACCCACTTTTCCAGCTACAGGCTGGCGTTGTCCGCTTCCAACAGCAGGGACAATGCTATCCCTGCTGTCAGTTCTGGGATGCACAGGAGATCTTGCGATGATAGCAAGATCTTGCGCATGCTACAGCAGCGCCGCTATAGGAAAAAGAAACAACAGCCAGCTTATCTCCGATGAAGGGAATAACGATCAGAGCAAAGTACAACTAGGAGTGTAATATATTTCGATGCCTGCTTCTCCTCGCTATGCCGGAAACGCGGGACTCGATAATTACAAAATGTAATCTGCAGCTTCATACATCTACCCCAGTGTAGTGAACAGTATGTACTTTCACATTAACTCTGTGCCCAGGGCCGGATTAAGGGACTCTTGGGCCTGGAGGTGAAAATGTTCAAAGGCATATTGAGCCTTATTCTAGTTCACTCTTTCTGACAAATTCCTTCTTAGATGGACAAAACCATGTGCACTGCAGGTGGGGCAGATGTAACTTGTGCAGAGATAATTAGATTTGGGTGGGGTTTTACTTCAAAGTGAGATCTATATTGCAGTGTAAAAATAAAGCAGCCAGTATTTTCCCTGCACAGAAACAAAATAACTCACCCACATCTAATTCTCTCTGCACATTTGACATCTGCCCCCCTGCAGTGCACATGGGTTTGTCCCTCTAAGAAGGATTTTGTCAGAAAGAATGAACTAGAATAAGGCCCCTAATAAGAAGTGGAGGAGGTGAGACCAATGCCAAATGGGCGTGCAGAACTCATACACTATAAGCCCCAATTGCAGAATTTGGTACTTGTTTCCTAGCACGGCCACAACGATTAGGATCTCGGGCATCGCAGGTAAAAAAATTGCGTTGGTCGCATCGCATGCGGTCAAAAAAATCGCATGCGATGCGACTGACGCGATGCCCACGATTTTCCATAGGGAACAATGTAAAATGCCTCAATTTACCCAAATAAACATAGGGAACAATGTTAAATGGGCCAGAGACCCCCCAAAAAAACCTAAACAGAGAAATGGCCCCCCCAAAAATTGTTAACGCCACCCCACGATCAACGTGAACCCGAAGCGTGGCGAGCGCAGCGAGCCCGCGAGGGGCGGCGGTACGCGTCCTCCGACCTTTTCATACCCCCACTATCCACGTCGGCGTGGAGTTGAGAATAGAAAGTGTGGCGAGCGCAGCGAGCCCCGCGAGGGGACGCGGATACCTTCACAGGTATCTGCGTCCCCTCACGGGCTTCACAGGTATCCGCGTCCCCTCGCCACGCTTCGGGTTCACGTTGATCGTGGGCATCGCGTCGGTACTATCCCATGCTTTTTTTGGCCGCATGCGATGCGACCGACGCGATTTTCACATTTTCAATGCATTTCAATGGCAAATCGCGGGCATCGTGTCGGTCGCATCGCATACCATTATAAATGACCCGCGATGCCCGCGATTGTGGCCGTGCTAGGAAACATGTACCCAGAATTTTGTGTGGAAAATAGAAAAGCAATTTTAATACTTATGATGGTGATCATCATACCGTCATGATGATCCACCTCATTGTTTATTTGGCCCTGTGTGTCACTTACAAGGAATGCCATTAGTAATGAATAAATAGCACAGCATCATATCGCATTGGGAGTAACGCTAGAGCGACAGATTGGTGCGACTGCTGCTGTGATGTATGAGGACACATCTGTAAACAATTAAGAATATTAAGAATATTGTGTTGGAATCAGGGGCATAACTACTACTCTGTGGGCCCCATAGCAAAATCTTGAAAGGGGCCCCCTGCCCCATTGTCAATACAGTGCCCATTAGGGGGGAAATGATGATAGTGGGAGGGAAGAGGATGTGAGTAGAGCAGTTGAGAATGAGAGTGGGGGTAGAGGATGAGAGAGTGGGGGGTAGAGAATGAAAATGGGTAGAGGATGAGAGTGGGGGGTGGTGTAGAGGACGAGAGAGTGGGGGGTAGTGGACAATAGAGTGGGGGGTAGAGGATGCGCGGGGGGGGGTAGAGGATGAGAGGGGGGGGGTAGAAGATGAGAGTGGGGTGGGTAGAGGACCAGAGAGTGGGGTGGGTAGAGGAACAGAGAGTGGAGTGGGTAGAGGGCAACAGAGTAGGATGGGTAGAGGAGGAGAGAGTGGGGTGGGTAGAGTATAAGAGTGGGGTGAGTAGAGGATGAGAGGGGGGGTAGAGGAGGAGAGAGTGGGGAGGGGGGGTACAGGATGCCAGGGGAGTAGAAGTGAGGGGAGATGGCAGAGCAGGGTTTGACAGACACTTTGTGGCTCCTAATACCCTCTCCTCCCCGTGTGTACCTCACATTCTCCTGCTCAGCGTCTCATGAGTGATGCTTAATCTGCCTCCAGTCTCCATCTTGTCAGAGCCGCGTGTCCAGCTCTCAGGCGAAGTGCCTCCTGGTCAATCACTGCTGCACCGGATCTCCCTAATCATCACAGCGATGTGGCCGCGCCGGGTCTCCCAGCCAGGCAGCGCATGGTCCCGCATGCCGCACCGGGGTACCTCACTCATATGCGAGGTGTCTTAAGCTCCCGGGGCTGCAGCAGCGACCGCGGTGAGTGCGCAGGTGTCAGGGAGGGACGGGTTTATCGGCGGCAATCGTCGGCGGAGGGCGGGGGGCTGTGACTCTTTGGACACAGCCAGCCACCACCACGTCACTGGCAGGAGGAGTCCTCCCTCAGCCGCCCTGGCCCCTCACTCACTATCAGTCACACTGACTTCAGTGCAAGAGCCAATCTGGACTCACTGGCATGCCCCCGTACAGCATGACATATCCCCTGCGCTCCCACAAGCAGCTCCGCTTCATAGAGGCCACAAGGTGCAGGGGAGTGCTTGCTGTCCTTCGGGGCTCCCCCAGCCGCCGGGCCCCATAGCAGCTGCACCCCCTGCACCCTCGGTAGTTCCGCCACTGGTTGGAATGTGCACAGCCCAAAAAGTGCCAAAATAGGGGAAAGGAAAACTGATGGCTGACTAAGCACAGAGGTAACATAAACCACTAAAGGGTTCTGGATATGCTGTCACTTTCAGTAGCTAGTGTTAGGGGCATACACGTAGAGATCTGTGCTAAGCAATTTTGCTAAGCAATTTTTCTAAGCAATTTTGCTGGTGTCAAGATCTCCCATGGAGAGCACATACACATGCAGGGATTTGTGCTAAGCAATTTTGCTTAAGCAATAAAAGGCCGGGTAGTGGTTCAGAATGAGAGATTGCGATCAGTATCTCTCATTCTGTACACATAGAGAGATTTGCAGTCACTTGCTAAGCAATTTGACTAGATTTTGACTGCATGTACTGACTTAGTTAGCAAGAGATATTTAATCTCTCGGAGCATACACATGGAGAGATCTGTGCTTACTTTCTAAGCAATCTAGTCAGATTGCTTAGAAAATAGCACAAATTTGCTCCGTGTGTACACCCCTTATGATTACTGTGAAATCTGATTGAGCATTGGCCAGTGGGGTGCAAGAGGGGAGGAGTGGGCAGTTAGAAAGTGAAAGGAAGTGATCTAACAGCCCTCTTTATGTGTTTTCCCTCCCATCCTTATGTTTTATGTTTTATGTTGGGCGGCGCTTGTTATATGTATTAAACATAGAAACATAGAATTTGGCGGCAGATAAGAACCACTTGGCCCATCTAGTCTGCCCCTTTATTAGTTTTAAGTAGTTAGTGGGTGCGCTCTCCTGACATTGCCATATGTCGTTAAACCCATAATCCTGGACAGGAGATGGGTTACACCACCTGCACGGGTGGGTTGCCAGTTGGAGAGTTGTTCATCAGTGGCTGTTTGGTATGTGTGCGTGTTTATGTTACCCTTGACTGTTCTTTAGTGCAGCCACCACTTATAGTCAGATCTAATAGTCAACTTGTCAATCAATAAATTTGACATTACTTTGAAACGCCAGCCCTTGTGTCCGTGTCATCTTTTAGTGGTTAAGGCAGTGGTTCCCAAACTGTGCGCCTAGTCTCCCTGGGGTGCCTCGGAGCACTTGCAGGGGTGCCTCAGGTTGGTGGTCCAGAACCAATTCAAATTATTTATGGCCAAATCAGTGCTCATGGCTTCCAATTATAAGATGTGTGGGTAAACAGAAGTGAATCATGTTCCTCACTATATAACTGGACCTAAGGATACAATTTAATTACAACTTATTGAATTTAATCTTTTTTCTGAAACTCTCAGTAACAAACTTTTGGCCTAGTGGTGCCTTGAAGAATATTATGATAAATTAGGGTGCCATGATTCAAAAAGTTTGGGAAACACTGGGTTAAGTGTTTAAAGTGTTCAGTTATTTTGAAGTGTCATGCATGAAAGATACCCGATGGTGAGTTTATGAAAGGGTTTAAATATTTGAATTAGAAAATAATACATATATTGTTATGATAAACAATATTTTACTAAATGCAATATAGAGATTATAAGATTTATTTAAATCAGCTTTCACAGTTTTAAAAACAATATCTATGCACCTTCCTGCATCAATCATGACCTCACTTAAGAGTTCATAGCAAATCACACAGGGCTTCTGTGCTATCTGGTTCTAGGTCTCTGGTGATGTTACAGCGATTGTGTGACTGCTTGTACTGTAACACATGTTATGAATGATTATGTCTATATCATCTCCATAGATCTGGATGCAATGTTCTGTATTAAGGAAACGACTGAGGAACAGAGAAGAAAAAGCCAACTGGGTTCTAGTTGTTTTTCAAATCATAGACAATTTTTAATAAGACAGAAAAGTCCTATTAAAATCTCCAATAATATAATGGCCCTTATGATAATAGTCTTTGTGATCAATGACAAACAGTTAAACGCATACAGGTACAGTTGATCAAAACATGAGAACGTTCTTCCTGCTTGTAGATCAGTAGGTACTGTATGATTTTAGCTCTGATTTGGCTTTGTTAGCAAAGCAAAAAAAGCACGCAAATGGTCAAACCCACTTTGCACTGCAGATGGGGCAGATGTAACACGTGCAAGAGATTTAGATTTGGGTGAGGTGTGTTCAAACTGAAATTTAAATTGTAGTGTAAAAATAAAGCAGCCAGTATTAACCCACCAGTGGCGGCTGCAGTGCCAACCAGGGAGTGCAGGAAGTTTGCTATCCATATATATATACATACAGATGGAGCTGGCCTTATCTTTGGCCAGTGCTTGCCAGATGCCTTTCACTTGCGAGTGCCGGCGATAGAGACTGGGACGCGCGTGCGTCTCATGCACACATGCGTCCCAGTATCATGGCGGCTGGGCGACGTCCCCCTGCCTGTCTCCGCTTCAGGGAAACGCTGCCCAGTTCGGAGGGGGGGGGGGGGTCGGGCGGCGAGGGGGACTGGTGGCGATGGTGGGGGAGGCATCGGGGACCCCCGCCAAGCTCTGTTGTAATATGTTTGCTGGATCGATCATCACCAAGGGCTGAGTGCATCAGGCACCTTGCAGTGCCTGGGAATCAGCATACTGTAAGTCACTAAACACTGTTCAGCCCGCCCACAAACTACAATGGGCTAGTTTCACAAGAGTCCAAGAGCAGGCTGAACAGTGCTGGCATTCCCGTTTAATCCAGCACATATACAGGTTGAGTATCCCCTATCCGAAATGCTCGGGACCACGAGCATTCCGGATAGGAGAATTTTTCGGTTTTTGGACTAATTTTTTTTAGGCATACTTACCTGTCCCCTGATGGTGTCCGGTGGTCCCTCGGCGTCCACGCAGTCCCCGGGCGTCCACAGCAGGCCTCCGGCATCTTCTCTGGGTCTCCAGCAGTCCCAGCAATGCATTGCACGAGTGTGCGCGCGCACCGGTGACGGCATCGGCGCGCGCGCACACTCGCACAATGCATTCCTGGGACCGCTGGAGACCCTGGAGAAGATGCCGGAGGCCTGCTGTGGACGCCCGGGGACTTGGTAAGTATGAAAAGAGGGTTAGGGGGGTTAAAAAAAATTTTTTTCAAATGATTCCAAAAACCACGGTTTTTGGAATAATTCGGATAAGGGATGCACGGATACAGGATACTCAACCTGTATTACATACTGTAACCCACCCAAATCTAAATATCCCTGCATATGTTACATCAGCCCCACCTGCACTGTATCATGGTTTTGCTTAATTGTGTTTTTTTGCTTTTCTAACAAAGTGAATCAGACCCATAGTAAGTACCTAAATGCAGAGTGATTGATAGAAACGGACCACTTGGGGATGTAACAAGGAGTGGCAAACAAAATTGCGGGCATTTTACGGCGTGTATCCTCAGTTGCAATCATATACATAGAGAAACATTGTGTCAGTATGGCTACTAACAAGTCTGTGTTACCATAGACTCGCTGCTGGAGTCATTGTCCTCCATTATTACTGCATCATTGTTTGCAGTTGCTGAGAGCTGTACGATGGCTCCCGTGACCATCTATATTATTTTCTAGGCGGCACCGTTGCTCGCAACAATTTGTGGGTCCTTAGGCTGAAAACAAAGCATCTGCATAGGCATGTGCCTACAAACAAACATTAGGCCCTGAGCTTCAGGTATGGATAGACATCCAATATTGATGGTTATCAACCGTTGATGATCTCATATGTATGGTAATAACTTTTAATATCAATAGCTGTTTAATGGTTCTGAATGCTGGCAATATATATATACATTGATGGGTTGCAGGGTTGCAGCTCTGATCTCTCCATGATTCACCCTTTGATGGTCTCTTTTTATTTGTTAAAATCCATTCACCATTGATGGTTAAAAACCATCATCCAACCCTAGCTTGAGGCCTTGAAGGCTGCCCTATTTGAGGAAGAGATGGAAATCGCCAGAAACCCAGGAGGACCCATTCCCCATATGTGGCAGTCTCTCACACTTCCATTATATCCACCATTTCACATAAGGTAGACAATAATAAATACAGTTATTTATCTACTGGACCATTACTATATGATATAACAATGTAGCGGTGACTGTCAATGTGTAGTTTTTCATTTGTGTACAGCTGCTGCAATATCCCATTGTATGGTGACTGACATTACCAGCAACACAGTCACAACACTGAAGGTTTCCTAACAGGAAATGTAGTAATTACATTGTACTTTTGGAAGTTTTTGTCTCAAGCCCAGCCATTGTGGTATATTCAATGCTTTCTGCGAGCTGTGACAGCGAGCAGGGCTGCCTGCTCACTGTCACAGCTCGCAGGGTCAGTATTCATCTGACCCCCTGCCACACGCCATTTCCCCCCCTCACTAGGTTTTTGGAGTGAGGGGGAAACAGTGTGTACGGACGCTAAAACAGCGAGCCTTGTGGCTAAATGCATTGGGCTCCCTGCCGCTAGCCTCGCTGCTTGGAGGATTCCTCGCTGGCCTCAGACAGCGAGGATTTCCTAGCCACATTAAGTAGGGTGAGGGGCTGGCGCAGGGGTTGTTTTCGGCGTTTCCCGCCGTTTAACCCCCTCGCCAGCCGCATTGAATACACCCCATAGCTAGCACATTGTGGGCCCCATAGTACAAAGGGGAGAGCCAGGAAGAGAGAATGATAGAGATAGAGGGTATCAGGGAGAGGAAAGGGGAGAGAAAGGGGCAAAGGGTGTCAGGGAGAGAACAGGGAGTAAGAGAGAGAGATGAGATGTCAGAAGAGACGTGGACAGTGCCAGGTAAGGACAGAGGGCTAGATGTACTAAGCTTGAAGTGATAAAATGGAGAGTGATAACCAACCAGCCCATTAGCTCCTAACTTCCATGTTAAAGAATGAGGGCCAGATTCTCTAAGCTTCAAAAGTGATAAAATGGAGAGTGATGAACAGACAGCCAATCAGCTCCTACCTGCCATGTCACAGACTGTGTTTGAAAAATGTCAGGTAGGAGCTGATTGGCTGCTTGTTTATCACTCTCTATTTTATCACTTTTGAAGCTTAGAGAATCTGGCCCTGGGTTTGAAAAAATGACAATTAGCAGCTGATTGGTTGGTGGTTTTTTACTCTCAGTTTCATCACTTTTCAAGGCTTAGTACATGTCACCCTGTGAGAGGGAGAGACAGAGGGGGTGAAGTGTGGAGAAAGCGATAGGGATGAGAGAGATAGAGGAGAAAGAGAGAGCAGGGGAGAGGACAAGAGGAGAGGAAAGGAGAGAGAGGAGTAAGGCAGTGAAACAGGGGGAGAGAGAACGAGGGGGGATGGAGAGAGACAGGGGGGAAAAGAGGGGACAAGGGATGGGAGAGGGGGAGAAGAGGGAGATGGTGGAGATGGGATGATGACGAGGGGAAGCGGAGAAGTCAGGGAGCGGAGAAGAGGGGGGGAGATGAGAAGGGGAAGAGGAGGAGGGAGAGGAAGGGATATGAAAAAGTTGTGAAGCAGGCATTCATTTTTCACTTCTAATGTGCTCTGTCCCTTCCTCCCCCTCCTCAGTAATAGTGGGCGATGTGTACCTCCTCTCATCGGCACTGCATGTTACACAGTCACCGGTGAGGGCAGAATTGAATCTGCTCCTGTTGCCAGGTCCTCTCCGGCTCTAGGGCGACGGGTCTGCTTCACACTCTCTGCAGCGCAGGGTCCGCTGCACTTGCTACCCAGCCCCAGGAACTCTCCAACTGTTCACCAGCGCAGTTTCACTAGCTCCGACTCCAGAGCCAGGAGCCACTGTTGGGCTGCACAATTTAAAAGAAAAAAGAGTGCAGGGGATAGCCGTGGGGCCCCCCAAGATGCCGGGTGCCATAGCAGTTGCATCCCTTGCACCCTGTGTAGTTAAACCACTCGTCTCAAGCCTTCACTTATAGCTTTAAAGAAAATGCTATAATTATTATTGTATCTAGTCAGTTGCCTTTTTAATTTTATTGGTTCTGTTTCAGTTTTATGCTGCTCCCTGGGTTTTAAACTGGAATTTTGAACCCAGGTCTTACCCCGGTCAGACGCTATAATGCTGCGATTTCGAGACAGGTTATTTCACTTTGGCGCTTTCACACTGCGTCTCAGCCTGGGTCAACCTGACAATTATCCAGGTTACTTTTTCAATGTGTAAGGGGTATAAATAAGTTTGTGCTGGAAATACATTATTACTAATAGGACCACCAACAATATTTTGTACAATACAATGTTCACAAAACGTATTGTTGAACCAAAGAAACAAACATACAGCCCGAACTCTTTACAGAATGGATATAAGAATAATGGGTCATTTATCAACCTTGAAGGTTTGGATGTTGAATATCTATTGTACTCTACATCTGTCATTTTTTTTCTCCGTGAGACGTTTGTACAGGGAACAACAGGAGTTTGGGGCAATGCAATAATGGATGTTTCCAGCCTGGAATCCAACACTTTTATAAAATATCATGGCAGACGTACTTATATATAGAGAAAATGATTGGATGCCGTAGGTCACACTTTTGCACTTCGTGACTACTAAGCCTTCATTGTCTGTTGCATTATGTCTCATGGCTTAACACAACAGATCGCTGTGGTAAGTCCTGTAATATACTGATTATCACAGATTTTAGGAGCAGAGATCTTGATTATTAATGCAAACATCAAATGTGACAGAGGGCAGCCTTGTCTTTTGCTATTGAAGGCACTAAACATATCAGAAACCATTTGCAAAGACCGTCACAAAAGAATTCAAACAATAAGGCAGAAATTGTTCATATACAGGGCCTGCTTAAGGGTTTCAGCACCCCATGCTCGTTTGCAGAGGTTATGTAATCATTGCCAGGGATTACATGCTCATAGCCAGGGGTTTCATGCTTGCTGCCAAGAATTTTGTTCTCCTTGTCAGGGTTTCATGCTCATTACCAGGGCTTACTTGTTCATTGCCTGGATAACATGCTCATTGCCAAGGGCTTTCTTGCTCATTCCCAGGGGTTACATGCTTTTGTACTTGTGTAATAGCACGGTGCCCAGCTACGCTATGTTTTCAGCGTAGCTTAGCCCAATGGCTGCCTAGCGTAGTTAGTGTAGTGACTCCGCGGCAGCCCAATGGCTGCCTAGCGTAGTTAGTGTAGGGACTTTGCGGCAGCCCGGCTCTTTCCCCGGCGTCTATAGCTTTGTCCCCGGCATCCATGGCTCTGTCCCCGTCGTCCATGGCAAGCCTAGTGAGCACCTCTCACACAGCACCGGTAACCACCAGATCCCCTGTGCTGGCGGACGCCGGCAGAGAGGGGATCATGCGGGTGCCGGCGGAGAGGCGCTCCAGCTGTCTGAGACACAGGTGCATCTCAGACGCTCATGCCTCTCAGTAATTATTGCAGCAGGGTACGGCAACCCTGCCCATGTCCGCAAGTGAGTATTATGCACAATAAAGGAGGCATTTGCCAGTGCTCCATGTTACATACTGACAAATGCCTCCTTTTCAAACCCCCACTATCCACGCCAGCCCGAAGCGTGGCGAGCGCAGCTTGGGGACGCATTATGCATCCTCCCGAATTGTTCATACCCCCACTATCCACGTCGGCGTGGAGTTGATTTTATAAAGTGTGGCGAGCGCAGCAAGCCACGGAGCCCGAAGCGGGGTGAGCGCATCGAGTAATTCTCGTCCCCTCGTGAGGCTTGCTACGCCCGCCACTCTTCGGGCTCGGGCACTTTATAAAAGCAACTCCACGCTGACGTAGATAGAGGGGGTGTGAACAAGTCGGGAGGACGCGTAATGCATCCCCTCGCGGGGCTCGCTGTGTTCGCCACACTCTGGCCTGGCGTGGATAGTGGGGGTGTTTCAGGAACACATTCACACCTGCCATATCATACATTTGAGACAGTAATGACGACATGTGTTAACTGGTAACTGGATTTTAGTTAATAATAATAAGCAGAGGCGTAGCGAGGGCGGTGCCGGTGGAGCACAAGCTCCAGGCGCTGGAAGCTATCTTGGGGCCGGAGCCGTGCCGGCACCGCCATCTCGCATGCTGAAGTACCGCCAATTGTATCCGTCTCCCCCGCCCTCTCAAGTCTCCCCCTCCGGCTCCCCCGCAAGCTCCCTCGCAGTGTTCGGCGAGATGTGCATGTGCACGGTGCTGCTATTTAAAAGTCACATCTCCCGCTGGACCGCGCTAGCCAATAGGAGCTTGCTGTCCAGCAGCCAACCAACTGGTGGCTGCTGGACCGCGAGCGCCTATTGGCTAGCACGGTCCAGCGGGAGATGTGACTTTTAAATAGCAGCACTGTGCACATCTCGCCGAACATAGCGGGGAGCCGGGAGTGGGCAGGCGGATTGCACCGCTGCTTTGCCGACTGTGGGTGGGGAGGGGGTGCCAGAGCCCACTGTACCCTGACAGCTGGGGTAATCCACACTACTCCCTGCTCTGCACGATCACGTCCCACCCACCATCCCTGCTCTGCACGATCACACGGACCCACCCTCCCTGCTCTGCACGATCACACACTCCCTGCTCTGCACTGCACGATCACACCCACCCTCCTTGCTCTGCAGGATCACACCCACATACCCATCCTCCCTGCTCTGCACTATCACACCCACCTACCCACCCTCCCTGCTCTGCACTGTCACACCCACCTACCCACCCACCCTCCCTGCTCTGCACTATCACACCCACCTACCCACCCTCCCTGCTCTGCACTGTCACACCCACCCACCCTTTCTGCTCTGCACTATCACACCCACCCACCCTCCCTGCTCTGCACTATCACATCCACCAACCCACCCTCTCTGCTCTGCACTATCACACCCACCCTGCTCTGCACTATCACTCCTACCCACCCACCCTCCCTGCTCTGCACTATCAATCCCACCCTCCCCTACCTCCCCTCCCCTCCCCTCCATTATCAATTACTCACACCTACCCTCCCTGCGAGCAATTTCACTCCCCCTTGGCAACGAGCAATTTTAGTCCCCTTTGGCATTGAGCATGAAGCCCCTGGCATCGAGCATGTAGGTAAGTGGCACTTATGTGTTAAATGTGTAATGGGCATTACGGTTTGTTAAATAGTATGCAATGGGCATTGCAGTGTGTTAGTATGCGATGGGCATTACGGTGTGTTAGTATGTGACGGGCATTACGGTGTGTTCTATAGTATGCCATGGGCATCATGTGTGGCCTTATGTGTAATTGGCGTTATGGCTGTGGCTTAATGTGTAATTGGTTTTACAAAGTTTGCTCAAATGTGCAATGGGCATTACGGTGTGTGGTATAATGTTGGGCCATACCCACTTTTCACTGCGCAGGAGCCTCACCTACGCGAAACATGCCCTTGCTCCGGGCGTCGTGGCACCCAGCTACACCACTGATAATAAGAAATAATAAGAAAGCAACTTAACAAAGTACTGGCCGCGGGAAAAGTATGCCGAATCTGACAGGGACGCTGTCTACGCTGGCCGCGGGAACACTATGCTGAATCTGACAGGGACGGTGTCTATGCTGGCCACGGGAACACTATGCTGATTCTCAGGGCCGCCAAGAGGCAGGGGGGGCGGGTACATTTTACCTGGGCCCGGGCCTGTCAGGGGGGCCCGGGTCCGAGGACACACACACTTTTTTTCACCTGTGCTGGACTGGAGACCGGGCTAGTAGCGCAGCGGCAGCCTGTCACTGTGTGCAGGCAGTGGCAGAGGCTTCCACCGCTGCGGAGCTTCTGCAGAGACAGTCTGCCTGTGTGACTGTCTGTAGACTGCAGCAGCAGCCGGACCGGATGCTGCAGCCTGCAGTGCACATTAGAGGGGAAAGTGGCGTGCTGTGGACAGGAGGAGGTCAGGGAGCCTGAGCTAACTGCAGTGGCGGGCTGAGCCATGGGGCAGGGTGCCTAGGTGCCTGCCATGCTACATGCCCGGCTGCTCTCCCTGATAAGACACAGCACAGCAGGCAGCAGCGTGCATGGGGGCGGGGCTTCGGGAGGGGGCGGGGCTACACGGGTCACAGGTAAATCTCCTATACCACTGCTGCTGTTGGTTAGGCAGCAGTGGCTGGTCTGGGCTGCTGAATCCTGTAGCCTCTCCCTCCCCAGCGCTGCTGACACAGTGCTATAGTACTCACACTGCTGAGCTGTACTGAGCTCCAGCACAGCAACACAGCCCCATTCTTCATTACTGTAGTGTACAGTAGCTGGCCCCTCCTCTGGGACCAGCTGCCAATCAGTTGAGATCCACTCCAGGCTGGCCCTTCCTCTCCTCTCCTGTGCCCAGCTCCTCCCTTTTCTATCCCAGGTCCCTCTGCCTTGCAGTATTATTCACCCAGCACCTGCCTCTGGCTTCAAGTTCTGCTGCCAGCCTCCTCTATGTTCTCCTACCACCAGGTAATCGGCTTCCGGGGGGCAGATAAAGGTTGCATGAAAAAAGGAAAATCAAAATATGTTTAAGTACTTCAAAGCAATGTGTACTTATGTTAGAGCGGTGCCCTCCTCATACAGGTATGCAGGTCGAAGTGTATATAACACAGGCAGCACTCAGGTCTTATAATACGTTTAACAACCGGCCTGCATGATTTCTTTCAAATGTATTCTCAGAGTGCTGTCTATGTTATATACACTTCCACGTTTATTTCTGTCAGTTTTCCCATGTATTTGCTGCTTTGAATTGCTTTGAATTAGTGAAAGGAAGAGAATGGTGTCTGGCAGAGTTGGACTTTCAAAAGGTTCATGGGAGGACATGCTGCTGCATGAGGGCATGCTCAGCAGTCTGTCCGTCCCCTGCCGCTGCCATATTTGTTGCTGTCCGTCCCCTGCCGCTGCCATATTTGTTGCTGTCAGCTGGCCCACAATGCATATATACTGTGGGGCAGGGCAGCCAAGTCTCTACACAGTTTAGAGACAGTTCCACGATCCATACTGATGCAGCCTTAGGTCAGCTCAGGTGTGCGAGCTGCACTGACGGCGGCCGCCTGTCTACGATCAACTTTATTATTATTATTATTGTTTTTGTTTATTACTAGCTGCCTGTCTGAGATAAGATCACGGGGGAGCAGGTACGCAGTGCACGCAGCGGACCCAACAGCTTATGCTGCATCAGGAGTGAGCGTTGGAGCTAGTGCAGAGGGAGCATCTACCCTAGCTCCGGCACTACCTCCCGATGCAGCGCAAACTCATGTAATAGGTATTATGGTGTATGGCATAATGTGTACTGGGTAATACAGTGTGTGACATAACGTGTAACGGACATTATGGCATGTGGAATAATATGTAATGTGTGACGTGTAATAGGCATTACAGTGTCAATTTTTGGTGCGAGCCTTCAGCAAGCGCACTGTCCTTGTTTGTCGAGCCCTTGTGCGTGTGTGTGTGTGTATATATATATATATATATATACACACACACACACAGGGGCTCGACAAACAAGGACAGTGCGCTTGCTGAAGGCTCGCACCAAAAATTTACACAGTAATGTCTATTACACGTCACACACCCATTACATATTATTCCACATGCCATAATGTCCGTTACACGTATATTTGTCAATTCAATTACTGCCTTCACTAAGCATCCACCTTGAAACCAGTAGCGTAACAACAGGTCCGCAGACCCCGCAGCGGCTTGGGGAAGCCAGCGACGGCGGAGTGTGCGGGGAGCACCCTCTGTGGGGGCCCCAGGAAGTTGTTGTACCAGGGCCCAGGATTTCTCTTGACTGCCCTGCTGATTCTGACAGAACCGCTACGCTAACTACGTACTGGGCACCGTGATATTACACAAGTACCCATGCTTGTTGCCAGGGGGTTATATGCATGGTGCCAGGGGGTAACTGCTCAGAGCGCACCAGCATTTACAGGTAGGGCTGGATGTGCTGCCTTCCCCTGACAGTCGCTAGAGGTCCTCTAGCTTGTGTCTCCTACAAGGAGGCTGACATTTTTGGGAGGCCAGCTTTCATGCTGTCCACAGAGACATGCTGTCTGCTGCGGCTTTAGGAAGTAAGCTCTATTCATAAATATATATATTCAGATTCCAAGTGAAGTCAAGATGTGAATCACGAAAGCCCACGTAAGGTGATAAAATGCATTTTAGTGCCAAGATCCAGGAGGGTTGAATGTTTCATTCTAACAACTGTCAGTAACAATCTGGATTTTTTAAATTGTACTCTTTTGGACAACCCCTTTATTTCTGAAAGGTCTATGTACTAAGCATTGGAGAGAGCTAAAGTGGATGAAGAAAAAGGGGGTATTCAAACTAGGATTACGACTGTGTCGGAACGTCCCGACAGTGGGAATCCTGGGCTGTTTTAGTTCTTCCGACTGTAACTCAACAACCATAATTTAATGTCCTGGCTCTCGAGTGTGCGTGGATCGGCGAAAACAGATGCGGACTGTCAAAACAATTTGACAAACCGCAGCCGTTTCCGGCAAAACAGATCTGACGTTTTTAAAAGTTTCAAAAGTTGGATCTGACACCCTTCAATACTGTCGTTAACAGCAGGGCTGGCCCTAGCCTAAATTACACCCTAGGCAAGATTTTGACTGTTGCCCCCTAGCCCCGCCACTAGTTCCGTCTCTGACCCTGCTCCCCTTTCCCAGCACCATCAACCCTCATCATAGCAGTCATCATTTTGGTGTCCCTACCCGCAATATTTTAAATAGAACCAGCGCACCCATTCGGTGCCTTTTTAGCTGAAAATTCATCTTATCTGCAATGTTATGACCAGCACACACAAGGAGCTTCTGATGAGTAAAATGATATGCAGCATGCCTATATTCTGTGTGCGACTGTGGCTGTACCTGCATACGGAATGCTATGTTACAGTAATTTCCATGAATACACTATTTCATATGCAGATACAGCCTCACTCACACACAGAATATAGGCATGCTGCATATCATTTTAATCAGCAGAAGCTGCTGATGCCCCTTGGCATTCCAAATGCCCTAGGCAGTTGCCTAGTTGGCCTATGCCTAAGGCCGGCTCTGGTTAACAGCAACATTAAATAGGCTAGTGCCACTAATTCGCCTGTCAGGAAATATCGGCACAGATTGACTACCCCCCAAAGTATCAGCCAACCAGCTCTTAATTGTCTTTAAAAAAAAAAAAAGCCTGTAACAGGAGCTGATTAGCTGGAATTTTAGTATTTTATTTCTCTCCACTTTATCTCTCGCTAATGCTTAGTATATATACTCCTTAATCTACAACATATTGTACAGCACTATATACTGTATTTATTACAGTATATTACAAAACAAACAAAACTTTATACAGTATAAGGACATGAAATAGAAGATAAGATAACCCTGCGCAGTTGATCTGATAGAAGATAACTGATATATGAGGCAGAGATATGCAGCGATACTGGTGAATGAAGCGAACCTCGCAAAGGTACGTGGTACACTAATTGTGATTACATATGATGAAACATATAAAGACACCCCAAAAATGGAAACAAAAAAAAACCTGTGTTGACATTTTCTGTGTCGACCAACTGCATGTTGACTTTTTGACCCGGATGACCTTCTACTTGTTGACCAATTGGGTTTGACCTATTGACTTACTATCTATTGAACCAACAGTCATAGCGACTGGTAGTGAAAGAATATACATATATTTGCAGTTATTTTTGGAAACTGTAAGTAATGTTTACTTTTCTATTAAATGATTGTGCTTTGCTATTGCTATAATCTGTTTTTTTTTTTATATAATTTCTTTTAGGTTTACCTATGAAATTGCTCCTGTATTTGTATTGCTGGAATATGTCACTTTGAAGAAAATGAGGGAAATGATTGGTTGGCCTGGAGGAAGCGGCGATGGAATATTTTCACCAGGTAAATTATCATCGATATTATCTCTGGTTCTATCTTTTAATTTGCATATATTTCATGTGCTGTTTTGCTGAGTACCAAAGTAATGGGTCTCTGCTTCCAATATCACTCTCGACAGTCTGTGAATTTAATTCAGATAGATTTATACAGTCCTCAAAGCAGAATGCACATTACCATGGGCATATATTGTGCTGTGCTGGAAAGATAATCGGATGAGACATTTGCCTTGCAGTTCTAAATCCTCCTATTTCTATAACACAAAAATAGAATCTGTAGACTTCCATTCACAGTGAACAGTAAACAGGACATTAACTACACTGAATAAGGAACAAACCAAAGAAAGTTAATCAATTGTATTTAAGAGAACACTTTGTGTAGCAGAGAGATTAGAACGTCTGGTAACTACTGGGAATGAGGGACCTGCTTTGTGTTGAAGTGTTATCAAATAATTTATCTTTTCTGGCATTTTTTTTGTTCTCAGGATCCCTACATTCAAATCAATAAATTAGCCTTGGTTTTTTTTTGTATGTTTTTAAATGTCATTGTTTGAAAATAAACCTATTGTCTCTTGTTATCTAGCCAACACATTCAAATAATAGAAAATGCTCTGGTCATAAATGATGGTACACATGGAGGATTATTCTGGTTCCCTCTCAAAGGCAAATTCACTCTCAGATGGGCAAAACCATATGCACTGCAGGTGGGCCTGATGTAACATGTGCAGAGAGAGAGTTAGATTTGGGTGAGTTATTTTGTTTCTGTGCAGGGTAAATACTGGCTGCTTTATTTTTACACTGCAAAATAGATATCAGTTTGAAGTACACCCCCCACCCAACTGTAACTCTCTCTGCACATGTTACATCGGCCCCAGCTGCAGTGCATATGGTTTTGTCCTAATGAGAGTGAATTTGCCTTTGCGAGTGAACCAGAATAACCACTGTGATCCCTTTCACCTTTTACAAAGCTAATTATTTTATTTTGTATTGCTCATTTTCTATTCTTTAAATGTACAAAAGTGAACCTAAAATCTGACTTGGAATGTTTAAGTCATAATATGTTTGTTTATAAAATTCACCGAAAATAACATGATTTATACCATTACAAATCTAGGTAAAATTATATACAAGACTAAATGGCATTTATCAAAGCAAACTATCATCTAGTGCAGGGGGTTCCCAAACTTTGTTCAATCACGGTACTGTAGTGTATCGAAATTTTTTCACGGCACCCCTAGGCCAAAAATAAATGTAGTAAAAAATATCAAATAAAGTGTGTTTATAGGTCATCCTTAGGTTCGGTTATTTGGTGAAGGACCAGATTTGCTTATTTTTGTCCACATAGTTTGATTGACAGGTGCCGGCACTGGTTTTGTGTATTGTATTGACCATAAATAATTTGGTCATGGACCACCAACCCATGGCACCCCTACAAGTGTCCTAAGGCACACCAGGGAGCCACGGCACAAAGTTTGGGAACAACTGATCTAGTGTATACCCATCGATTTCTTTTATTAGAATTAGACAATGTGAATGCAATAGTTCCATTGGCGGCTCTTACCCTTTTGGAGGAGGGGGGCAGCCGCAATGCGCCTCCGCTGCCGCCACACACACCTGCTGATCCCGACCGCCGGTCCCCTGCACCGGGCCAGCGCATGCGCAATAACTTCAAGCATACTGCACATGCGCTGGCCCAAGCCTCCATGGGTTGCCTTTGCAGCAGCCCCTGGAGGCTTAATAAGGTTCCCTGGTCCGTCAGATGTGCAGTATCGTCCACGGTACTGCGCATGCGCAGAACATGTTTTGGGGGCTGACCCGCATTTGCGCAGAGAGAGGCATCCCGGAGGGAGGGAACACCTCCAAATTTAACTGCCTTGAGTGACTGGCAGGTCGGACTTCCAATAGGAAGTCACTGCCAGTCACATTGAAGCCAGAGCAGTCTCACAGTCTGCATCTGGCTACATAAGCAGAGAACAGTGGCAGATTCTACCTGGGAGGTAAAATCCCAACGCCACTGAATAGTTCTGACGTAGCTAATGTTATCACCAAGTTTCACTGGATCTGGCGCGCTGAGAGGGGCTGTTTGGCGCAATGGTGTATGAGAACATATCTGTAGGCATGGTCACCGTGAGGGCGGGGACAGATATTAAATACATGGGTCTCCCCCCCCCCCCACCTTTCCCGAAGTAAATAAATACCTTGTGATGGAAAGTGGCAGCATCCTCTTCTGTGTTGCCATCTTCTGTGAGATTCTGAGCTTTGCTTTGTAGTGCACATGCACCATCTTCCTGAATATCATTGGGAATATGGCACTGCCAGGGAGGTGGCCATAAAGTCAGTGTTAGGCACTGATCCTCCACCACCACCTCTCCCTTGTATCGGTGCCCCTTCCTCTGCAGTGGGTAAATAGATGATGGGGTTGGTATGCCTAAGTAGGGGTTCTTGTGTCACCACTATCATCATGATGTATCTATCCACTAGTCCCCCTACAATGCATATCTGGAGATGCGTCCAATCCTCATTAGTTTGCATTACAAGAAGATGTACTGTTTGTTCATTCTCTTGACTAAGCATGGAAACATAGAATTTAACGGCAGATAAGGGGAGCGGAGTTGATCTTGTGTGTAGCTGCATCAGTTTGCTACTAAGCGGGACTGATAGGGGCGTCCTGCTGCCTGTCAGCTCTGATGATCGCAGAGGCGTACTGTCTCTAATCCACAGAGCTGTGAATTCTACCTGAATAAGATCTGTCTGTGAATAAAAGGCAGCTCACAGCAGATCTACAGTCAGTGGTGCTGTCAGCGCCTGCTTGACCGAGTGCCGAACTGAAGAAAGCACAGTGGCTGGGGACCCCTCTCACAGGCCAGTGTCTGTAAGAGGGTTCCCATGATGTGGGTGATGGGTGGATATTGCAGAGTTATATAGTACACACCAGAGAACCACTCAAAACTATAAACATCAGAGTTACTTAACCAGTGGTGCTGGCTTATTGCTAGTTAGCAGGTACAGCTGTACTCACTGTTACATGCTCACTGGTGATCAGGGATTAAAGTGGTCCTGGAGAGGTGGTGGAACTTCTTTTCCCTAACACCGATCCCACCCCTCCCCCCTCATTAGGCAGAGCCTAGACCAGTGCCAGGGAATTTGTGCCCTGCCTTCCATAAAGGGATAATGAAATCTTATGGGCCCTTATTCTGGTTCTCTCTCAGAGGCAAATTCCTTCTCAAATGGACAAAACCATGTGCACTGCAGGTGGGGCAGGTGCAACATGTGCAGAGAGAATTAGATTTGGGTGGGGTTTGTACTTCAAAGTGAGATCTATATCGCAGTGTAAAATTAAAGCAGTCAGTATTTTCCCTGCACAGAAACAAAATAACTCACCCAAATCTAACTCTCTCTGCACGTGTTACATCTGCCCCACCTGCAGTGCACATGGTTTTGACCATTTGAGAAGGAATTTGCCTTTGCGAGTGAACCAGTATAACCCCCATAGCACGGGATACACGTATGCGCTATCCATTAGCTGCAATGGGGGGAGCCAGTGGGTGCGATTAAGCGCGATATACCCATACACATCGCAACACTGCTATGAAACGCTGCTAAGCGCATCAACAATAAGAGGACGCATCAGTATTTATCTGCCCCTTTGTGAGCTACTTTTACCTCTTATAACGGAAAATGGGAGAGTCTTCTGTTTTGCACCGGTCTTGTTGTGTTTTATGTAAAATCATTATGTTTGCATTAGCGCTTATTCCCCTGAGAACATTGTCTTTGTGCATTACACAGTCAGATAAAGCGGTGAAGTCCCGAGGACAGCCCCCTATTGCTCGCCACAATAGCCACTCATCTGTGTTCTGACAGTTTTTGCAACCGAGCAGCAATTACAATAAGCTAAATATACGTGTGCCTTCAGGTAATGAGAAATGGAAATGCAATCAGTCTCTGCTTATCATTGTGGGCACTTCTATATCCCTACCAGCAAATTGTAGCAAATATTGAAATAATTATGACAATGATGCATGGAAAAATGTCATGGAAACCAAAAATTATACTTCTGCTTAGAACAGTAGAGCTCTGTCCACTTCAGATATATAGTCAAATGTGACAGCTGTGTGAGTTAATTATTCCTGTTACAATTAGCAAGAATGGAGTCACTATTATTAACACTGCACAAAGCAGAGATTCATTCTTAAGGTGCCCGTTAACTAGCACATTATGACCCTTTTTACACGATTCCAACCCATCGGCCTGATAAATCATGTTAAAAGTGTCATATAGTATATGATTTACCTCCGATCGTCATAGTTGCCACAAGGATCCGTTGTATCCCGCAGCTATGACTGGGATTGCATACAATGCAATGCACAAGTATATGTGGGCCTTCAGAGTTCCAAATAACTGACAACAGGGTTAGATGCTACAGTAGCACTCACTTACTGTACATACGATTTTTGAATGCTCGGTCCAAAAATCTCAGAGGGGGAAATTTACTAAGAATACGAATACGACTCAGTCATATATGTATTCTCAATACAAATGAATACGACAGCCAACGGTCAAAATTTTTTCCCGAAATACGAATCATAAATACTGTAGGGCAGATTTACTAATCTGTCATATTTACTGATCCGTATTTGGCATATGCGGGCGTATTCTGCCGGATTCGTATATATACGAATTATATATGGCCAGCCGTGCAGGCTGCAGTGTAAAAAAAAAAAGTTAAATAAATAACTTAAAAATACGGCCTGGGGTCCCCCCAACTACCGTAAACAGCCTGAGGCTCTAAGAGCAGGACCTGGTTTAAAAAAATCACAGGGCAAACAAAATAGGGGTCCTCTGGATTTTTTTAAACTGGCACCAGGCTCAAGGGCCGGTCCTGGTTCCCAAAATATGGGGGGAAAATGAGTCCTTCTTATTTCGAGAACCAGCACCAAGTCCAACCAGCCATCAAGGTAATGCCACAGCTGGGGGGAGACTTTTTATACATGTCTGCCTGGCCAAAGCATTTATCACCTGACCGGTCAGCCCAAGCAAGGATCCTGGGAAAGTGTCTCCCCCATCCAGAATTTATCTGCATAGGCTTAAGGCTGGGGCTGTCCCTGGTGCCCCTGGGCGGTGGGCACCAGGCTGATGGTGGTATAAAAAATTTACAAAAAACTATTTTGTATTGCTGTGGAACTATGAGTCCCAGCAAGCCTGCACTGCATGCAGGGACTTGGAGAACCACAAGTTCCAGCATGCGGGGCATTAAAGGGCCCGCTGCAACTTGTAGCTACAAATAGTTAAATAAACACATACACAAGTAAAGTATAGCTTTATTACATCTATCGCATACATACTGATACTCACCTACCTTGACACGTAGGTATCCATCCGTCCACTGGTCCAGAAGGTAATCCAATTGGGTACCTGTGGAAGGAAACCATACTCACCAGGGTCCTCTGGCATAGTTCGCGTCCTCTTCAATGGCATCCATATACTTGGCAAAACAAAAAAAATGCCATGTTCGTGATCCCTACAAACACTGAAGAGAAGCCGCAGAAGGTTTCTTTACTTTCTGCGGCTCCTTGCCTGCATACCACCTTCTGCCTACATACCACCTGCTGCTTGCATGACACCCCCTGCCTGCAAGCCACCTCCTGCTTGCATGCCACCCCCTGCCTGCATGCCACCTCCTACCTGCATGCCACCCCCTGCCTACATACCACCCCTGCCTGCATACCACCCTCTATCTGCATACCACCCTCTGCCTGCATACCAATGGCTGCCTGCATACCACAGCCTACCTGCATACCACCTCTGTGAGTATACAACCCACTGCCTGCATGTCACTTGCATTTGCAATTGCTAAAACTGAAATGTGAACACAGTTCAAGATGAACATCTTGACCATCGGTCATGATGTTCATCTGTGACTCCTAGCCAAAAAAGTCTGACCTTGCTCAGGCCTACAGTCACAATGGGCCTGATTAGGGCAAGCAAAACTTCATTGCAGACACAGTCCATGGTCATGCCAGGCTTTGGAAACAGGGTTGACACGCCTTGTTTACCCAACTCTTGACTGGCTCCAACCAACTTCACCCATCCCTGTGAATGCCTCTGTCTTCCATTCGGGTGTTCGCATTTCTGATATTGGGAAACTGCAGGTTGGATCCATCCTGTATGACCCCCATAGTGCACATTCTGTAGTGTGTGTGAATTTCTGATCATTTGTGTGATAGTTCTGCTAAAAGTTAATTAAAAATATCACCTTTGTTATATTCTTAGGACAAATAATATTCAGATTGGAGCTATATACCACTAGTGTGCACAGGGGTGTAGCCAGAACTTTGTGGACCAAAAGCAACATTTTGAAAGGGGCCACTGTCCCTCCAGAGATACACCTCCCTCCAGAGATACATCTCCTTCCAGAGATACACCTTCCTCCAGAGATGCCCCTCCCTCCAGAGATACCCCTCCCTCCAGAGATACACCAACCTCCAGAGATACACCTCCCTCTAGAGATACACCTCCCTCCAGAGATACATCTCCCTCCAGAGATACACCTCCCTCCAGAGATACACCTCCCTCCAGAGATACACCTCCCTCCAGAGTTACACCTCTCCACAGCACTTGTTAATGTTATGCCCATAATAGTGCGCTACTGTAGTTCATTTATTGAACCATAATAGTAGCATAAAATTAACTGGGGTATTATAATGTTACATAATATGAACTGGGGAACATTAATGTGGCACAATATGAATTGGAGGCATAACGTAACTTACAGTAGGGCACAGTAATGTGCATAATATGAGCTGGGGACACTGCAAGTCATATAGTGAATTGGGGGCACAATATGACATATTGTTAATTAGTGCACTACTATGGTTACTAAAAAAAACGTATGCATTACTATGGGGTATACCCATACTTGCCTACCTGACCCTCTCCATGAGGGAGAAAATGCTCTGTTCCTGGACTTCCCTGGTAATATGTGATTGCCAGCACCTGTGGGGAGCTACTTAATTGATAAGAAAGGTGTTTCACCACTGATACATTACCAGGGAAGTCCAGGAACAGAAAGTAGAACTTGCTGGTGTTAATAGGGTTAACAAAGTGATTCAGCCTGAATTTAAACCCAAAACGTATAGTCGTGATAAATGATTGAGATTGCAAATGGAAAGTAATGTCATGTGCCCTGTCTTGCAACCCTTAATAAAGATCTGTGCATTGCTGCATGAATTTTGTAATCAGACAAATAATGTGTTACCCATGTATAATAATAATAATAATAATAATAATAATAATAATAATAATAGTAATAATAATTTACCAATCTGAGCTGTATAAATTGGATTTACTTGAGCAGAACAAATGCAATTTATCATATTGTAATATATATTGGTTCATTGGTACAGTAAATGCTACTTTAATCTGTTGTTTTTAAAAATGCGTTATTATGGGAGAAGTATAAATGTGCTATAACCAAATGTTGTCATAGAGCATTTCGCTGGCAGATGATATCCTGGGGACATCCCCCTATCAGTCACAATGCCCACTCATGCGTGTGTCTAAGGCTGTTAGCCACTGTGCACCAATTATAATAATCTAAATATGTGTGCCTTCAGGTAACACAACATGGCAGGGTGATCAGGCACTAATAATCTGGGTAGGCAATTTTATATCCCTACCAGCAAAATGTATTAAAATTACTGTTACAACCGTTCATAGAATAATGTGAAGTAAACTGAAAACACAATTTATCTTGTTATGCTTCTGGTTTCAATATATAGGAGACATTTCTCTGTTCCTCCATTGTGATGGTAGAGGGGAAATGTTGGTCGGTTACCCACAACAGTGCATACTCTGCCCAAGGCGATTAAAAAAAGAATGCATCAGATGGACATACCTTATTTTTTGGCATATGCGACTGATACTGTAGATCTTTTCGGGTTGATCAAACACATACAGGGCCTGATTCTGGTTCACTCGCAAAAGCAAATTCTCTCTCTAATGCACAAAACCATGTTCACTGCAGGAGGAGGCAGATGTACCATGTGCAGAGAGAGTTAGATTTGGGTGGGGTTTGTTATTCAAACTGATATCTATATTGCAGTGTAAAAATAAAGCAGACAGAATTTACCCTGCACAGAAACAAAATAACTCACCCAAATGTAATTATCTCTGCGCATGTTACATCTGCCCCACCTGCAGTGCACATGGTTTTGTCCATAAGAGAAAGAAATTGCTTGTGCGAGTGAACCAGAATCAGGTCCACTGTACTTACAGATGTAGTCACACTCATCGGAGCTCCGCCATGTCACATGTGCGATAAGTGCGGCAAAAGGCGCGTGTAATACAATTATCTGATAGTGGTGGATCATCAAAATAATTGTATAATATACTTACCTCCCAACATTTGAGCCCTGCTGTTCGGGACTTCTGTGCATGCTCCCGTAAAGGGGCACGGCCTCCTGTAAAGGGGGTGTGGGTTCACATGATGCCGCGATAACAAAGCCACTCCCCTGTCTTCATCACTGTTGGGGGCAGGGCCAGCGCTCTGAGAGCTGCTGGCCCTGCCTCCATCCCCCTTGTCCAATTTCCCCCCACCACAGGACATTTCCGGCCCTACGTGGGACGCGGTACAGTCCCAAAAAATAGGGACTGTCTCATGAAAATCGGGACAATTGGGCGATATGCATATATGCCCAGCATTAGGTAGGGTGCCAGAGATAAGTCCATATAAAGTTGAGAAATGTTCAGCAATCCAATGTCTGGGAAAACAGCAAAGTGTTTATTAATGCTTACAGTAGCATAATAGCCAAAGTAAAAGCAAGGGTTCAACCTACACAGATCCTCTTGGCATGACAAAGGACTGCTCGCAGACTAGAGACAACAGACTTTCCAGAGCAACTGAGAGCTCAAAGGTTCTACCACCTACAATGCCATTACAATATGGAAATGGTTTACATAACGATCTGTAAACAGATAGCAAGATATGTTTCATTACTGGATCAACTAAAAAAGAGGGTTCCAAAACCAGCATTTTGCTAGATACTGAACCACAAAAAAGGGGGCAATTATCCCCCTCAGCAGCTGGTCCAGGACCCCGGTGGGACCCTCCAAAAAGACGAAATATTCAGTGAAGATCTAATTGAGGGAAATTTAATAAAAAAGCTCAGTAACGACAGATTATTATCCAATATTTTTTCAATGATATTCTTTGCAGCATGGGGAATCTAAGATTTAAAATTGTGATGTAAATGTAAAGTATTGTATGTCTTCCAATAAAATATGTCCCTGCGTAAGGAAGGTAGATGCAGGCTTTCTCTTGATTCACTCTGTATGTACCTAAACTTCATCTTGTTGAATGAACAATGTATAAATAATTGATTGGAAAAGTAACATTGTATTACTGTGGACTCCAGGTGGTGCCATATCTAACTTGTATGCTATGTTGATTGCACGTTTCAAGATGTTCCCAGAAGTAAAAGAGAAAGGAATGTCAGCCATCCCAAGACTGGTTGCCTTCACATCAGAGCACGTATGTCCCTTGTCTTTATTTTAACATTGTTACATTGTGTTCTCTATTAAGGCAAGTTGAGATTCTGGTGACCAGTTTATATTCTGTTCATGTTCTTGCTTTATGAATAATAATATTGTTTTCCATCCACAAATTGAACTTTTAGTGTGCTAAAGTTTGTTGATTTTCACCTAGACTGACAAGCTGGCGCTGTAGCACAGTTTACATAAAGTAATGGTTCCATGAGTAAGTAACATTGGCACAGCCATGTGGCAGTCACCTTAAGAATGTTACCCCCCCCCACAGCACATCGGAATGGGTGATAACTAACAAGCATGGAATAAATTAGGCCTTCATTGTATTCCTTGGCTGTCACCTGCAAGCCCCCCCCCCCCCCTCCCCCCAGTCCTGGCGCTCTAGGCTGCAGCCTATTGGTTAATCAGGCACTGAGTCCCAGGCAGGTCTAATAGACTATATAAGACTACCCTTAGTTTATGCCACTGTGAATCCTGGCTGGGAAATCAGATGTAAATCTTACATAGGGGGTTGAGTGCTCACATGGCCTGTGTGTAGTGACTGCTAAAAGTAGCCTGTGATGTGGCAGAAACTTTACCAGAAATTGATTGCAAGGAGCCATTTGTAAAAAAAAAAAATTGCAGCGCACCCAGGAGCTTGTGCAGGCCTCATGCAGCATGTGACCATGCAGTGTCTGGCTCATGCTGAGTCTGGCTCAAGCTGAGTCTT
The DNA here is from genome assembly GCF_055691185.1 of Crinia signifera. NCBI lineage: Eukaryota > Metazoa > Chordata > Amphibia > Anura > Myobatrachidae > Crinia > Crinia signifera. The sequence continues at coordinate 290,314,533 of NC_139221.1, read as the reverse complement.
GACAAGGTCATACAGCATAATAATGTTGGACAGATTAAAGCAGAATCAGAATCTACATGACCTTGTCCGTGTATAATACATTGAGATGTCACAGAGCATGGAAGAATATAGGCCTGTGTAGGCTCTGCGGTACCTCAGCTGCTGTTGTTCCTCGGTGGTGATGTGTATACCTCAGGAAAGTGCAGAGCATACCATCACCTTTTAATGCCATTTTATCCTACCACCAGACTGCACAACATAGTTATAGTTATCATAATGAGGTTTGGGCCAACAGAAACTGATTCAGAAGTCAAATACAGTCCTGTCAGTTAAAAGTGTATTGTTTGGGCATGTTTGCAGTCAGTTATTGCTTGAATTTAATATCATCCATTAGTAAATCTCCAATTTCCGTAGCCGTCTATGAAAAAGTATTGATTGTTGAACTGACGTTCTATCTTTCTACAGTCTAAATTTGGTCAATTTCATACTGGTTTTGACAATGGTTAATCTCCATTTGCAAAAATGACAAAAAAAAAATCAACCAAAAAAAAACTGTAATTGACAAAAAAGTAAAACTTTAGTAAATATACCCTTAAGAGTATACTGGAATTTTGTACATAGCAGCTAGTGTATACTTCCATGTGAGTTTGGAGTGCAAAATTGATATTGTTTGGAGTGCAAAATTGATATTGCTTACCTCCCAACTGTCCCTCTTTCCGCGGGAACGTCCTGGGTTTTTGGGGACGTTCCCGCGTCCCGCCCAGGGCCGCCAGTGTCCTGGGGAGGAAGGGGGAGTTGGGAGTCCCCCCAGCCTGAAGGGAATAGATGATGTGCACATGCTGTGGCCACAAAATAGTACCAATTTACATTACACCACACAGTAGGGTCTGTTATTCACATTATACCACACAGTATTGCCACATTGCACAAAATAGAGCCCATTAACCACACTGCACCAGGTAGAGTAGATTAGCAGCTGACAGTGATGCCAGGGCAGAGGGAAATCACATACTGTAGCTAGCAAAAGTCTCAGCAGCTCAGCACAGTCACTGGCCTTTAGCAGGTACAAATACACCTTCCAGTTCGCATTACACATTTGGAACGCAAACCTCGGATGTGCAGTTATCACCAGGCATTAATCAGTCTGGGCCAGCAGGCAGGGTAAGCTGGAGCTGCAGTGGGTATAACACTGATGCACTCACTCACCATGCCACCTGCGCTCTATAACACTGAAGCACTCCCTCAGCCTGCGTCCTACGTTCTGTCACACTAACGTTCTCCCTTACACTGCGGCTCTATCACACCGATGCACTCCCTCACCCAGTGATGTAAGTTCGTTCCAGTTGCCTGGAAGCAAGGTATATATATTGGTGACACCCCCCCCCCCCCCACACACACACACACACACACAAAACCCTATATAACCTTATATAAAATATATGTGTCTGTTCAAAAATATAGATAGATAGAGAACACATATATATTTCAGACTCCAGCCACAGAAGCAATATCGTTGGCTTTTATATAACGGAATTAACCTTCCAGGGGGAGGAGAGGTGCCCCCTTCGGAGCAGGAGCCCAGCGGCAGATGTCTCCATTGCCTCCCAGAGTTCTGCCTCTGCCCTCACCATAAAGTCAGCACTCTTTCACACCAACTCACTCAGTCACCTGCAGACTGTGCGCTAGAACACTGATGCGCTTTCTCAGCCTGCATCCTACACTCTGTCACACCGACACTCTCCCTCACCGCATGGTCTGCGCTCTATCACACCAACTCACTCGGTCAACTGTAGCCTGCGCTCTATCACAAAGACCCACTCCCTTACCCTCTGCCCCACAGCCTAATCCCAAATCGTTGTCCCCCACAAAGGCTAACACCCCACATATATCCACACACACCCCCTACTGACTCTTGCCATACAAATTACTGCAGAGTAAAGTCCCATTTGCTGGGCTTTCCAGATCCAGTGTAGCTCCACCCCTAGCCCAGTCCCATGTAGCCCCACCAAGTCCTGTGAAGCTCCACACTCCGCTGAGTACAGTGAACCTCCACAACCCTGCCTAGTCCGGTGAAGGTGCGCACCTGGAGAGACGTCATCATGTGTCTCTCAAGTCTATGGAGACCCTGCAGGGAAGGTGTTGACCAGTGGTGAGTGGCCCTGCCAGTGGTGCTGCCAGATCTTATGCCCTCAGTGCAAATGCTCTGTGGGAAAGGCACCACTGGAACACACCTAGTTACAGCACTGCCTCACTGTGATCGGGACAGTGCAACTACTATATTTGGACACTTTCCCACTGATCCTTCCCACGGTCAACAGTTTCCAGCATGAGAGAAGGATGTTGGCGAGCCTTTGATCTTTGCTGCCCTGCACAGAAAAGCATCAGGTGATCTCTGGGGACTAAGTTAAAACCAAACCCAAACAAGACCCAGGAACACCAGACCGGACATCAAACTCGACATTCTGGAGCTTGTAGTATCTGGCAGGGGGTTTCCCGTCCAGGGGGTGTCTTGTCCGGGGGAATACTTGCGATAGCTTTTACCAGGGACATTGGGAAGGGGAGAGTACAGCCTCCCTGTGTGGTCCGGACCGTTCAGGGCCCCCTCCACCCCCACCTCCCCTAGGAAAGGACACCATGGACAGGCACCCCCCGGACCAGACACTACAAGCTCCGGGATGACACAAATTGATGAATGGAGCCTGATCGGTCCGGCATTCCGGGGAACTGTCCGGTTCCGGTTTTTACCCATACCCTGAATGTGTGCAGCATCTAAACACTATAGGGTGATGATCCAGTATAGGGTGACTGCCCATGAGACCACATCCTCCCACCCAAGACCATGCAACATTCAGATCAGGCTCCACCCAATTATATACCGATTTGTTGAGAGGTATATAAGTCCCAAAACATAAATATAATTATTATTAAAAATTGTTTAATGTTCAGTAAATCACATTCCATATAGGAGTGCCCATTTATAAAAATAAAACATAGAAGATACTTGTGGTTAAGAGATACTGTACAGCAGGTGATCCATATAATCTGATCTAGAGGGAGAGAGAATGGACTGTACCATTATTGCTTACCCCTGTCTGTGTACAGACTACCAATGCACCTGATGGATGTGATTTTCTCTGTTGTGGCACCATCATTTACTGGGAATACCACAGGAATAGGTACTTATTAGACTTTGCTGCCCTCTCTAGCAGTAATCAGAGACTGGTTGACACTTAGAGAAGAACATTGAGAGAAGAGTAGTGACTGAACAAGCTCAGTGAATAGTACTTGTAATCACTGAGTTCTTGTTTTGTGAGATTGCTGAGCTAAAGCGTTTGAGCAGTGCGCTGACCTCAATTGCCACTGCTACTCTGATTTCCATAAGGCATTCAGCCTTGTCCACATTATGCAGGAGGCTCGGCAGGCCTCGGAGTATACACAGTCTAAATACGGGAAAATTATCTTGTATCTTATTAGCATTTAATTATTATTTTAGCGGCAGTGTTAGCAAAGAAGGCAAAGGGGCTTCCAACCTAAAGTCATTTTAAGTTTTGTGCATTATTTATTGAACCATAAAGGTTGCAAAAGATGCAACTTTTTTTTATAAATAAGAATTCCGATTGGTTACTTAGAAGACTAAAAACTTTTGGGTTGATCAGCTTGATTATGTCTTTCTGCTACACTAAATACTTTACTTGAGGCCTTCTGTGCTATTAGTCATGCTTTTTTATTATTAGATCAGTGGTTCTCAAACTGTGCGCCGTGGCTCCCTAGGGTGCCTCGGGACACATGCAGGGGTGCCCTGGGTTGGTAGTCCAGGACCAACTAAAATTATTAATGGTTAATTATTTATAAGCAAAACCAGTGCTGGTGGCTGCCAATCATAAAATGTGTACAAACAGAAGCAATTCCTGGCCTTTTCCACATAACTGACCCTAAGAATCGCATATAAATCCAATCTAATTAAAATAAATTTGGCCTAGGGGTGCCGCGAAAAAAATTCTTATACTCTAGGGTGCCGTGATTAAAAAAAGATTGGGAACCCCTGTATTAGATAGAAATGTTACAGATTTATTATTGTGATGAAACAGCCAATCAGCACCTAATTAGGAATGGTCATCGATGTATTTGCCATTGGTGGTTACTATTGATGGAGATATTGCAAGTGGCCATCAATGGAAGCCAACTATGCAAAGGATGATCATTGACGGTTTCACCAATCAATATTCATCCCTTTTCTTTGACTGACTGACCCGTGGTCTAATCAGAACTTGGGGGTGGGGCTTCATGGGTGTTGGAGGCGGAGCTATGCTCCATGTCTAGGTACCTTGAGAAAAAAAAATCTGGTTTTCCCCCATTGATTGCAAAGATATTTCAAATAAACCATCGAAGATTATGAATCGTTGACGGTTGATGGTCATTCCCACTCCGGTCATATTGCAGCCTGGGTTTGAAAAATTACAGGTTATTAATTTATCTCTCTTCATTTTATCGCTCTTCAAGGCTTAGTACATTTAATCTATAGTTTTACTGAATGAAGTTTCTGTTTATTACACTAAATTACATTTATCCAGCATACCTTTTGCTATTTAGGGGACAAAGCATTTTGTTATCATTATGAAATGGTGAAGCGAAAGGATACTACACATAAACATAAATATGAGTAATTGGTTTGCAGTCTCATAGGTAATGGAACTGCTTTCTACTGCATGCAGATGTTACTGCATGTTAATCTGAATGATTGGTTGCAGTCTCCTAGGTTATGGAATTTCTTTCTATGGTGTGCAGATAATGCCGCGTGTTAATAAGGAAATAACTAATGTGTGAAGATACTATAATAATTATCGGGAGGGATCTGAATTTATTTGCTTCCTTCCTTTACTAACATACTGTTCTAGAATTTAATGTTATGTTTTTAAGGGATTGATATGAAATCCTGGCGGTCGGAATCCTGGCATTCAAAATCCCGACACCGGAATCCCGGCCGCTGAAATCCCGACAACAAGGGGGGACGTGGATCGCCCCCCCCCCCCCCCCTTGCGGGCTCGCTGTGCTCGCCACGCAGCGGGCCCTGTGCCTTGCAACACTCGGCACACTCATTTATTCTCCCTCTATGGGTGTCGAGATTTCGGGGGTCGGGATTCCGGCGTTGGGATTTTGAAGGCCGGGAATCCGACTGCCGGGATTTAAACTGCATCCCATTTTAAGTAACAATCTGTAGGTTTTAAAACTTTGCAACCAGAAACAAGACCATACTGTATATCATATTTTATTGTCAGCATATTTTATTTTTTTTTTCAAAAGTGTATTTATTGCAAAAATAAAATACAATAAAGAGTATCATTGGACAACAATGTGCATTGCATACATTTTACATTTTCCTTGTTTTGTTACTGTTCTTTACATTTAATAATGATTATACATTTGAATTTGAGACCTAGACAATATATTTGTATAAGTTTGAACTTCATGCAATAATAATTGTACAATTTTAAAACACACAAAGAGTAAATTTATAAATTATACAATGAATTGACTAGTTCTTGCAAACGTTAGTATTGTATAAGCAACATTCAATTATATTTAAAATCATATACTGTACTGCTTTTACATTGCAAAATGCAGGGTCGCATCGGGACCTTGAAACCGTTCAGTCCCGGCGGGACCCTGCATTTTGGGATGTTAACATCCCCTCAGCGAACCGACATTATTGCCGGTTCACTGACGTCATCTGGGGGTGCGGCAGGAAGTTGTTGCATTATCGGGGGTGGGGGAGGAGGCGCTTCGAGCTGGTGCCGCTCCAAGCGCTGCCTTCTCCATAGTGTGAATGGGAACTCTGCTTTTTTACCAGTTCTTATTGCTGTGTCGCTACCCGTTTAAGGGACCCGGTAACCCCTTTCACATTGCACTTATTACCGGGTTGAACCTGCAATAAGTGCGGCTTGTACCCGGTAATTAGTTGCGATGTGAAAGGAGTAATAGTGTGTCTGTTCGCTTTTGTGTACATAAAAGACTCACGGGATCTTCTTTTAATGTTTACACCATGTTGTTCTTAAACAAATGAAAGAGAAACAGAAATATAAGAGGGGGGGGGGGGGCATGTGTGTCCGAGATGTGAATCCCATATATTGTCAGCATATTTAACTGGTTAAAAAGGTGATTATATTGTGATTATGCATTGGATCAGCGTAACAAGCAATTGCTTTGAGGCAGAAAATTCCACAATAATTACACTGATTTGCTCATCGTTTTTTTTCCAGAGTCACTTTTCAGTAAAGAAAGGAGCAGCAGCCTTGGGGATTGGCACTGACAGTGTGATCCTTATCAAGTGTGATGAGAGGTAGGCAAGAACCGCAAATGTAATTTAACATGGAAGATTAGAGCTTAAGTCACTCACCTATTTATGTCACCGAACCATGAGACATGGAGCAGAATGAGCAGTCACTAAGTATTCCGTTTTGTAGATGTGTACTGCAGACAATGCTACACAGTCACCTTCAGAATCCATGATTTCCCTGTGAAGGTGAATGAGTATCCTACCATCGTTATCATAACTGTACACTGTGAACATGGCAAGTGGGGCCTGATTCAACATCAGTCGAGGGCCGGTGGTGCAGCACCATGCATGCGTATCGGCAAATATAGGCATGGGCAGGGCCGCTGTGCAAGGCATTCGCACAGAGGGGGCGGACAGGGGGAGTACACGTGGCTGACGCATGGGGACACCCAGCATTTCCTGGACGTGCCCAGAAAAATGTTTGGTGCGCCCAGAAAAACGCTGCGCATCCCCATGTGAATGCAGGAGGTTCGAAACCTGCATGGGGCAGGCGGCTGATCTCACAAGGGACAGGCGGCATTAATCTGCTCCAAAGCAGCGAGTGACCGCTGCTTAGCAAGCGGTACTGAATCAGGCCCTTAGTTACAAAGACAATAGAAATTCGCAAACATTTGTCCACTAAGTTGATTCCAGTAAAATGATATAAAGCAAGAAAAAAACTGTAAAACATTTCTAAGTAGGATACAGTTCAATACATTTCACACAGAGCTCAGTGACAGTATAAAAGTGCCCATCCACTACCGCGAGGGATCGCATGCGCTACCCTGCCAACTCACCCGGCAGCTCCCGAGCGGCTGGACCACATGCAATATCCCAGGAAGGGCTGCGGGATTATTATTATTATTACATTTTATTTGTAAAGCGCCACAAGTGTTTCACTGCGCCGTACAGAGGGCATACAATATAACAGTACAGGGAGACAGAACTAAACCTTACTGTAAATAAATAACAAAAATCGAGTAAAGATAACAAACAGCACCACAATACAATACATACTACAGCTTAGATGAAAGTAGTGAGGGAGTAATTTACGTACTACCTGGGGCTGGTGGCCATAGATAATAAGTAATCACCAAAAATCCCGGAAACGACCCGGCATTTGGAAGAAGGATCCAAGCCGAGTCGGATCCGGGATTTACTCCATTTACACTGCGGTGCCCACCCGCAGTGTAGACGGAGGCGGTGCTTGGAGATGACATCATCTCCAAGCGCCGGGACCGCGGTGATCCCCGCTGGATACACCGATCGCCATGCTAGGGGCAGCCCAGCACCAAGATAAGCTGCTGGGCTACCCCCATACACCCCCCCAGCCGTCTTCCGGGAGGTGAATGGATGCCGCACACAGGCATCCATTTACCGGTAAATCCACCGCTGCTGCTGTCTGCAGAGTAAAGTAAGGCTGTTGTCACTGGATGTATGTCCCCCATCCATGTAAATGGGAGCCGGGTCATCCGATCCGGCGTACCCATTTACACCGCCCTCTAACCAGGTCCTAGCCGTCTTCTACCCAGGTCAGGACCTGGGTAGAAGCCCCGTGTAAAGTGACACAGCGTGACAGATTTACACCGCATCTGACTCGGGACTGACCCGCCAAAGACCCAGAGTTTTGAGGCGGTGTAAAAGGGGTATTAGTAAGTAATTTTTGTTTATATAATGCACTTTCTCCAACAGGACTCAAGGCGCTTTACAGACATTAAAAATAATGCACATACTGTAATACAAAGGGTTATCAGAACGAGCAACAATGGCAGTACAGATATACATCACACATACAGATATGCACTAGATGCATTCTAATGAGCGAAACAGACATGGGGAACATATTTACTGAGCTGTGCAGCACCCAGTCAGCCATTCAGTGGCGCCACATGGTGATTGCACCAGCCAGATCGGTAATAAGTAAAAACGGTACAGATATAGGACACTACAGGGGTGACACGGGGTACATATTTGGCTAGCAGCCCAAATCCTAGACAGCCAGTAGAACAGTACAGGGAACACAGAACAAGACAAAACTAGACATAACAGCAACAGAACGAAAACAAAGCACAATAAACAGTACAATTACACAATACAGCTGAGATATAGGGAAGTGAATGATAAGAGATGCAGGTCAGGAGGGGTACAGTCTAGAGATAGAGATGAGCCTTTACCAGCAGGAGAGTATGCGGTTACAGATGGTACAGTAGCTAAATAGAGAGAGAGCTGTAAGAGAAATGTGAGAAGAGGGCTTTGACAACACGAGAGAAGAGTGCCATAGTCAAAGAGCTAACAATCTAGTGGGAAGGGGCAACAGATAGATGACATGAGGTGCCAGCATGCGGGAAGTGGCCTGATGGCACTCCCAATAGAATGGGACTGTCCCGTGACAGTTGGGAGGTATGCAATGGGAATGAGTGTGGGTATTGGGGGAGATACGAAGGAGTTAAGAAAGTAGGAGTGAAAGAACAGAGGGTGACAAGGAGAAGTTTAAGGGGGAGAGTCTGACAGCATCAAGGAATATTACATAGATTAGGGGTAATGTGTTAATAATTTCTGGTAAATATTCTAGAGCAATGTCTGCCTCCTCTCTGGGTCTGCGTTTACGTTAAGGCCGCTACTTTCTTCTTCAAGATAAATACTTTTTCTGGAACAGACTACAAACATGGAAGTTACATAATAAATCATTTTCTCTGCGCAGTAGGAGACAGGCCATTAATTGAAGACGTGCACGAAGTTGCTGTATGGTATCTGTTATACCCTGGAACATCACTGTTATTGTTAGGCTGTGCTAAGGTTGAGAAATGCTTTGAAGTTTCCACATGAACATTTAAAGCAATGTGACATCAATTATTCTGAGCCTTGTTATCCGCTCTTATTATATTGTGCTATTATTTGGTACAGACTGAAGCACGCATTGGAAATATTTACTTTTACGCTTCTTTTTACAGGGGGAAAATGATAGCGTCAGATCTTGAAAGGAGAATCGTTGAAGCCAAACAGAAAGTAGGAACCGGTCCCTTCTTGTTAATGTTTCAGTGAAGTCATTCTGGTAGAGAAATGTGGAGGTGGACTCCTCGTAAACGATCTCTGGACACATGAGGATTTATTAGGGATTACGGTGCTTTTACATGTAAAATAACAGATGTCTGATCTTCAGTGTAGAATCTATGCTCTATAGGAGAAGCTCAGTCATTAAGCAAGAGCTCCCCCGCCTTATGCTTTACTTTATGTATGATCAAAATTCGCACACAATGTTGAGCAAAGATTGACTTCTACTCTATGCGTAGGCAGTATTGGCAAATGCCTATGCCCTACGGCAGGCGTGTCCAAACTGTGGCCCTCCAGCTATTGTGAAACTACACATCCCAGCATGCCTTGCCATAGTTTTAGCATTCCCTAGTAGCAAAACTGAGGCAAGGCATGATGGGACTTGTAGTTTCACAACAGCTGGAGGGTCATAGTTTGGACATGCCTGCCCTAGGGGCATCTGGGTGACCTAGGAGTTTGGGTCCCAGCTCCACACCAGCATCTGACCACTTCTCCACACACTGGTCGCTTATATGCATGTGCAGGCCTTCTGTGCTGGCGCCTTCGGAGACTTGCATAGGGCGAGGCATGAAGGAGGCGCGCGGAAATGCTGGGCACGCCCAGGAAACCGCTGGGCACCCCATGCGAATGGGGGCAGCTACCTGCCTTCCATGGGCAGGCCGCTGACTTCACCGGATGTCAACTGCCCGTCCTGTTCATGTAGAAGGGCGCTAAAAATCACCAGAGAGTGACTTAGATTTGCGAACACTAAAGCAATCATTCGATGCGTGGCTACCCTCAAGTGATTTCGGTCCTGCGCTCAAGGCTGCGAATTTATGTTTATGCTAAGCATTCATTTGCATGCATGGGGGACGTTCACCGTGTATTATTATTATTATTATTATTATTACATGCTGGTTTTTTTTATTAAGTTAATGCTGTCTTTCCAGGGATTTGTTCCATTCTTTGTCAGTGCTACAGCTGGAACTACGGTTTATGGTGCATTTGACCCTCTCGTCGCGATTTCCGATATCTGTAAAAAGTATAAAATCTGGATGCATGTTGATGTGAGTATTAGCTGATGTGATTCATTTCATTTTAATTGATTCATCTTTATATCACATATTCATTTCATATTAATATAAAGTGGATCTTTATGTAACCTGAGGGGAGATGTGATCATTATCTAGACCTGATGAGATACCGACCATACCAGCAGTATTTGTGATCTGGAACCAGGACATGGTGGGGTTCTCAGACCTGATCCCACTGTTTGCGAATTCCTAGGTCAGGTGATCATAGACTGTGCATTCATATGACACGTAATATGCATGCGTGACGCCACCCTGCTACTTTTATGATGGCTGGCCGTACGCAAATTTATTAACAGAAACCTGGCGTTTGGGGATGGTAAGCATGGCCCTCTTAACTGCATTGTGGGCCCTATGCAAAGGCCCCTATTTATGTTAAAAAATCATATCTTCCTTCAGTGTTCAAACATCCGCCGCCCGTTTTCACTTCTCTCCACCGGCTACCAAATTTTGACTGATCGCTAATGCCAACATATGTAATTAGTAACGCAAAGGACAGCTCTTGCGATGCAGCACCGCGGGGCATGCCAAGAGGGATCCATGATGGATCTCTCTAACAGTGATGAGGAGAGTAGCCCATAGGGTATCACAAGCAAAAGCTGGCGATACCCAACGCAGCACTGCCCAGGCAGCTGATAACAGGGTTTTTACGGCATTATTGCTTTAGGGCGTCTCCCCGATTATCTGTTTGGCTATAGACTGCACACTCTGGAAAAGTCATTTGATGATGAGCGGCTGTCGAATGGATTTGCAGCAAATTGCCGATCCTACTACTTAAGCAATTTGCAGCCTTGCACTGGGCAGGATTTCACTCTGGCAGGGCTGCATATACTGTACCTGATCTCAGGGCTCTAGAATTTAACAGAGTAGTGATCAGGTCTAAATACCCTCCCTGGTCTGTTCTGTGTCATTAGAGGGTTATGGCTACACACTGCAGGGGTGGGTCTAGCAATACCCAATATCCCCCTCCCAAAACACTTTTGGAAGATAGAACATGTTACATCTGCTTACTATTGTTCTACTGTCATGGGAGGCAGAGGTGCCGATTTATGTTTTTGCTGGTGGGTGCTCAAGCCTGTTGAAAGGCTCAACAAGCAAATACAGTGGCCCGGCATTGGGATTCTGGAGTTACGGGCACGTGGGTGCTCATTAATTCCTGTGGTTGCTCGGGCCCTTGAGCACCCACAGAATCGGCACCTAAGATGGGAGGACCAGCACGTACTGTTATCTGTCTTCCCAAGTTATGGGGAAATTTACCAACGCTTGGAGAGAGATAAGGTGTAAAGAGATAATGTACTAACCAGTCAGCTTCTAACTGTCACTGGTTGTGTTTGAAAACAGTAGTTGATCGGTTAGTACTTTATCTATCTCCATTTTATCTCACTCCGGACGGTGTGTACTAACATTCACCACGCCCCCCTCCGCCAGCTACTGCATATGCACTGACATATGCGGTTAGTAACGCAAGGGACAGCTCTTGTGATAAGAGCTGTTCCTTGCTCTGCGGCGCCACCGCTGGACTTCCAAGTCTGAGATCCCGGGAGTCCCTCTGCTCATGCGTACAGTGACGGCCCACCCGAGGGGCATGCTGGGAAGGATCCATGACGGATTCCTCACACAGTGCTGCAGTAAGAAGCCCATAAGCTGGCAATACCCTGCGCAGCGCTGTAATGGCGGAGGGGGGGAGAATACGAAAATGCGGTAAAAACCCGATAATAGTTTTTACCGAATTTTCGCAATAGTGCATCTCGCCCTCCAAGCTTTTTTTTGACTAGTAGTTAAAACATTAAGGTGGATATTTATCAAAGCATGGACAGGGTGATATGCCTGTTGACCTTTTGCTGTCGACCTAGACATTACGAAAGTGGGCGTTCTATTGAAGATACGATGTTGCCCGTAGCAACCAATCAAATTCTACTAGTGTATCTAATGCAACCTTTATTTAGCTGGATCCTGTTCACCTTGGTAAATTTCCTTCTCCCTCTTGCAGGCAGCGTGGGGCGGAGGACTGCTGATGTCGCAGACGCACAGATGGAAGCTAAATGGCGTTGACAGGTGTGAACCTTTTCTTTGCCGATGTCAGGCACATTTTCATACATTAGCTGGCGGCAGCAGCAAAAGTGCAGCATGAACCACTGACGTGGGTACAGCAAGGACAGTCTTATTTCCTGTGGCAACTTCCAACTCATTCATGTCACTGAGCTTTTGGAAGTGCTGCAGAGTGACATTTCCTCTAGCCACCCCCTGCCGTAGGTGGTCTCTCTGGGTTGGGAAGCAGAAATAATTGTGAAAAAAATAGTGTGGTGAACGCTGTGGTAGGGGATAGTGGAGGCACGTCCTGTAAATGACTCACATTAATGGGAGAGGGATCAAGGGCCACATGAAGACCACAAATAGAGAAATCCCCAAATCTTATTATATATTAAGCAGACCACATTAATCACAGTGTACTCATTGTTTAAAATTAAAAGGGCAAATAATGCCATAAATAAGGACATTTAAACCCTTTCCGAAAACAATAATGTTTTCAGTTTTAAAATTCATATTTATTTAATACATTTTTACTTGAATACGTTTTCATGACATAAAGTACACCAACTTAACAAAGACTTATTGCAGGGACATCATCCTTCACACTGGATGTGGGCCTTCCTGGGGCCCGTGTCTTCTGGCATTCAGTGGATGCTTGGATAGTACATCATCTCCAAACGCTACTGTCCCAAGCTAGTCAATATCTTTTAGGCGTTACTCGGGTCAAGACCTAGGGGCAGATGCACTAAGCTTCAAAAGTAATAAAAAGGAGAGTTATAAAGTACCAGCCAACTTGCCCCATAACTGTCATTTTTCAAAGCCAGTCTAAAATGACAGTTATGAGCTGACTGCCTGGTTGGTTATGACAGTCCACTTTAACACATTTTATGAATCTGGCAGGGTCATCTACCTGTTTTGTAAGTTCCGGTAAAAACCCTGCTAGCAAGTACAGTTGCGGACTAATGACTCTCATCCCAGTAGGTTACTTTCAAACAAAAGCCGGACCCAGGTCAATGCTCATTCAAGAAACCATCCTTTTTAGCTGACAACCCAGCTGCTGCTAGCAGCGCACCTTCTTCACCACTGATGTGTGTTATGTTACTGTATATAACTGTACTGCTGGCTACTGTATAATCTCAACCAGCAGAATGGTGCTACAGGTGGGGGTGATCAAACTGATTGGTCTCTCGTCACCCTGGAACCGCCACTGTACTGAGCGTGGATAGCACTTGGTGGACTAGCCACATCAATACCAATATCCGGACCACCTGAGCTCTTAAGGGCCCTAGGACTATGTAGCGGATGAGGAAGAGCAGGGGGATAGCAAAGTAGAGGAAAAGGATAGTGCAGGAAGAAGGGGCTAAAGTTTAAGAGGAGTGAAAAACATAAAGAGACCCAGCGAGATCATATGTAGTGAGGTTAATTAGTGACCTGCCCTAACTCTATCTGTAATTCCATTGGATAGGCATGCTGCTTTCACATCGCAAAATGCAGGGTCACACCTGGACTTTGTTCACATCCCCTCAGCGAACTGGCATTATTGTCGGTTCACTGCCGTTATCTGGGGGGTGGCGGGGAGTCAGTGCCTCACCGGGGGGGGACGGGGCAGGAGGCAGCGCTTAGAGCCGGCGCCTCCTCCATAATGTGAATGGGAAACAGGTCGCTCGACCCGTTTAACCCGTTCACATTGCACAGCAATACGGCAACTATCCGGTTACCAGTTCAAATTGTCATGTTGCTACCCGTTTGCGGGACCCGGTAACCCCTTTCACATCGCACTAAATTACCGGGTCGAACCGGCAAGAAACCAACTTGTACCCGGCAATTAGTTGCGATGTGACAGATAGAGGCAGTGGGTGTCAGGGAGATAGTGTGTGAACTGGAGATAGAGGTTCATATGGAGGCAGTGGGTGTCAGGGAGATAGTGTGTGAACTGGAGATAGAGGTTCATATGGAGGCAGTGGGTGTCAGGGAGATAGTGTGTGAACTGGAGATAGAGGTTCATATGGAGGCAGTGGGTGTCTGGGAGATAGTTTGTGAACTGGAGATAGAGGTTCATATGGAGGCAGTGGGTGTCAGGGAAATAGCACATTTTACATCTGCCCCCCTGCAGTGCACATGGTTTTGTCCATCTAAGAAGGATTTTGTCAGAAAGAGTGAACTAGAAAAGGCCCAGAGGTCCATATGGAGGCAGTGGGTGTCTGGGAGATAGTGTGTGAACTGGAGATAGAGGTTCATATGGAGGCAGTGGGTGTCAGGGAAATAGCACATTTTACACCTGCCCCCCTGCAGTGCACATGGTTTTGTCCATCTAAGAAGGATTTTGTCAGAAAGAGCAAACTAGAATAAGGCCCAGAGGTCTATATGAAGGCAGTGAGTGTCAGGGAAATAGTGTGTGAACTGGAGATAGAGGTTCATATGGAGGAAGTGGGTGTGGATCATTGAATAGACTACAACTAGGTTGACAAGCATTAGGTTGACAACACTAGGGTGACATGCATGAAGGTCGACATGACTGAAGATCGACATGGTATTATGTCAACAGGGTTATTAGGCCGACACAAGCATTAGGTTGACATGGGGAAGGGTGACAATCAAAAGGTCAACATGGGGTTTTTCACTTTTTTTTACCTGAATGTCAACAAAGGTGACACTGACACTGCCTCCCCACGTATGGCTCGCCATGCTTCGGGCACACTATTTTATTCTCCCACCATGCCCTAGTGGATGGTAGGGCATGAAATACTGCCCCTTCGGCACATGTTGGATCAAGAAAAGTGAAAAGCCCCATGTCGACCTGACGCTTGTGTTGACCTAATGACCCTGTTGACCCAACCCCATGCATGTCAGCCTAGTGGTGTCGACCTAATGCTTGTCGACCTAAAGCTTGTAGACCTAGTGACCGTATCCCATGGGGGTTTGGGGAGGCAGTGGGTAGTACAATACCAATAATAATGCACATCATACAATCCTCTGGGATGGAGCAGCTAGGTTGGCACAGCTGGGGGGGGGGGGGGGGGGGGGCGATTTCTTAACGGAAGTTGGAGCAGCATGTGGCAGAGAAGGAGGAGTTGAAGGCGTGGCTGAGCAAGTGCATCACCATGGTCCTGCCCCCTCCCTTCCCCCACTGTATCTACTGTAAAGTGCAGAATTGTACAGTGGGGCGCATGGCTATGATGACTTGTCATCGGTCAGATGGTTCACCCATTTCACGGCTGGGTAGTAAAATCCGGAAGACATCTGGGACCACCACCCTTAATATCATAAAATAGTCCATCAGCAGAATTGTGGCTAAGCAAGGGAGAGTGTGGGTATTCTATAGTTACAAAGTAACAGCTCGTTGTAAAATTGTATTTATTCAAAAACATCTATGTAGTGAGGTAGCTGTCGGATGCGATCAGAAATCACTAAGCAGACGATGATAAGGCTTTCTGTCTGGCAGACTGGTTCCTTGGGCAATATTGTACTAGTAGGAATAATTCTAATTTTAGAACAGTTATATCACTATTACAGAGATCCCATGTATAGGACTAGAACACTCAGCAATTTAGCCAATTAAGCAGAAAATGACCAGAGTGCAAACTGTAGGGCAATAGTAGTGAGAGTCAGATGCTTACACAACATAACCTCCCCCCAGGTCAGGAGTGACGTTAGACCTGTCACATGCTGTCAAATGCTCTTGTGACAATCCTATGGTAATACTGCAGGGCATTGGAAGGATGGAAGTAGGCCGCACACTAGATAACATCACATTGGCTTGTGGACGAAATTACTTAAAAAAAAATCTGCTCTGTTTTTTACCTCAATATATAGACCAAGGGAATGGAGGATCGACACTGAAAGTAATGTATATAATATACAGTATATAAGGCTAACTACTCCTCACCTCTATGAGATGAAGAACCGCCACTGACAGGGGATCGATCCAACGCATATATTTTGCTGTGTGATAATTCCCTACTGCAGGGCTGGCCAAAGTGGTGCTCAAGATCTACCAATGGTCCAAGTTTTTCAAACCACATAGCTGGTGCACAGGTGTAGTCATTACTGACTGTCACATTTTCAAACATGCTGCATTCATTCCTACAGTAGTTGCCTGACAAACATGAACTGTTGGTAGATCTTGAGGACAGGTTTAGCCATACCTGGTCCCTCTAAGCTGTGCGCACGTGAGCGCGCACACAACTCGACGAGCGTGCGCACAGATATTACAACAGAGGGCACAAAGCAGCAGTGGTCCCTTTTTGCAGTTGTGGACTCAATTAATGTGTGTTTCACCCATTAACTACATTGTGTTCTGTGTTTTGAATGTTTAATATAATTTTCAAGTAAAGTTAACACAAATGCTGAATGTCATTTTCCAGTTATATATAAGTGACGCACAAACATTTTAATTTCCTTTCAAAGTTGCACAGTCAAAATCTTTTGCCGCACACAGCCTTCGTAAAATTAGAGGGAACATTGTGCCTGGTCTGGTGTGTGTTGGGCTTTAGTGTCCCTGTATGACCAAGGTTAAGGTGCATACACACAAGGGGCTAAATGTAATAGGGTGAGAGTTTCAGAAAATGAGAGATTTTGGGAGAGTTTTCCCATGTTTTTTAAAGCAGCAATCAATTACATAGCAGAATCCACCTGGTTTTGCAGTGTAATTGATTGCTGCTTTAAAAAAAAGGGGAAAACTCTCCCAAAATCTCTCACTTTCTGAAACTCTCACCCTATTACATTTGGCCCATGGTGTTTTTGCATAGCGTGTAGGCACAACAATGATGGAGAAAATCACACCGAGTGATTTTCACATGTCCAAGCAATTTCCCCGGGGTGGACAGATATCACACCAGGACGCTATGGAAAACCATCCACCCCACCTACTTTTGAAAACTAGTTTCAGGGAGATTATAGTTGGTAGTACCCCATTGAGGGGGCGTGTCATGAATCACCCAAAGGGGCATGTCTAGTTCTATATATGTAGAAATTATAAAGAGAGATAGTGAAAGTGGCACCTAGAAGCGTGGGTGTGTACTGCTACATCTGAGAGGAATCTTTTAAAATGACATATCCAAATGTAGATGAGCCCCAAAGCAGTTAGTAAGAGCTACTATCAGCGGTGTAGCTAGGTGCCACGGTGCTCAATACCAGGGGCTTCATGCTCAATGCCAAGGTGCTTCAAGCTCGTTGCCAAGGGGAATTCAATAGCTCATTGCCAAGGGGGATTCAATAGCTCGTTGCCAAGGGGGATTCAATAGCTCATTGCCAAGGGGGATTCAATAGCTCGTTGCCAATTGGGATTTAATAGCTCATTACCAATGGGGATTCAATAGCTTGTTGCCAAGGGGGTCACCCACCCCCACCACCGCCCGCTCCCTGCTGTGCCCAGCTGAGCTGCCCAGTGCCCTATTCGCCGCTATTTTCAATGAAGTCTCCCGCTGGACCGCTAGCCAATAGGTTCTCGCGGTCCAGCTTTTGATTGGCTGCTGGACCGCAAGCACCTATTAGCTAGTGGTCCATCAGTAGACTTCATTCAAAATAGTGGCGGACAGGGGAGCGCCGCAGCTCAGCCGGGCACAGCGGGGAGCGGACGGGGGAGCAGGTGAGCAAGGCGGGGGAGCTGGCGGCACAGTTTGCATTGCACAGCTCCGGCGCCCTGTAATCTTTCGGTGCCCAGAGCATGTGCTCCGCCCTTCCTAAGCCTCTGGCTACTATACTTGCTAAAGTGCTGGGAAATGGTGCTGATGATTCAATGTAAATGTATCTATCTCTCATTCCTTTTTCCCCAAAAAAATGTAACAGTGTAATGTGGGCTAGGGGAAATGAGGGAGATTGCTAAACTAATCAGGGAGAGAGGGAGATTGCTGTTATTTCAGGGAGTCTCCTGCAGAATGCAGGAGGGTAGGCATACAATGGCATCGCCGAGCAGCACACACCGGGCAGCTTTTGAGCTGAAGGCAGCTCAAACGGTTAAAGTGAGGTTTCAGAACGGTTTCAGCTCAAAACGGTTTCAGCTCTAAACGGTTAAAGAACGGTTTCAGCACAAAATCGGCCAGTGTGTATGGGACTTTTGAAATGCCTACCTTAAAGTGTCCCCCTGCTTCTATGATGGAACACTTACTACATGTGAATTCAGAAATCAGTAGAGACAAGATTTTTTTTTTTTATAAATTTGTTCTGTCTTTCATGACAATCAATGTACTGTATATATTTATACTGTAGCTCACACTGTAAAACTATTTGAACACTGTCTGTTAGAGTAAATGTTTATATAGCAGAGCAAATGCTTCCCCAAAACCGCAGTTCTACATAGCACAGACTAATATGAAGCAGGAATCTTTATGAAGATTAATCCAAGATCATATCCACACTGAAGACGCAAATTATACATCATTATTGTTAATATGACCCAGTTTCCAATGATAATTGCTCTCCCACCCAGGGATTAAAGCTTTGGATGTTCTGCCGTTGGATGGTCTGATCTCTGACACATATTACTGCTGAAAAAGTAGCTTTACTAGAACAAGTCAAAATTTCCAAGCATATGAAATTGGGGTGACAGTTCTTTTCTTAATGCAAAGAAGATCCTCTGTGTTATTCAGACACGTATTATCACATGTGGGAGTGCTGGTATATTTGTGTTTGAAACAGATATCATTCCTGGGTATTATGCATGGTAATTACAGTCATTTTACAGAAAATGAAGCACGCAATGAACGAGTGTTGGCTTCTTAGTTATTTGTAATACTTAGAGGATGATTCCACTTTCCAACAAGAGGCTTCCAATAAATAATGGCACCCTAGGCCAATGGACCCCTCCATCTGATCTGGGCCCAGGTAATTAGTTACACCCCCGCCTCCCACCTCACTCAACGCCAGGGCTTAAAGTGGTCATGCAGAGGTGGGGGAACTAATTTCTCTATGCCACCTACTGTATTTAACCACCCTCCCCTACCCCCATTAGGGCTAGTGGTAGGGTTTTTGTTATCCCCCCTGCCAGCTAGAATGCTTTTCTGTGAGAATTACTGTGCAGGTCCAATGTGGAGGTTAAAATGTTCCACCTCACCATTAGAGTTGGTGGAACTAAGTTCCGCCGCTTTCCTCCTCACTTTAACCCCTGCTCAGGACCACTGGGAATGTTAGAATTCTAAATCCATTTTAAATTCACTCCTAAATGTATTTAAATGCTCATTTTTGACAGTTTGTGGCATCCTATTTCCTGTACATCTCTATATATACTGTGTATATATACAGTATATATATATATATATATATATATATATATATATATATATATATATAAGGCTTACTAAACCTCCACCGCCACGGACCACTAAAGGCCACTCGATGGAACAAATTACTCCTTTGTTTGATAAACTATGTCATAACAGAAAGTGAAAGCTACTTTTGTAGGGACACTGCTCTGTTTCAAACTTGCTGAATATGGGGAGAGGGAGCTGTGAAGTCAGAGATTAGAGGTGGAGAGTTTGTGGGCTAAAACGGTCACAGCTCAAAGTGAAAGGTAAAACTGTCACAGCTCAAAGTGAAAGTACAGTACATTGCAGAAGCCATCATTTTGATGCTTGCTGTTTCAGTTCTGTGATATATGTCCAATATATTTTATAACAATGTTATGAGATACAGTAAATACACTTTTCTTATTAATTCCCCTGAATCTGTTTGCAGAGCCAACTCTGTGACCTGGAACCCACACAAGATGATGGGTGTTCCGCTCCAGTGTTCTGCTCTTTTGGTTAGAGAAGAGGTAAGTTTCCGTTTTCTTACTTTAAGGAGTTACATTCTTATAGCATTACACTTATAGCATTACACTTATAACATTGTGCCAGATTTGGATATGCAGTGTTTGCTTTTCTGTTACAAGTTAGTGTTAAGACCCTCCAGCAGCACTAACTGGATATTGTAAAATCCTTATCAATATTAGAGGAATATTCACATTAAACATATTATATGTAATACCTAACACAGGGCCGCACCTCAGGGGCTGATGCGGCGGGGCTGATGCGGCTCATGGGGGGGGGGTGCGGCATCTGTCGCTGAGTCGGGGGGGTTGAAGCGGCTGTTGCAGAGTGGGGGGGAGCTTGAAGCGGCCACCGCTGAGTCCGGGGGGGAGGGAGCAATGCCGACGAGTACTGGGGGGGGATGCGGCCGCTGCTGCCGAGTCCGGGGGGAGGGGGGATGCGGCCTCCGAGTCTGGGAGGGGGGGTTGGTGTGGGGCACCGCTCACCTGGCTCCAAGTGTGGGGGGACGCTGCTTCCATGCCACCCTCCAGTGGCCAACGCCCCAGGCAAATGCCTAAAGCTGCCTAGTGGTGGCGCCAGCCCTTACCCAACATCACAAAGAGATCTGTCTGGTATTGTGAGGGAGTGTGTTAATGCTCTATTTCAATGGTTTCCCCAACAGTTGGCATTTTCCCGGTCACCAGCAGGTGCACAGGTGTACTCAATACTCATTGACACATTTAAATAGATCCACAGGTGCAGCTGATTATTTCACTTAGGATCTTTTAGGAGGCCTGGAAAAACATTGACTGTTGGGGGTCAATGAGGACCAAGTTTGGGAACAACAACTATTTTGGGAGTAGTGGGACCCACTGCAAATGTAGCAATACCACCCAAGGGGGAGTGACCACAGCATCTTAGAACATGCAGCAGGTTTGGGCCTGAACCCCACCCTCAGGGCCCCTGAGGCCCGTAAGTTTAGTACGACTTGGCTTGCAATGAGTCTCTTTTGCATCCTTTTTGCTCAAATGTGCATCTTAGTAACAATGTGATGTGACAAAACTGTGTCATGAGACTGCACTGATTAGTTTCATATGCGACACCTGTACATCTTTGAGTCCGAATCTGTATACAAACTGGTAGGATGCAGCTGCCGTGACTCTTTTTCACACCAAATTTCATTGTGCTTCATCTGTGACTTTGGGCATATTTAAAAGGTGAATACAGGGGCGCCGACTGGTCGGCCGGCCCCGGTAATAGGGAGGGGGCGTGGCCACCAGAGGAGCAGTGACCAAGCCCCTGTGAAAAAAAACGAGAGGGAGAGAGATGATAGGCAGCTGTGTTTTCACCAGGTGAGCACACTGCACTGAGCTATGTATGCTGAGCTGGGGAGAGAGGAGGTGCTGCATCGGCAACCTGTCATCTCTCAACCAACCTGTCATCTCTCAACCATTGCCCCCTCCCCCAGCTCCCTGCAATGGGGGGAGGGGGCAATAGGTCCTGGGCCCTTCCAACAGACCCTGGCCTGGTAAAAAAGTTCCCCTTTCTCCCCCTCGATGCCAATGGGTTTATAAGGTTGTATCTGGAGCTTGTTATTTCTCTGTAATCCATAAAGATCAGTAGTTTGGTATAAACAGGCTTTTGCTAATGAACGTAATGTATAAATTCTTATTTATTTTATAAACCTCAATATTTAGTATTTGAAATGTAACAATCAGTATATGGACTAGGCAGAATCTCATTGAAATGTTGTCTGTGTTAAAGGATATATCTACTTTGAAATTTTGGTACTTGTGTAGTTTCGCTGCGGCAGGCAACGCTATGTTTTCAGCATAGGCTAAGCTACGTTGTCACGTAGCCCAACTGCTGCCTAGTGTAGTCAGCGTAGTGTCCCCGCAGCAGCCCTGCGTAGTCAGCATAGTGTCCCCGTCAGGCAGTGTAGTCACGTACTGTCCCCGCAAGCTGCAGCTCTGTCCCCAGTGTCCCTGTCAAGCCTAGTAAGCACCTCTCACACAGTGCCGGTAACTGCCAGATCCCCTGCGCTGGCGGACGCCAGCTGAAAGCCGATCATGCGGGTGCCAGTGGCGCTCCATCTGCCTGAGACGCATGAGCGTATCATACGCTTGTGCCTCTCAGTAATTCTTGCAGCAAGGTACGGCAATTATGCCCATGTCTGCTTCAGGGAGACGGTCAGGGTTAGGGGTTTGGTAGCACGTGCGTCTCGTGCACAAAGGGGGGTGCGGTCACAAGTGCATCTCATGCACCATAAAGGACGCATTTGCCAGTGCTCCATGTTACATACTGGCAAATGCCTCCATTTCAAACCCCAATATCCACGCCAGCCCAAAGTGTGGCGAGCGCAGGGAGCCACAGAGCCCGAAGCGTGGCAAGCGTAGTGAGCCCCGCGAGGGGATGCGGAATACACATCAATTAATACGCGTCCCCTTGTGGGGCTCGCTGCTCTCGCCACGCTTCGGGTTAGTTTTATGCGGACCTTGCGGGGCTCGCTGGGCTCGCTGTGCACCACACTTTAAAAAGTCAACGTGGATAGTGATCGTATGAACAGGTCGCGACGTTCAATGCGCTCGCCACGCTTCGGGCTGGCGTGGATAGTGGGGTTGTTTCAGGAACACATTCACACCTGTTATGTCATCCATCTGAAACAGTAATGATGACACATGTTATCTGTCAAATGGATTTGACTGACATAAAGGATAAATAACTGCGCAACTCTGACTGACTACGCTAACTACTGTACGTAAGCTCTGGCTAGCCGCGAACGTACTGACTAGGCTGACTACGCTGGCTGCGGGAACACAACGCTGATACTGACAGGGACGCTGAGTACGTGACTACGCTAACTTCGCTGGCTGCGGGAACACGGCGCTGATACTGACAGGGATGCTGACTATGTGACTACGATAACTACGCTGGCCACAGTAACACTACACTGATTCTGACAGGGACACTATGCTGACTACGTAACTGCCGCCATGAAACTACACGAAAGTACTGAAATTTTTTTATCTATTTTTGTTCCCATCGAACACTGCATATATTTTCTGTAGAGTAGGCACAGTTATAGCGAATGCATATATATATATATATATATATACACACGATAGCAAAGGCGTCACTCGGAGGTACCCTGAGGACGAGCCTGCGGCTCGAAACGCTGGTGTTGGTTATCACCTTGTGCTTAATAAAGCAGTGAAGTTTGTATTCACCTGTCTCCGAGTGACGCCTTTGCTATCGTGTATGTTTGGACCTCGCAGTTCGAGGAGGGCACCGGAGCAAGTAACCAGTATTGTAACCAGTGGAGTGCCGGACCTTGCATCCCTCTATATATATATATATATATATATATATATATATATATATATATATATATATATATATATATATAATCTTTACTTTTACTTGGCTTCAGAATGGTGGAAACAAGATAGATTGCGCTGAAATATACTGTAATGGGCTCATCGTATTGGCGGGGATTATGTGACTCTCTACATCTGAAAATGCTGCCATTATTTGTACATTAGTGGGCACATCTAACAGTACTAATGTAGTAATAAGTGTCACCTATATATTCAGGATGGCTGCATTTCACTGCAATGATTATCTTCTCTCCTTTGAATTTCCAAAGTGTTCAAAATTAACTATTTAGCATCATTTTTCTGCAATGTTCACATGTATTATATTAATGTGTAGCAATTACATATGAGGAACGGAATGGGATCATTCGTCAGACTGCATTTAGGTCTACAGTCATTAGGTCGACCCCACTAGGTCGACTGGCAGGAAGGTCGACCTGACTTAAGGTCGACATGGGCCAAGGTCGACATGACTTAAGGTCGAATTTGCATAAAGGTCGACATGAGGAAGGTCGACTGGTCATAAGGTCGACATGGGTTTTTCACTGTTTTTTTATCCGAATGTCGACACAGTCGACATGGACACAGTTGGCAATGAGAATCGGACCCTCGCATCGCTCGCGATGCTTCAGGCACGGTGCCTCGCGATGCTTCGGGCACGGTGCCTCGCTGCGCTCGGCACACTATTTTATTCTCCCACCACGCCCTAGTGGATGGTAGGGCATGAAATACCGCCTGTCGGCACATGTCGGCTCAAAAAACAGTGAAAAACCCATGTCGACCTTATGACCAGTCTACCTTCCTCATGTCCACCTTTATGCAAATTCGACCTTAAGTCATGTCGACCTTGGCCCATGTCGACCTTAAGTCAGGTCGACCTTCCTGCCAGTCGACCTAGTGGGGTCGACCTAATGACTGTAGACCTAAATGCAGTCTGACGAATGACCGCATCCCTGAGGAACATAGGTCATTTTTATGATGGTAACATTGTAACATCTCTGCCCTAAATAGCTTGCAGTACTTTCCAACTAATACTAATGCACTGATCCTGATTCCACTCCCACATTTTGTTTTATGCTGGGTAAACACTAGACGATTCCTGCGGCCACCAGTATAGTTCACTATATCGGCGTTGCCGTGGGAGAACAATATTGACTGTACACAGTGGCTGATTTAATTTACGATATCGGCCAGTGACGGCTCCCACCCCCCGTTAACGACCCGTGGCCGTGTGCATCAATAACAATATTGACTGTACCCACTGGACGATATATACGCAATATTGATAACGATATCAATATCGTCCATATCATTGATGAGCTATCGCCCAGTGTGTACCCAGCATTCGGCTTATATGATTCCATGATGACTAGGGGGGTATTCAATCTGGGCCACTATTTACGATGGGGGAAATAGCAGTGAACGCCTATTCAATGCTGTCTTTCCCGACAGCATTGGAGAGGCAGATCGACAGAATGGGCCCGACTTTAAAAGCAGTCGGGCCCGTTTTGTCGATTTCGGCCGTGAATTGTCGCGATCGCGGCCAAATATCAACAATCCACAGCCGTTTACGCAGACACGCCCCCTTTTCGCCAATCAAAAAGTGGGACATTGAATCGCACCAAGGCGATCTGCGGTCGGACAAAATGAAAACAGGCCAGGGTCACGGCTGTCTGGCCAGATTGACTGTCGTGACCTGGGATTGAATACCCCCCGTAAGTATTCCTCTAATTCAGGTTCCGCTTGCGCTATGGTCTTTATGGCTTAGCTATGTAAATTGATTGATAATTGTTAGGTTTTTTTTTTAAATAAGACTGACCACTTCTGCAACACCGTGCCAGGGGGACTGTGTGCACACATACTGTACAGCACAGAAGTAAGAGGAACAAGGAGGGAAAGTTGACATTTTAATTTATTATATCTACACTGCCTGCAGACACTTACAGCATTTCAAGTGAATTCAATTTGAACATGTTCAAAAATAAATTCCAATGTGAGATTGTATGGCACTGAATTTGATGGTACCGGACCCAGGGGCCTAGCAATGCTTCACCTTGTGCTGGAACTCTGACATCATGAAGGGGGTAGCATCTAGTTATAGGGCGGTACTCAATGTTGGATGCTATTTCCGACAAGAGAAATAGCACCCGCTGCCTGTTTGATGCTGTTTTCGACAGCATTGAAGGCTTATTTCGACAAAACAGATCTGACTTTAAAACAATTCGGATCTGTTTTGTTGGAAATGGCAGTGGATTGTCAATAATCATGGCCATTTCTCCACAATCTATGGCCATTTTCACTGACATCGAATTCCGCCTGCTGACTTGCAGGCAAGCCGGGCGCAAACGGCCCAGGAGTCCGAATATCAAGATGTTCCGAAAGTCGGAATCCCAAACTGAATACCACCCAAAGTCTGCATTTATAGCCTGAGATGTTACTGTTAATGATACGGAAGTGGATTGGTGCCCTCTCACTGAAGGTAGTCATTAGACAAATGGTAGTGTTTGTTGCCAATTGAGGGAAGGGAGAGTTCCTCTTGCAGTAACGATGAGATAGAAAGGGTCTTTTTGCTGCTAGTTTTATCAATCCAGGATTTTTCTTTGACTCATCACACTCAAGTTACATAAACAGAATTTCACCGCTCTGGGGTGGGCCCCCTTCATGTACAGGTCCGGGACTCCAGTCCCTGCAGTCGTCCCCCCCCTCCCCCCTAATGGCAGCCCTGCATGTAAGAGAACATTCCCTGGGAAAGAATACTGACATCAATAGGTCTGATGAAGCGGGCAGTATACTCATAAAAAGTGTAATAGGCTTAATTTATCTTGTGTGGCCGATGCCAAGTCTTGTTATCCTTATCTCCATTGTGATATTTGAACATTTTTGTGATTACTTTTTATATAAACTTGAAGACACTGATAAGAAGTGAAACTGGTTTTTGATTGGTAGAATCTCTTCTGAAAAGAGACACATGAGACACCAATACCGTATAAATGTGTTGCCCGGGACATCTGTAATAACTCTACTTCTAAATCTACCGTGTTGTTAAAACATTGTAATTGATTGTATTCTCCAGGGATTAATGCAAAACTGCAACCAGATGCATGCATCCTACCTCTTCCAGCAAGATAAACATTATGACCTCTCATACGATACTGGAGACAAGGCTTTGCAGTGTGGACGGCATGTGGACATTTTCAAGCTTTGGTTGATGTGGCGAGCAAAGGTAAGAGATTATAAAACTCACATACATAAGATGATTGTTGCACCCAGAGGAAAAAGGGTCCCACTGCTTCCCCTGTCACCCTCTTCCTGTAACCCACTGTATTTCCCTGTCACACCCTGCCTCCCTATGTTGCATATTGCGAGCATGGGTTGGGGTGGAGGAGGGAGGCCCAAATGATATTTTTGCACCTGGACTACCATCCACAAGTTCCACAACTGGTTATACCCACAATTTATGTCACACCTCTAAAATAACTCATACTGTAGTGATATATTCAATAAGCGATGGTGTATTTTCAAAAGTTTTTCTAGATATATAAAACTAAATACAGGTTGAGTATCCCTTATCCAAAATGCTCAGGACCACAAGCATTTTGGATAAGGGATTTTTCCATATTTGGAATATTGCACCCCTGGGACTGAAGATGCTGCTGAAGAGGATCCTGCAGGCCGCTGTGGATATTGGGGGGCGAGGTAAGTATTAATAAAATAATCTGAAAAACTACTGTTTTCGGAATATTCCGTTTTTTGGAATACACGGATAAAGGAGACCCGACCTGTAATATTAAATACAAAACACCCTATTATATGCTTGAAGATAAATCTGGATCTTTGTCTGTATTCAGACTTGACCACATCTCTACGGCCAAAATGTCCATTTATATAACCGGTGTCAGTCATAGCACATTTGGACCAGCCCCATCCTTGGGCAGAATTTATTGTCGTTTAGCACTGGGAAATGTTTTGGATAAAGGCCTTGTAACTAGGGTGGCCAATCCCGGGATCGGGATCGGCGGGATCCCGGGATTTGGCCCCTAAAATGCCGGGATTTCAATCCCGGGATTGGAGTTTCCAATACCGGGATTTTCGGGTTTAGACTGCGCATGCGCAGTCTAATGCCGGGCAGCGTCTGAGCGTGTGCTCAGATGCTGCCCGGCTTCTCCCTTACCCGGCAGTATGGCTCTGCGCAGCGTGAAGAGGCCAGAGGTCACGCTGTGCAGGCCAAGTAGCAGCTGCACACAGACCCGTCCAACATGACACGCCCGCCCGACCAGCTCCTGTATCCTGCCTGCCCGGCTCCTGCTGCTCACCCGCCCGCCTCCCGGCTGCTCACCCGCCCGCCTCCCGGCATCAATCAGCCTCCCAGTTTCACCGACCACCCTCCCGGCCGCACCGCACCGCACATGTAAGTAAATATGCGGGGCGGCCGGGGCAGGTTTTTTAATCAGGGAAGCCAATCCCGGGATCCCGGGGAATCCCAGGATCGGGCATTTTTCAATCCCGAATTCCGGGATTGAAAAAATGTTCCGGGATTGGCAACCCTACTTGTAACTGTATAAAAATATTTAGGGGGAAATTTATCAAAGATAGATAAAGAGAGAGTTAAAATGGATAGGGATAAAGTTCTAACCAATCAGCTCCTAACTGCCATCTTTTTAAATACAGCCTGTAAAATGACAGAAGATGGTACAGGTGCTGAGACAGGTGCCTATGGCACCATAAGTAACCCCATCTCCCTTCTCTCTTCCTTACATTCATGTTAAGGTGACCTATTGGTAGTACCAGCTTTGGAAAGCTCCTAAAACAGACCGTTAAGAATGTTTTTTATTTTATTACTGTATATATACTGACCATGGGATTTTCTCAACTGTGATGTTTTTGAATACATATTTATTCTCATACACATAAAAATAAAATATAATTTCTGAGACAAGTAATTCGATTTTCCACCATTTTCTTTTTAGGGGACGGCAGGATTTGAAGCCCAGATTGACAAATGCTTAGAACTTGCAGAATATCTTTATAATAAGATTAAAAACCGAGACGGTTATGAAATGGTGATTGATGGAAAGGTAAATTATTTTCCAGTTTCATATTTAACGTTTTTTGTACATTGTTAGTTTAAATGGAAATCTTTCATTTGTGGCGACGCGTTCTCACTAACATTACTAGTGGAAGAAGTAGTACACACTATAGAAAAGGGAGTGATGGACAAGAAATTTCTACTAACTTAATACATTACGAGTGATTCAGGATCGCTCGCTGCCATCCGAATTCGGCCCCAGCTGGTCGGGGTTTGCGCATTTCTGAGCATGTGCAAACCACGGCAGTGAAAGGCTTTCGCCAGTTACACACTCACCGTGACCTTTGCTTCGGGGAGGGAGGGTCAGGGGTTGACGTGGGCGGACACTAGGCCAGAGCAGGGGGACGCCCAGGGTGTCCCCATACAAGCAGCAGTGATAAAAATAAAAAGTGTAATGTGTATATTTTTGGTACGGATATATTTGAAATTAAATGTTCAGGATTCAATAAAATACTTTGCATTCATCTTGTCTTAATTTTAAATTGGCAAATTGTACTAAGGATGGGTACACTGGGGTGATGTGCACCCACACAACATCTTGGCCTGACATATGGGAACCTGGGTACACATTGAGTGACGAAGATCGGAGTACATATCGCTCCTTCCTTCATCAAACCTAGCGGTACCACTAGCGATTGCACCTTGCAATGGCTAGTAGTATCGCTAGGTTTGATGCACAATACATCAAATCTAGCGACGGTGGGCACCCACAATTTCACAGTGCTCACTGACCGACCATGCATACTGTATATGTAATTATGACCCAAAACAGCATATCAAGTCAATTTAGTGCAGAAATGCACTTAACGCTAGGTCATACATCTGCCCTACTCTACCTGTACAGTTCTAATAAACAAGGACATCTATGTCCTCTTGTCTTGTTCTAGACCAGTCTATATCAATAGTCTGTGACTTATATAAAACAATTGAATGATTCCATTTACAATAAAGCTATAATGAGCCCCAGCTATGCAATCCTCAGCACTGTGGTCAGTTAAAGGCTGCATGATTTTTTTAAATACAGTTATCCTCCTGCAGTGCGTTCTGCCCATTCCTATTGATGTGTACTGTGATTGGTCCAAACTCAAAATTTGATTAACATTACCGGCCAATAGTACACTACTGTATAGTAAACTGTGGATGATGGGTGTGTACTGTACTCTGACTCTGTTTAAATTACTAGATTTTAAGATTTCTTTATGCATTTAAAAAAATGTATAATAGTAAATACGTTGTATGATGCCTAATTCAGGACTGCTCGTTTATCTGCAAAGTTGCAGTTCATTGCGAGTAGATAGCCGGATCCAGGCCAGTGCTGACATCACAGACCCTCTATTAAAATGCTTGGGCATACCTGCGCTTTTTCCGATAGTGCCGGAACACGTCAGGTTTCCACCCCCAAACGGAGCCTTCCTGTCAGTCTACCTACAGCCGCTTTGCATTTACAATCCATGTGCATTTTCTGCCGCCAACCACCCTCGCACATGCGTGATGTGTACAGAACGCATTTACAGTCATTCGGTAATCTCTCTGTTTGTGAGTTAGCTGATTAGCGACCCATGCCGAATTAGGCCCACATCTAGTTATGTGTTGTGTGTAAAAGACAATGTAGCAATGTCTAATGCACATTGTTCCCTATTTAACAGCCCCAGCATACAAATGTTTGCTTCTGGTATATACCACCAAGCTTAAGACACATGGAAGATAATGAAGAAAGAATGGAAAGACTCATAAAGGTAACATAGAGTTGTTTTTCTTTTTACTTGCAAATTGTGAATGGCTAGATGTTGCAATTATATACTTATGCTTAAGTGAAATGTTTTACAACTACAATGTTATAAAAGAAAGAAGAGAGAATACAGTTACAGCATACAGTACCCGTGTAAGACAAACGGCAACATACGTGCCAATTGATATTAATTTTCTGTGTGACTACAGCAGGGCTAGGGACACCTGGCATGATGGGTAATTGGTGCCAATGTGCCACTTTTCTATAATTTACTAGTTCCATCTATAGCCTCAATTTCATGCTGCTTTCCATTTACCGCCTGGGCAGGTCTGTGTACACAGAGAGCTGCCCCAGATTGTTTTATGATGACACAAATGTATTATGGAGCTTCTGCTACCAACAAAACCTCCTTAGCAAGTCATCTCTCCCCACTCAGTCAATGTTTAGATGGTTGCTGTGCAGATTCTTGTTTTACTGTACTATGAGTTTGGATGCTGGAGGTCAATATATGGAAAGAAACCCCATTTCATTGTGGGAGACCCTTACATGATCGTTACTATCTAGCTGTGATTATAAGTGGCTATATAATAATATGTACTTACGCAAACATTGCGCAAATACAGATTTTGAATTGCAGTATGGAACATTGAACAGTAGAGCAGCATGGATGGTGTAATGGTTAGCATTACTGCCTAACAGCGCTGAAGTCATAGGTTCAATTCCCACCATGGCTCTAACTGTGCCGAGTTTGTATATTCTTCTCCTGCTTGTGTGGGTTTCCTCTGGGTACTCTGGTTTCCTTCCATAATTCTAAATCTACTAATGTTTAAGGACCATACACACAATAAGATAAAGTAAAATATATCCTTTCAGAAATACCTGTTCTGAAAGATATCTTTTACTTTATCTTCTAGTGTGTGTGTACACTTGATGTCATTTACGATGTGCGACCCCACGTGTCATTAAGGACCCCAGCAAGTCTAGATGAAGGGAGGTCCTCGTTAATGGCCATTGCCCCCTCCCCCCTTGACCTCAGAGCCTGCATCAGCAAGTGTGTATGCCAGTAAATCAGGTTGGAATGGCAGTTGGTGTAACTCACCATTTGAATTGTGAACTGTGCTGCAGAGCCTCCTCTGAAGCCTCCACTGAATATAATAGAGAAATGATAGCTAAAATCTAGTTGCTATGGGCAACACTACCACCATATTTGCACTAGAGGAATTACATGATCATTGTGTAATAAGTCCTGGTGGCATTTTTGATTCAGAGTATAGCTACCAAGAGAAAGACTGATGCTGGCGTTTCCATGTTCCGGGCTTGTTTCTCTGATCCTAAAGACTGGAATTCCTGTTTGACCCTGCTGTCTGCTTTTCTCCATTGTTGGTCTCTGACATTTTCCTGTTTGGCCTCTCTTAACTTCCATGAACATTAGTCTTCTTTATATTCGGACCCCTCTTTAAGTTAACTATTGTCCTTCTCAGCCGTTCCTCTGACCATCTTAGCATACATATGGTGATGCTCAGAATGTTCCCGAAGAGTTTATCGTTTGTTTTTGATACTGAATACTGAAGTGATGACATTACAAGAATAGGATTAGAATTGAATGTATCAGTAGACAGTAGAAAATAGTAAAACCGTCAAGGAGATTATGAACAAATAAACATCTGCTGATTACTTATGACATGCATATTTTGTATGCCAAAGCTGTATCCATTTTAAAGGATAATCCCACTCGCTTTCATCCCCAACAAAGTTCCCCTTATACAGTGTACATCATTTCCTATAAACATTAATAAATAGAATCGCCTAGCAATGCGGACTATTGCAATGCTAAATTGAGCAGTATTTTAGCAGAAAATGTAAAGTTTACACAGCGTCTAGAATTGTATTTATGCTGAGTGACAGGTTCAGGAGCAACAGTACAGGGCCTTACTTTGTTCATCCAGTATAATTATTTATTAAATTCTCCTATGCATTTTCAAAGACTTTCCAAGATTTGAAGCCGAGTTCTAGCTGCAATCATACACACATCTAGAGAAAGAACATTTAATAAACTCATTTAATTCTTACACACGGTGCGATTAAAGCCCCATTTCTAAGCAAGCTGACTAGATCTGGCTTCAGCTCCCAAATGGAAAAGTGGAAAGTCTGTAGAGGAAGGACAGGAGAGTGGTGGAAGGAGGTGGAACATCTTCCTAGCACTTACATGCTGACGCTCTGATGTGGCATCTATAATGCGTTTGTCCATGCGTAAACCCCCATCTGTACCGTTATGCTTCTTTGCCCTTATGCAGGTGGCTCCTGTGATCAAAGCCAGGATGATGGAATATGGAACCACCATGGTGAGCTACCAGCCCCACGGGGACAAAGTAAACTTTTTCCGCATGGTGATCTCTAACCCAGCAGCGGCTCATCAAGACATTGATTTCCTGATTGAAGAAATTGAACGTCTCGGACAGGATTTATAAAGTTATCAGTAATCTGTTTGAAAGTCATAGGTACACAATAGATCTGTTAGAGCTGTGTGGATATACAGTATATGTAGTGCGTTAAACAGTAATTCTATATTGTGCCGTATTACTTGAGTATAGACGTATTTGAGAAACACTTATGCCATTTAGTCTTGCTTTTAGACGATCAACTTGCTTCCATTCAGACCTATAGGTAAAATGATGTGTGTTAAACAAAATAATTACTACAGTACTTTATGTGACTGTACCTCGCATAGTAAAAAGATCAGGGCATTTCAAAGTATACTTCCTAGGGCAATGACACAAGAAGAAATACATTACAGTATATGTATTGCCTTTCATAGTGTTAGAATGGGGTTTCTAATTGACATTTGATATATTTCAAAGATATAATTTTCCAAAATAATCTATCTATATCTATATATATTACAAATATCCTATTTTATAAAAGTACAGATTTTATTTTGTATGGGTTATAAAAATGAGCATAAGGATAAATATTTAAGAGGCTTTTAAAAAAAATGATATAATCAATGATGCACTGAATACATATTTTAGAAGTAGGTGGAATAAAAAAAAATTTACAAGTCATTCCATTGATTGCTAGTTTAAATCTGAAATTTATTTTGAATGTGAATGTTCATACTGTATGTTATCTGTATTTTTCATTTGCGGAAGCGAAAACTGAGCTGGGTGTACTAAAATCACAGGGAAATCAGAATTAGGACTAGATGGAGGAACCCTAAGAAAATCATTTCTTCTTGAACTCTCTGCGAAAAACTTTCCTTTAATTCTCCTTTCAATAAGCAAAATGTCCAGTGAGCGAATGTAATGATGAGCATACAGTATTAAGCAGATTTGTATTTATTTCAAACCCAAGAATGCAATTAAGTTGCAGTAAAACAACTTTGAATAATTGTGCACTAACTGCCACCCAGGAACCCAGGGTATTGTCCATTAATATATTTTTCCCTGGGCTGCATAATTAGTTTATCATCCCAAGCTGAGAACAAGGACTGTGTGTCATATTCCAGAGGTGAGTACAGCTGGCCACCTCAGCCACCCACAAATTTAATTCTGGGGGACCCTTGGATGCCTGATGCCAGGGAACGCTCTCCACAACTGATCCCAGTCTTGCCTTTTGGACCAAGCTACTGGCTATACGTTAGGGATGGCCATCAGTGAGTGAATTATTGATGATCAACATAGATGGTACCATTGATGGTTATCCTAAATGGAATAAATTATTTGCAAGGTAACCATTGATAGTTTCAACCACTGATGGTTATCCCTGCTTTTCTATTGTCCAGACTTCAGGCCAATCAGATCCTGAGTACAGGGCTTCATGAATGCCAGGGTGGAGCTATGGAAAAAAAAATTGGGTAAATTCATATTATCTATGGCAAGAAACCATATGGTTCTCCACCCATAATGTTAAAAGTATTCACCATCAGGCATAGACCATAAATGATTTTAAAACATTGATGGCCGATGGCTATCCCTACTATAGGCTTACCTAGCTACTGGCTCCGTCACAGTGCCACCACGATGAAGTATAGCCCAGAAGTACAGCGCAGCATGGGTGACATCATGATGTCATAATGAGCAGCAGAGCAAGTCCTTCTCTTTACCAGGTGACTCGGGCCCTTAAATATACTACTGAATTGTGAGCATTCATATAAACTGTGGCTCCTCATTGATCCATCAGCCAACTTAAAGTGATCGCTCAAATTTGTTTATCATTTTAGGTGCACAGATGTCCGGAGTAAGTCATGGCCCTGGTTAATAACATGCAATGCCCATGTAAATACCCCTCGTAGCCTCAGAACTAGATGCACAATCAGTATGCACTGTGACCAGTACTTGATGTACTGTATGGTGATGTTACATTGATGATGTCATACCTATTGTATATGATGATAAATAATTTCTTATATATGTTTTACAATGGCAAAGTAATATGACGCTTTCTGTTGTATTTCTCATATTGTTCTTTAACGCTGGTGTACCCAAAAGTAAATTATTAGTATTTAAAATGGCTGAAATATCTACAGTCTGCATAAATATAAAGTATACAGTTTTATCTGTTTAGATGCATGCGCTTTTACATGTTTCCTGCAGCTTATGGTAAGATGAAGTGAGTCTAATGGAGTCATAATCAGTTCTAATTTTAAATGGTGTCCCCTCTAAATCAATTTGCTTACTACTCTATGTTATTATCAACAAAAGGGAGCCCAGGCTTGTGAATGCTGCTAATTTCAGATGATTGCTCTGTCTAATTTGGCTATTTCTTCTGCTCAGTTTAAAACCACTGAAGCCGAGTGATTGGAAGTTCTCCTCGTTAAAATAAATGTTCCACATAGTGCATCCTAGCACTGTATACATACATATTAGAAATCAAAATCATTCATCAGCTGTTTACTGATTTGTAGGACATATGTTTCCAGATATCCACCAAACTATTAAAATCATTACAATACAAAAAAAACTGTCAGGGAGCCCGGATTAGCATAATATAGACCAATTGCTCAATTATTTTACAAAGAAGGGAGAATTACGGAGTCCCCGGCTGTGAGATCCCAATTTGCTTTCAAACCTTTTCTGTCCATATTTAAAGTGATTTATTTGAAACTTATTTGAAGATTGTAGTTATTTATATATATTTTTTGTGAAATTGAATTTAACATTTTACTATTTTTTAATTTTCACTTACTGGTCTTGTTCCCCATGAATATATACTTTTTCAAATTTAAATTGTCAGTTTTTATTGTTTTTTTTTACCAAGGATAAAATCTGTCCCCAAATTTTCAGGAAGGAAATACTGTGGTTATAATTAAATTTTCTGCAGCTGTAATGGAGATGACCCTTCTGTAACCTGTGTCATGTCCTCCTATCTATATGTGTATTGGAAGAATTCATGCAAATTACTTTTGCTGACCATTTGTAAAGCCTTTCTGATTTATATATATATGATCGAACCTTTGTGGCAGCAGACTACTTATTGCATGACTGATCGTGAGTGCCGCACCTTCGTCTGATTATCACAGCACCTACTGGCAGTGAAGGCACCGATCGCTGAAAGATAGTGTCACTGGGAGTGCCGGACCTTCCTTCTCTATATATATATATATAGATATATATATATCTATATATATATATATATATATATATATATATATATATAAATAACATGACACGTCCCCTGTTCCCAGTGACTAAATGCTGACCAGTGTCAGATTATCACAGGGCAAATTGGGAACCCAGGGCCCCCCAACATAGCTACATCACCAATGTTGGGGCCCTGTGGTATATGTCAACTGTGGATTCTGTGTGGCATATTGTGTACTAGGGGCACTGCAGTGTCTTCAACACATGTGAGGTGCTAGAAAAATGTACACATTACAATTATTGCCAATTTTATTGGTAGAAGCCTCCACAAGTTAATTGACCTGTTTTCACCACAAAATTTAATTTGGACCTGATGTGTACAGGATACTGCTTCAAAAAATATCACATTTACTGATACACACTGTTTTACTGTGACCATTTGGATGATGTGATATGACTTCAAACTGGGCAATACACAGATGAGCAAGAGAGTTACTTACACTTTATACTCACTTGGAAACAAAACTTGGACAAGTGGAGAAGTTACAAATAGTAACCAATTACCTAGCTTTAATTTATCAAGTACATAGTTAAAAATTATAGCTACAGTAGAAGCAGGGGTGTAACTAGAATTTTAATGTTTACTTCTTTCCCAGTACTCCACTGGAGTAAGCATTCACTGTGCTGCCCAGTGGCCATGCTTACTGCATTTTTAATACAAGCATTAAGCCAGATCTACTTCCATATACCTTTCTTTGCTTATCAAACGCTCCCTGCTTCCTCCATCCATATGTATCTTGACCGTCCTCTCCAAAGCTGTCTCACTGCTCCCTCCCTTCATATCGGACTGTCAAGACCATCCTCTCCAGTGCTGTCTTGTCACATCCCTCCATATCCATGATTATTACCCCAGCCATAGTTATCTCACTGCTTCCTCTCTCCATATCTGACTATCTTGACTATTCTCTTCAGATATGTCTCATTGGGGCAGATGTATTAAGCTTTAACAAGAGATAAATGCAAGGGTGATAAGGAGAGATAAACGTCCAGCCAATCAGCTCTTTACTGACTTTTTTCAAACACAGGCTGTAGCATGGCTCACTGCTACCTTCCTCCATATCTGACTATCATGACCATCCTCTCCAGAGCTGTCTGTCCAGCTACGTGCCCAGCTCTGCACTGACTGGAGCCTAGCGGAACACTGAGCGTACTAGATTACCCTTACTCTCGGCCGGTTCCTAGACATATGCACCTAAACGGTTCTAATAATAACTTATGGTGCTCTTAAAATTACATGCCATTAAACGAATATTTTGATTGTTACTCATAACCAAAATTAAAAAATAGCACAGACTTTGACAGATAATAGGATTGGTTATAAAAAATTTAAAAAATACTTACATTATGGTACACATACAGTATCTGCTGCCCAACATAGCCGCCATTTGTTCTCACTCCAGAAGATAATTACAATTATTGGCAAAAAGGGCTAACTGGCACAAAGGTCGAATTGGCATAAGAGATGGGACTTAAATAAATCTACACTTCCATATATGACACAGGTTACAGATGTAAAATAATTTTGAGCTTATTTTGTAATATGCAACTTTTTTATCAAATAATCCCTTTAAATGCCTCGACATTTATGTATACTGACTCTTTTTGTTTGTTTGTTTTTTTAGATAACCCTAGTTCAACTTTATTTCCGAAAATGTATAAAATTCACGTTACTGTGCAATATCTTTAATTTAAAAAAATATAAATAAAGTGCAATGTGTGGTTCTGTTTCCTGCACACATGCATTGGTGTTGATCTTATGTCACGCAGATGTGAATTAAGAAATAGAAACAAATTTGTCTGTAACTGTGTTGCCTTTCTTATATTTAATATTACTGTCTCGTCACCTCAGATTGAGGTTGTGTATAGTGTGGCAGTTCAACGTGTGTTGATGTATAAGCTTTGTACAATATATTATTGAGATTAGTTTTATTTTTAGTACACTTGTATTATTCTATGTTGTTATTGTGAAACTGGCTTATTACAGATTTTTTGGAACAATGTACTTTTCTTATGAGAATCGCTGTCGATAGCACAATATATTCGAAAATCATACCCTTTACCCCCAGGATTAGCTGAATATTTTTAATAAATATTTGTGATAGAAGCACTGCCATTCAGTATCAAAAATAGACCAAATATGCCCTGTATTTTAGGAGTAACCGCACATAAATGCTGTATGGAAGCTCATCCACTGGTGATTGTGATTGTCCTACAGTCAGTAATACGTTCTTTTTTAGTGTCTAAAGCGTGTGCTTACGGGTCTTTGTTAATTCCTGAAATTGTTGTGTAATAAAGAAGATTCTGTTGTCTCTTTAATGAGGGAAGAGCTACTTCTGTCTACCAAATACACGTGTTTTATTAAAGTGTTGTATTTTACCAATGTTGTCTATTTTAAATCTAATAAAGATCTACCGAAGCCATCATATTTTATTGTTACTTTTGTTGTTTTTTATTATTATTATTATTATTATTATTATTATTATTAATTTTACCACTACTACAACTGCTATTATTATTACTACTATAATTATTACTATTATTATTATTACTACTACTACTACTACTATTATTATTATTATTATTATTATTATTATTACTATTACTACTACTAGAACTATTACTGTTATTATTATTAGTAGTAGTAGTAGTAGTATTTTTATTATTTTTACTATTACTACTACTAGAACTACTACTGTTGTTATTATTACTACTATTACTACTACTATTACTACAACTGCTATTATTATTACTACTATAACTACTAGTGTTAATATTATTGGTATTATTATTATTATTAGAATGAACTGTTATTATTCTGAATAATAATCACAATAATAATAATAATAATAATAATAATAATATTGTTGTTGTTATTAATGTTATAAGGCATAGGTTCCCAAATGCGGTCCTCAAGGCACCTCAACAGTCCAGGTATTAAGTATATCCATGCTTGGCCACAGGTGACTTAATTAGTAACTCAGTCAGTCTGATTTAATCATATGTGATGAGCCATGGCTATACCTAAAACCTGGACCGTTGGGGTGCCCTGAGGACCGTGTTTGGGAACCTCTGTTATAAGGTTTTTGCACTACTTCTCCCAGTGGAATAAAGATACCTTGTACATTGCAGTGTCGACATTATGAACATAGCTACTGTCAACCATTCGACTGCATACATCGTATTGCTGGTGTCTTCGATTCAATTACGACTCTAAACTGTACAGTGTATACCCCAAATGTTCATGCTGGTTTCTTCCAGGAGCTCTGATTATCTGCCATGAGTCCTAGTCAGAATGTTGGAGTGTTTGGCATCTGATACAGAGAGACCATTGTGTGTGCTTTTGTGACTATGCTATGGAGTGTGGAATTTCCCAATAGGCACATGAGGCACATGCCTAGTATATGGCATTAGTTGGGGGTGGCACTCGGATGATTGTGTTTTTACTCTCAGACCAAAATGTATCAGTAACTGCTAAATATTACCATTGTGCTGTACCATATGCCAGCTTGAATGCAGTGTAAACAGGTAAGACATGTACATACTGCCCATGTAAGCTGTATGCATTACCATTGGGCCTAGGGACGCACTCACCCCT
Source organism: Crinia signifera (assembly GCF_055691185.1). Lineage (NCBI taxonomy): Eukaryota > Metazoa > Chordata > Amphibia > Anura > Myobatrachidae > Crinia > Crinia signifera. The sequence goes on along the minus strand of NC_139221.1, from coordinate 290,274,942 downwards.
AAATCTGCAGCTGGTGGTATGGAAATTATGTTGAAGCATAAATGGGAAAAGTCATGTATCGGAATAATGTATGATGCATACGTTTCGGTGCTGTTTAAATAAAGTATAATACAGTACAGTACAGTACATGCCGTACATGGGACATATTAATTTTCTACCCACAAATTTTCAGGCTATAAGACACGGCCATCCAGGGCAAGATTAAAAATGAGGCGGATGGAGCTGCAACTCCAGGTCTACATATAATAATAGGCCCATTATCATGACACCATGATGATAACCAGACAGACACCAGCTGGCCACATGGTTGACCATAAATCATAGGTCATACTATTTTACACATTTATGCAATTTAGATATTATGGGAGTCATTGGGGCTTATAGTGCATGAGTTTTACATGGCTACAGGGCATTGGGACTTATAGTGTATGGGTTCTACATGCCTACATGGCACTAGGACTTATAGTCTATGGGTTCGACATGCCTACATGACACTGGGACTTATAGTCTACAGGCTCTACATGCCTACATGACATTGGGACTTATAGAATATGGGTTCTACATGCCTACATGACACTGGGACTTATAGTGTATGGGTTCTACATGCCTACATGACATTGGGGATTATAGTGTATGGGTTCTACATGCCTACATGACACTGGGACTTATAGTCTATGGGTTATACATGCCTACATGACATTGGGACTTATAGAATATGGGTTCTACATGCCTACATGACATTGGGACTTATAGTGTATGGTTTCTACATGCCTACATGACATTGGCCTTACCTCCTCAACTTCTTAAAAAAGGCACTTGAAGATTTTTACTTCTAGGCCCATTAGGCCCTTAATCAGGCCATGACACCACCTAGGAGTTGCTGGTATTCGGATAGGTCAACCTATCCGGTAGTCAATAGGCCAACCTCGTATGGCCAACATGCATTAGGTCGACATGCAAAGGGTGTACAGTGCTTAAGGCTGACAGGTACAAAAGATTGACAGATTCAAATGATTCAATGGTCGACACACAGATGATTAACATGTTTTTGAGAGGTTCAACTTTTCCATCCTTTACCACCATCCACGTGACCTTTCCCGGAGCAGAGCAGGAAAAGCAGGACAATAATTGGGCTTATATGTGGCTTTAATATAGGCATACCAAAAAATATATATGCATCAACCTTATGACTGTGTCGACCGTTCATTCCTTTCAACTTTTCCATCTGTCTAATTTTTCCATGTAGACCTAAAGACCCTGTGGACTTATACCATGTCGATCATACAGTATGTGGTCAACCAGGTGAATGTTGACCTAATTATAATCTGCTTAATGAACCATTTCCAGCCTACCTTTGCTATGTTTAATAATATATCCTAGCATAATTTACAAATACAGTTGGAGACGCTCTCATGTGAGCGGCACCTAGCACGCTGATCACCATCCCCAACGGCAAATGTGGCGCAGAGACGCGTTGGACGTGCGAGCGTGTGAGCGTGGCAACAACAATGAGAGTGGCTATCTATGTAGAGATAGGGTTATGGTTAGTGTTAGGATTAACAGAAGGGAGGTTAGGGTTATGATTAGAATTAGGGTTACCATTAGAGAAAAGGTTAGGGTCACCATTACGGATAGGGTCATGGTTCGCATTAGGGTTACTGTTAGAGATAAGGTTATGGTCAGTGTTAGGGTTACCAGAAGGGATAAGGTTAGGGTTATGGTTAGCATTAGGGATACAGTTAGAGACAGGGTTATGATTAGTATTAGGGTTACCATTATCGAGAAGGTTAGAGTTACCATTAGGGAGAAGGATAGTTACCATTAGGGTTAGGGCCATGGTTAGCATTAGGGTTACTGTTAGAGATTGGCTTACGGTTAGAGTTAGGGTTACCAGAAAGGGGAAGGTTAGGGTTAGGGCTAGTGTTAGGATTACCAGAAGGGAGAAGGCTAGGGTTATGGTATTAGAGTTACCATTAGGGAAAAGGTTAGAGTTACCATTAGAGTTAGGGTTAGCATTAGGGTTACTGTTAGAAATAGGGTTATGTCTAGAGTTAGGTTTACCAGAAGGGAGAAGGTTAGGGTCACCATTAGGGTTAAGGTCTTGGTTAAAATTAGGGTTACTGTTAGATATAGACTTATGGTTAGTGTTAGGGTTAACAGACGGGAGAAGGCTAGGGTAACGGTATTCAGGTTACCAATAGAGATAAGGTTGGGGTCACCATTAGGGTTAAGTCATGGTTAGAATTAGGGTTACTGTTAGATATAGGGTTATGGTAGTTAGGGTTACCAGAAGGGAGAAGTCTAGGGTTACGGTATTCAGGTTACCAATAGAGAGACGGTTAGAGTTACCATTAGGGTTAGGGTCATGTTAGCATTAAAGTTACTATTAGAGATAGGGCAGGCAACTCTAGTTTTATTTCTTCACACAGTCCAGTTCAACCAGCTTAAGGTAATGTTTGCTCTTTGTTTTTAGCTCACATTGATACCAAATTAAAAACAAAAAAATATATAAATGGGTCCTGCTTGCAAAAGTATACATTTTAAATGGAAATGGAGAGATGCAGAGAAGGTGTGGGGAGCAGAGTAGTGGCATGTAACAGTAGAAGAGAGGTGGTAGGCTTTAGTAACACTTAAGTTTATAGGGCACAATTCCAGGCTAGGAAGTTATGCAAACGCATAGTTACCTCCCCTCCTGCATTCTGCAGGAGACTCCCTGAAATAACAGCAATCTCCCTCTCTCCCTCATTAGTCTAGCAATCTCCCTCATTTCACCTGGCCCACATTACACTGTTACATTTTTTGGGAAAAAATTTATGAGAGATAGATATATTTACATTGAATCATCAGCACCATTTCCCAGCACTTTACAAAGTATAGTATCTCTTCTAAACTGCTTTGGGGCTCATCTACATTTGTATATAAGTCATTTTACAAGATTCCTCTCAGATGTAGCAGTACACCCCCACGCTTCTAGGTGCCACGTTCACAATCTCTTTTCACAATGTCTCCATGGGCCTTATTCTACTTCAGTCTTTCTGACAAAATCCTTCTTAGATGGACAAAACCATGTGCACTGCAGGGGGTCAGATATAACATGTGCAGAGAGAATTAGATTTGGGTGAGTTATTTTGTTTATGTGCAGGGTAAATACTGGCTGCTTTATTTTTACACTGCAATATAAATCTCACTTTGAAGTAAAACCCCACCCAAATCTATAGTGGAGATTTCTTTCAGAAATATTTTATGTTTTCTTTCATACGTATTTATGGCTATGCTAGGGGCTAATATTGCAATACCATTGGTACTACCTTTCCATACTAATTAATAATAAATATTAAAGACAACCTTTTCTCTATCCCCTAATATGGACTTCATATATATGTTTAGTAATCCAACATGTCTGTCTAGCTAATTATAGTTTAGTTTCCTCAGTAGACTGACTGCTATTAGCTTGTTTGGATACAGAGGTAAGAGGGGTATGTTTGTAAAATTTTGGGGGAAGAAGTTGTAGATTTTGCACATTTTATGTAAGGTTTTTAATTTAACATTTAAAAGAAAACCAAACAAATTATTCAAAGCACAAGCAGATCATTAACAATATACAGTAGCCACATAAATAAAAAAAAATTGTGGCATGCCAGCACCAGTGCTATTTTTCAGCAGGAGCCAGCAGGAACTCAGTTCCTGAACCTCTAATTAAATATGACATCATCAGGAACTGAAAATCTACTTTTCATAAGATAAGTTTTATTTTAAAGTCACCTGTGAGTGCCTTTGTTTCTAAATGCAATATATACATCTATCTCTCCCTCCCTCTCTCTATTATATATGTTTTTTTTATTTAATTGATCCACCCCCAGACCTGAAGTTCCTGAACCTATTTATCCGGAAAAACAGTACTGGCCAGCAGTGTTCCCTCTAAGCTGTGCGCACGTGCGCGCGCACACAACTCAACAAGCGTGCGCACAGACATTACAACAGAGCGCACAAAGCAGCAGTGGTCCCTTTTTGCAGTTGTGGACTCAATTAATGTGTGTTTCACCCATTAACTACATTGTGTGCTGTGTTTTGAATGTTTAAATGTTTATTATCATTTTGAAGTAAAGTTAACACAAATACTGAACATCATTTTCCAGTTATATATAAGTGACGCACAAAAATTAAAATTTCCTTCCAAAGTTGCACAGCCAAAATCTTTTGCCGCACACAGCCTTCGTAAAATAAGAGGGAACATTGCTGGCCAGCACACACATTTATCCATTTAATCTTAAATTGTATTTGAGTGCAGAAAACAAACTTACTCTACATAAAATGGAAGTGTACTGTTTTAGCCACAAGATGGCGATATGCTAAAAATAATCAAAAACGTAAAAAAAAATTGTGTATGTTATATACTGATTCTGGTAGTTGAACTTATGATTTAATTTTTTTGACATGTCTACTTAATTCAGAAACAACATTGTAGTTTTTTTTCTCTTTATCCAATTCAGAAATGAATAAGAAATTATCAGTTAACAATTTAAAATCAAAAATTAATTTAACCATTTTCTAAGAATACGAATACGAAAATTTGTATTTGTATTCTTAATACGAATGAATATGACATTGCCGTCATATTTAATTTACAAATTTGTATTCCGGAGGAAAATTTACAAAGCACTGCTTCGTATTTTCCGATGGTGTATGGATTAGTATTTTTAAATACAAATTTGTATTTAGTTGTCATATATTATATACTGACGCTTAGTAAATTAGGAATCATCATTCTTTTGTGTGAGAGACACTGGCATTTTTAACAGATATTTTGAGGATCTCTCAAAGCAATGTTGACACTCAAAGGGTTAAAGAATTTTTTATTTTTGTTCAATAAAGGAAATTAAAAAATACGATTGGCTAGTAAAACATAATGGGCAAAATGTGATAGAGGTCGATTTTTTAGACATGTGCGATTTTTGGTGAAAAACGGACAAAATTGCATGTTTTCCAAAAATCGTACATGTAATAGGGTGCGATTTTCTGTAAAAAATCACACTTTTTGCCTCAAAATCACACATTTTGAAGTGGCGATTTTTAGTCACACTTCAATTCGTATCCAGATGTTTTCCCATTATAAAGTATACAAATCATATATGTAATAGGATGCGATTTTTGGTAAGCGTTACCAAAAATCGCAAAAAATTTAGGTTCTGACAGGTGAATTTAACAGAACCATGCACAGATCATGGTTCTGTCTTTAAAAATGTGTAAAAGTTCACTAAAATGAGCATAACCAGCCTTGGGCTCATTAAGCCGGACCTGGTTCCAAAAAACACGGATGACAAAGTGTAGGGGTCCCTCGTATTTCTGAAACCAGCACCGGACTCTTGCACCGGTCCTGGTTCCAAAAATCTGGGGGTTCCCCATATTTTGAAACCAGCACCAGGCTCCAACAGCCCGCGGTGTCATGCCACAGCCGGGGGACACTTTTTACATAAGGTCCCCCGGCCATACCATTAGCACCTTGGCTGGTCAGCCTTGGACGGGGTACCTGGGGTTCCCTTGGCTTTGGACGCCAGCCTGATAGGGTTAAATCATTTATACATAACATTGTTTTATACAGGTGAACTACAAGTACCAGCAGGCCTCCCCCGCATGCTGGGACTTGGTGAACCACAAGTCCCATCATGCGGGGCATTAATGGGCCCGCTGGGACTTGTAGTCTAACTGTAAAAAAGAATGTTAAAATAAAACATACAACTTTATTACACACACACACCTCACTTTTACACCAACATACTTACCGCACCAGGGTCCAGCGCTGCCTTCTTTCTCCACAGCTAGCTCCCTGCGGCGCTGCTAACAACTTTTATAGTGCTGTCCCAGCACTTTAGAGGCTGCTAGCGTCCTTGGCTCGATGCATCTCCATGGAGACGCATAGCTCAGCCCTGATTGGCTGAAAGCATCTCCATGGAGACGCATCAAGCCAACCAAGCTTACAGCCTCTATAGCATTGGGACAGCGCTATAGAAGCTGTTAGCAGCGCCGCAGGAAGTCGGCTCACCCCACTGTCAGTGCTGGACCCTTTTCTTTTCATTTTGTTTTTACACAAAATCACACATTTTCATGACTAAAAATCGCACATTTGCATTATTAAAAATCTTTAATTTTCATGACTAAAAATTTCTTAAAATCACAATGTTTAGTGAAATCGCAAGCCAAAAATCGCACTCTATTACATTTGCGAAATTAACATAAAATGTACGATTTTTGCACATGCGATTTGATGCGAATTTTAAAGATGACCAAAAATCGCCCCCTATTACATTTCGGTCAAAATTTCCAGCACAATATTAACTGCCTATGTTCTAAAAATAGCATAATCTTCTCCCACTATTTATGATCAGAACTTTTTATTAGCTCTATATAAGGTTTCGTTAGGTTGTACCTTATGGAGCTGTGGAAAGAAAGAGGAAGAGAGAAGATAAGGAAAATATGGACATAAAATCCAATCCACAGTATTCAGAAAAGTATGACTGGAAGCCAGGGCCATAACGAGGTGCCTATAGTGGGTGCCAGAGGCAAAACTACCATTGGTGCAGAAGTTGCATTGCACCAGGGCACCTGAGGATAAGTGGCCCACTGCTGCCCCTGTCACCCTCTTCCTGTCACACTCTGCCTTCCCGTGCCTCTCACTGTCACCCTCTGCCTCTCCCTGCCACTCACTGCTGTGAACTTGGGTTGGGATGGAAGTCCTGGGCCCAAATTATATTTTTGCACCAGGACTTACCACCCTCAAGTTCCAGCACTGGTGAGTGCTGCTGTCTATGGTGTAAGGCCAAGTAGATAGCCAAAATAAAGTTGTTACTGGTCTAACATGTAGAAGTGGTGGCTGAGAGGAAACATTAATGCTGCACCTACAAATGGAATTTAATTATTTTAACACTGGAGAGGGTTCATGTGCAGATTTCTCAGTCACCCCTGAAGGAAAAAAATGAAACCGGCATATTTCAGGCAGTACAAGCCCCTTATTTTAGATGTCATATTTCCAAAGTTAGTGCCAAAAATGTGGTGACCGCCATCACAAAGCTGGAATAAAGCCTCATGGATTCCTAGGTCAATTACTGGTTTGAAGCCCCCAACTGATATTTCTACAAAGATATCTTAGTAGCATATTTATTCAATATTGGGTTGTAGAACTGAAAATGACAAGTTCTCATCGTCATTTATCACAGCTATAAGAAATAATAAGGTGCGTTAATTTATTAAAAATCATATCCATGGTCGCTGCTATGTGTTCGAAGTAAAGTGATCACTTCACTTTTCTTTGGGGACCCCACCTCCTGGTGACATGTAGTTAAATGGTTAAATGCTACAAGCTGTTTCTTAACTGAGGTCACGTTGATTAGATTGCAGATGAATGTTGTCTGCAATATGCCCACGTGTCACTTTGTTATTGGAGCATCACAGTGCTGTATAATCTGTACAGTACTTAACTAAAAAGCTATTGATACCTTATCAATAAATACCTACTGTGGTTTAGTGTGAACTAACCTATTTCATCACATGAACTACACACCTACCAACTTGCAGACATCTACCAAAAGGCAGTGCACAGTCTGCTGACCACACACGTGTTGGTGGATATTGCCAGAGAGAAAGTAATGCTATCCTTTTTTTTTTTATAAAAGACGTACAAGCTGTTTAATGTACATTTTTAAGCCAGGTACTCTACACCTGCATCATACTGTGGACCTGTGACCCAATTATTTCATTTTTCACTAAACACATAATTACTGTATACAGCATTTTGGATAAAGTCATTTCCTGCTGTACATAAAAATAAATACATCACATCCGACATTATGTGTAAGAACATAATGATTCTTTCCATGTCAGCAACATGTGGTAATGTTTTGCTTAATGTCCATGTTCCTGAGTAGCTGGTATACACAGGAAGATTACAAAGAGCCATGTGCACAGTAAGAACACACAAAGCAACACTACAATATAAGGGTTCTGCAGTGTTGATATACAGTAGATGAACAGATCACAGGAAAGAGCATGAAATGTGTTTGCAATACCATGTTCCAAATGATTTGGAATATAAACTAAGACATCCACAGTTATGTAGGGAATTTTCAGCTATCGGATACTGTTCCACCTTGCAGGAAAGGAATTCCATAATGACATTATATCAGGGTTGCCTTACTCGTGTGCTGCCCTCTCCCGAGAGAGGCAGGGGGGTGGGACCGCTGACGGGGTGGGGAAAGGGGCGAGACAGGGTGGAGATACAGTGATGTAATACATTTTGGGGGAGTGGCCAGTGCAAACGCATCCTCGAGGTCACACCCCCCTGCCGTGCAATGCCGGTATTGCATGCTTTGCACAGCAGGGGGTGGGGCTACAATGGCGCGAACGTGTCATTTGGTTCCACCGCATCTGAACTGCCCACTTTACTCATTAAGTGGGCTGCCAGGCAGTTGGGGTGTCTCTCAAAAATCGTGAGACTTGCCTTTCCTTCCAGGGGGCTGGATTTCCATGAACCCCCTGGCTTTTTCGGGAGGGTAGGCAAGTATGAATTATACACAATTGCAATCACAGCACGATGCCCCTAATCCTAATCATATATTTAGGGTCAACAATATGTTTACATGGATTGGTGGGGCATTGTTACCATGCAGCTACTAGAATGGTTTTTGCATTAGTATTTCTCTGCTACACCTAACCCTAAACCCTACCACTAATCATAGTCAGGGCCGGCTCCAGGCACGCTCCCATAGGACAGTGAGGACACTAGCCAGAGTGTCTCTCCCATCTGTTGGGACAGTCGTGGAGTGGTCTTTACAGTAAATGTCCCATCTGACTGACCAAATCTGAGACCTACAGTATGGGAGGTTGGGGAGCTTTAGAGGAAATTGTGTCTAGGCCCATGTGCTAGAGATGACCATCCCACCACTGAAGAAAGCCACGATACCTACAGTATGTAATGCACCTGAGATTTCTATAAACAGCAATATCCAGGGGCTGATTTGGAATTAAAAGTGGCCCTAAAAAATTTTCTCTGGGTCCTCACAAGTGGCCTCAGGTGGGCGGCACCAAATCAAATGTAGGCGGAATCAGCACCAAAACATGCAGTGTTTATACATCACTACACATGTGCGGAAGCCATTTATTTCAATATGCTTGGCAGTCTAGTGGCCCCCAGACCTTTCAGCTGCTGTGGCAAACCCAGTCCTCCACATTTCAAATAATACCTAATACAGGTCGGGTATCCCGTATCTGGGCATCCCGTATCCGAATTATTCCAAAAACCGTGTTTTTTTGGAATAATTCAAATTTTATTTCCCCCCCCCTAACCCTCTTTTAATACTTACCAAGTCCTCCGGTGTCCACAGCAGGCCTTCAGCATCCTCTCCGGCGTCTCCAGCGATCCCAGGAGTGCTTTGCGCGAAGCACTCCTGGGACCGCTGGAGACGCCGGAGACGGTGCTGGTGGCCTGCTGTGGACGCCGGAGGACTCCATGGACGCCGTGGGACCATCGGGGACCCACCAGGGGCAGGTAAGCATGACAAAAAAAAAATTATTCCAAAAACCGGAATATTCCCTTATCCGGAATGCTCGTGGTCCCGAGCATTTCGGATAAGGGATACTCAACCTGTACTTTGTATTAGGTTTGATTCGTGCCACGTCATGGACAATACAGTACAGACAATACAGTACCACGCTTCCAACATTTGGTGTAACAGGAACATGTTTGTTGTGTTTGGATCTGCCAGTGTTACAGACTTGCATTACATACACAGTCTGCTAAGCATATGACAACAGACTCGAGCTTCAGTAATGTCTTCAATTATGTATAAAAGCCATTGTGTCTAATGAAAACTGTTTTTACTTGTGATCTCAATAGTTATAAATAACTGTAACGGCGCAGCATGTCCCTGGCAGATGTGATGTGACAAATGTGTTCTGGTTGTTGGTCCCATCTGCTTTCTCATTGAGTTATTATTCCATTTAATTTACCACTGTGAGAAATGTGTACATGTCTATAGTACATAGTGTATGATTTTTTTTAGAGCTCAAGTTAAAATAATTATTGTAAGGATGAACCTCCCATTCTCCACCCACATAGTAAATCCATTGGAGGTAGGGAGGCCAATCCCGAGATCGACATCGGCAGGATCCTGGGATTTGGCAAAAGATGCTGGGATTTGAATTTTGGGATTGGAGCCTCCGATCCCAGGATACATGGGAGTAGATTGTTCATGCGCAGGTGTTCCATCCAGCATTGAGGATTAGTAGAACTAGGCTCAGATGATGCCGGAGTGTGCGGCATTTATGCAGGCAGTAATAGATAACCATAACTGATTCAATACAAGGTGCATATATAGTATAAGTGTAGTATAATGGGGGTTATTCTAATTCAGTCGCATCACCCGTGCAAACGCACGTGTGACCGATGGTGTGCGTCTGCACGTGCGCAGATGCATTTCTGCATATGTGCAGATGCAGGGTGCGTGCACCCACGGAAACCTGAGTGCAGTTGAAGGCGGTAATCTCGTGTTGGATTCTCGCGAATCCGGCGCCATTTCCTCACGCGCTTCCACAAGCTGCGCACAGCTCTGCAGTGCAGGGATCTGGGTGTGTTATGCAGAGGGGTGTTGTGCAGAGGGGTGTTGTGCAGAGCAGAGGGGTGTGTGCAGTGCTGAGGGGTGTTGTACAGTGCTGAGGGGTGTTGTACAGTGCAGAGGGGTGTTGTACAGTGCAGAGGAGTGTTGTACAGTGCAAAGGGGTTTGTGCAGTGCAGAGGGGTGTTGTGCAGTGCAGAGGGGTGTTGTGCAGTGCAGAGGGGTTGTGCAGGGGTTTGTGCTGGGTTATTGTACTGGCCCTGTGTTAGGCAGGCTGTCAGTCAGTGTAGTGGGGTACAGTACACATGCAGGCTGTCAGTCAGTGTAGTGGGGTACAGTACACATGCAGGCTGTCAGTCAGTGTAGTGGGGTACAGTACACATGCAGGCTGTCAGTCAGCTTTTTTTCAGTTTTTTGTTTATTTTTCATTTTGGTGTGTGGTGTGCTGCACTGCAATCCAATACACCATATACTACTGTCATAAGTTTAGTGTGTGATTGTTCTGCCTTTATGCAATGTTATACAAGTCCAGTCCATAAAAAAAAATAAAAACATTTTGCTTTTCTTTATTTTTTTGTGTTTACTGCACCCCAATGGCTGTGACAGCCTTGAGGAAGAGCTTCTATAGCTCAAAACGCATTGGCAGACACTGCAGCACTCATCCCGGACTAGGACACCTTCCCAGCCTCACTCATTTGGAGCCCCTTGACTCATTTTTACCTGTTGTTATGTCATTTTATCTTTTCTTGTATTGTCATTCCTTTTAAAGTTTTTCTTATCAGTCCATATTGGACCAAGTGTTATTTTCCTAATAAATTCTTATTTGTGAACTAAGTAAGCGCCTGTGGTACCTGCAACCTCCTTAATTCTATTTCAAGCTTCTGGGTGTTGGGGACACCTAGCAGGACACCGGGGCAGCTAAACTGAGTGGAGTGCTCAGAGGAAGGTGACAACAAACTATCGTGCTGCAAACCTTGGCCTAAATTGAATGAAAACAACATTGTGGGCTGTAAAGTGGTCAAAATTGTCTGGAAAGGGCTGAAAATGAATGATATTGAGGTTAATATTACTCTAGGGACAAAAAAAAATGCAAAAATTACGTGATTTGGGCGTTTTTTGACATTTTTGAAAAAATTCCAAATCTAAAGCTTTTCACTGCTGCTTCAAAGCCAAATCCAAATCCCGGCATTGAATCCAAATCCAACTCTTCGGCCCCGACACTCATCTCTACTGATAATACAAATGCCTATAGTTTAGCTGTGGGGCTCCACTGCTTACCTATACCTTCTGCTACTCTCCTCCCTCACCCCCAACATTGACCCCCCCCCCCCCTCTGGGAACATACAGCACTTTTTAAGTGAAAGGGGGGCGGTAATGTAACCAATCAGATAATATCTATTATCTTCTAGAAAAGTGGTTCTCAAAGTCGGTCCTCAGGACCCCACACAGTTCATGTTTTCCAGGTCACTCGGCAGGGGCACAGGTGCACTCATGACATATTTTAAAAGATCCACAGGTAGGGCGAAATACATCACTTGTGATTCTGTGTGGAGACGTGAACTGTTGGGGGGTCCTGAGGACCGACTTTGAGAACCTGTGTTCTAGAAGGTGCTGTATAAATAAGAAATTGCTTCTTATTGGTTTCCCATAGCAACATTCCCATGTGAAATAGAACTCCCATAATAACACACACCTGAGAGTGAGTTATATAGTAACACTGCTACTTACTTGCAAGGAGCTACCTATCTGTATTTTGCTATCTAAGCTTCAACTGCATGAAATGACCACTATATGCTCACTATAGACTAGGAATCTTACATGCTGATCCATAGGTGCCGATTCTGTGGGTGCTCAAGGGCCCGAGCACCCACGGAAATTGTTGAGCACCCACGGGCCGGAGTCCTGCTGCTGGGCCGCCATATTAACTTGCTAATTTGCAGCTGCAGCACCCACATTGCCGGACCCGCCACCTGGGAAACAGTATGCTGGGAAGAGTGTATTCTGTCCGCGGAGTACTGCACTGTGGGGGCATTTATGTACCTGCACTGTGGGGGGCATTTATGTACCTGCACTGTGGGGCATTTATGTACCTGCACTGTGGGGAGCATTTATGTACCTGCACTGTGGGGCATTTATGTACCTGCACTGTGGGGGCATTTATGTACCTGCACTATGGGGGCATTTATGTATGTGGAACTCTGTTGCCGTAATTTGAATATTGGAGACAAGTGTCCTCGTAATATATATTGGTATTATTTTGTGCCCCCCCCCCCCTTCCCCATGAAGCCACTCCTCTATATTTTTGGCTTGAGCACCCACCAGCGAAAACACAAATCATATGTGCTGACCCAAGGGATGACCGTAACCCACTCCTCCTCCATTTCTTCTACTTATTCCAGTCCTTTCTCTTCTTCCTGCTTGTCTTCCAGTGTTGTACTGTATGTCTTATTCCTTTTTAACACTGAGAATCCCAGGTGGGTAGTGGTTCCTTCTCTTGCCCATCACTAGTGACCCTCCACATTACACTGCTCTGTGATTGCTGGAAATCATCCTTCATTGTGCAGAAGGGACTGGACATAAATCAGGTCCCCACACTTATAGTGAGACACATTTTGCACCTGCTAGCGACACTTCTTAGGGAATAGACAAACTGTGCCCAATTTTAAATTTAGGCAAGCACCTTGGCATCCATTTGGCATACAAGAAGGCACAATTGCAGGCAAAGTTTTTGCAGTTTGTAAATGACTCAAAAATAATCATGTCTCAGGTAACATCAAATTCTCTGTGCATAATTGCTCTGAGCCATATTATTAACAGCTTAAAGAGTTATATACAGCGGCGGATTTTACCTCTGTGGAGGAGGGGGCTGCCGTGATGCCACTCCTCCCTTCTGCTGCCACCGTTGTTGGTCTCCGGTGCATGCACAGTAGCATCTTCGGTGCAGCAGCCCATAGAGAGGCATCCCGGAGGGAGAGAACACCTTCCAATGGGACTGCCTTTGTGATTGGCAGGTCTGACTTCCAATAGGAAGTCACTGCCAGTCACAGTGAATCCAGAGCAGTCTCACAGACTGCATCTGGCTTCGCACAGTGGCAGTATTTACCTGGGGGGGGGGGGGGGAGGCTGCAGCCCTGCAGCCCATAGGTAAAACTCGCCACTGGTTATATATTCACAAAAAATCCAATTGGCACTATTAAATCATAGTTTAGGTTTTCCCATGAAACACTTTTGTAACCCCTGGTTAAAATGCCTGTAATCAAAACTCATACCCTATGTTAAATACCAGTAAGCATATGAATTAACTAAATGTAGTGTTCTGTATGGCTATGTTTTAAAAAATGTTTATATATATTTTGGTGTGTTGGCGACACTGTATATGTCAGATTTCATTGATGGCAGTGGACTTAATTGTTGGATGCTATATACACAGTTCACAGATGTTGCTGACAGTTGAAGAGAGGGCGTAGTGATATACAGCTGGGAGTGATTTGCCCTGTCAGAGGAGAAGGGGAGAGGGAAAGAGAAAAGAGAGGAGTACAGGATGAGGTACCTGTGAGGACTCTATGGAAAGACTGCCCTGTGTATAAGAGGTAGAGCTGTGAGGTACCTGTAAGTGAGGGACAGATACCTGTACTTTCACTAGGAGAAAGGTGAGGCATTCCTGTGTGCCTGCAGATGGAGCTAAACCTGGCATGTCAGTTGGCTCAGAGTAGAAGATGGAGGAACCAGGATAAAGTAGCCAGCCCTTAACATGAGAACTCATTGGAAGATGCTGAGCAGAGGGACAGAGGAGGGAGAGTGGTGAGTTATACCACCCTCAGAGTCCCATATAAGGCCGAAAAGGTGACACCTGGAGTAAATAGCAGATATATTGCAGAAGGGGATAATACAAGGGGAGTGACAGCCTCCTAACAATAATGTTTCCCAAGCCTTTGCCAGAGATAAAGATGGTTATTCATGCACCAAGTTGAGCACAACTACAGAAAGCTAATTTACAGTGACCGTAAAACACTGACAGAAACGTTATAGCTGCGCACAGAGAGAGGTAATGTACAGTGACAGAGCGTTGTAGCTGCGCACAGAGAGAGAAGTAAGTTACACTGCAGCAGTAGAGACTCTTGGCTGACAGACCTCAGGGGTAATCTGTCTACAGCGCATCGGTGAGAATGCATTTGTTACCAGCTATCTGCATGGGACACGTAACTAAGGGAGGATAATTACAGTCACAGGGAGAGAGACAGATTTGAGCAGTAAAGTATTATATTGTACTGATGGTACTCAAGGAAGAAAGTGGATTTGGCTCAATTTCGAACACAAGTTACCTCAGAAAAGTCTGCTTATTACACTGAGATAGTGACATTATTTATTCACAACTATAACAGTACTGAGGGAAAGCACTAAGTAGTTATTTCTAGCTACTATTCTGATCCCAAGAGAGAGTGACCGCTTCAATGATATTACAAGCCTACATGTAGGATACAATATTGCAAAGAGGAGAATATTGCCTTTGGTATTAGAGACCCTGTGGTGGATTACAAATACTTCATAGAAGTTATACTCCTATTATTCCCGTACTCACCTTACAGGACTCAGGTGGGCACAGTAGTGACTTAGGAAATCCAGCAACAAATATGTGGAACACTACAAAATAATCCAAGCGCTTATATTTTTTTAGAACTAGTGTACACTTGCAAATACTAATATTATTGCGCAATAATAATTCAAGGTTAATTAATATCTATTTATTGGTGTTGGAAACTGTTCTATTTCCATTGTGTCTGAAGTGAAATGTGTTATATGTTTTAGCACACTACCTTAGGAATGTATAATCGTTTAATTTACAAGGAGGCATCTCTGAAATATACTAAGCCGGAATACTCTGCAAAAGTTCCAGTCAAATAAAACGTTGGTGGAGGTTGATGCCCTTGTCTCAGCTAGGTCTGATGTGTGTATTTATTTATGTCAATGATATTATGGTTATGTAAACGAGTTGTAACTTTAGGGGTTACTTAATCTGTCTGAGGGTGATTCCCCAAGTTCGCCCTAATATCATCATCTAAATATTTAGATAGTCATACCCTATAACACCAAATCTTGGGGTGGAGGCACTTGATAGCACCTACACATACATACTGCAGAAGACAGCGTTACACTTTCATTAGGTTTGTGATATATGTTACATGTTTTTAAAAAGAACTGCTCTACCTATATATATTATCATTAAAGTCCTGACTGTTTAAATATATTAAGGATTTTTAAATATTTCTTTGATTTATTCATAGGATGTATTATAATATTTCTTAGAACTACTAGATTTCTTTGATTCCTTGATTAACATCTAAATTCAATGTGCTCATGAAGGGTCCTCGTACAATCCTCTATTAAACTTGCAATTACTTTGATTACGTTTGGCTATATATTCTTCCTGTATTTAAATTTAACAAGCCAAATCCATCCAACTATTCATTACATAGAATATTTATTATTAATAATTATATATGTAATGCATACATATTCCAGAAAGAATATTTACCCATTCAAATTGATCCTTGCCCCAGTGAAGTTTATAATGTACAGATGTAACACCGCTCATTCAGCCGGCAGCTGGCGATGGAATCGCCAGCCCCCATCCCTCGCCAGCCGCCAGAAGGGGGCGCATGCACACAAGGCGTTTGCACACCCTGTTCCGACCGAGCTCTCCGCCTCCTCCCATAGCCTCCCGGCCGGTCCCCGCTGCCTCCACGCACTCCCCACCCTAACCCTGTCCGTCTCCCTGAAACAGAGAAGGGCAGGGTTTCCGCTCCCCACTGGGACGGGCGCGCATATGAAACGTTCATGGGTCCCAGTCAGATGGAGCGTTTCTCAGCTGGCAATCATCATCTGGTGATTCCCGGCGATGAATGAGAGGTGCTCCATCTGTACAACATGTTAAGACACAAATTTATTTTCTGTCGGGATCCAGTATATTTTTGAAAAGTGGGAGGAAACTGGAGTATCCAGAGATAACCCAAGCAAACACGGGGAGAATATACAAATACAGTTAGGGCAATGATGGGAATCCAACCCAAGAACTTGGTGCTAAGGCAGCAATAAAAACCATTACACCAGCCATGCTCTTCAATTGTAGAACACCACTGATTATACCTTATTATAAATATCCCAGAAGAGCCATTGTTTTTTATTAATATACAAATAAAGTAATATGATTGTAGTAAATGTATCCCCTGTGGATAACTTCTGCTGATTGGAGGTTAGGAGCATAAAAGAGAACCCAACTAAGATAGTTTCATGCCACTTATTCCTTTGATAAAAGTGTAAGGAGGTCAGAACCATACTGGCCATCTGGCTCTTTTGGCAGATACCAGAGGGGCCAATGGCCTGTCTGTCTGGACCAGTCACGTCAGGGCTGGGCGATCAGCACAGCCTTCCGTCTCACTGTTTTTCCCCACCAGCTCGTCAGTAGCTACAATTCATATGCCTCTTTGCCTGCGCTTGACAGTTCTGTGTAAGAAGGAGGGCTCCCGGGACCCAGGCAGCAGGGGATGCGGTGGAGGGAGACGCTACGCTGGTCCTGCTCGTGTATATGTTGAGCGGGACCAGTGACCAGTGAATATTAATGAGAGGCTCCCCGCCCCCTGCTGTCATAAAAAAAAATTAAATATAATTTCATGAATAAAAATAGCATGCCCCTTCACAGAATAAAATTACTGATTTTTTGACACCAGATAAAAAACAAAAACCTTTTTTTGAAAAGATCACATTCCAGTTCACCTTTAAAATATGGAGATTGCTAAACGGTGACACGCGGCGAAAATCACGTTGAACGGTATTCGCCATCTGAGCATTGAATACACTCACGGCGAATTACTGCGAATGGAAGTGAAAATCCCATTAAAAAACAACAGCGAATTGCAGCGAGCATGAAATGGAGAACTGGCAAGCGAACAGTGAACATTGAATAGGGTGAATCAGATTTTCAGTGAAAAAGATTCACTGCAAGGAGTGAAAACAGCCCGATTCACCGTAAAAAATGGTGAATCCTGTGCATTTAATACTGCCCTTTAACTTGAGGGGCTGGAAAGTGGTTATTGGTAGCAGTGTAGGAATGGGAGGAGAGGCAGTTGGTTGACATTTTGTCCAGGGTGTTGAGAAGCCTTAAATCAGCCCTGGTGCCCTATTCCACAAATTCTTCATACTGCGATCTACAGTATTTATGATGCAGTACTAACCCCTTTCTCCAGTGTTTTAGCCATAAAATCTTATCTGGCTCCGAACTGTGATGCACAGTTTCTCCTCACCTTTCTCTGGTAAACCTTGAAGTGGAGTCAAGTTTTTGGCATAGTTGATTGTGGTGCACCAAGAATCCATATCACCACGATAAGCACGAATACAGATTGCTAGTTATCACTGACTTAGGGATTATATAAATATAAAGTCTTGCTTGCTGTTGTACAGTTAAATATTGACTTCTCTTAGTGAATCAATATGCTGTACATGCATTTTTTACAAGTCATGCACCTTGCTGATTGAAACTTTCATCACAAAATTATATTATATGCGGTAATCTTTCTAATGTTATTTTTTTATTATTTGGATTTAACACATGGTTTGAATGGCTTGTTGTGTGATGCTTGACTCAAAACATTGCTATGCTTCACAGAAAATACCTGATTTGAATCTAGTTCTCTCTGGAGAGTCTGGTACTTTGGATAAATACGTGCCGATAAATGAGAATCAGATGTGATTACCCTTTCTTTTCACTCAACAGGTTGCGTTGGCTTTGACGCAATCTGATTTAACCTTCAATAAATCATGCATTTTGCGTTAATTGCTGTTTATTAAACAAAATAAGCAACATGACAGAGTCACTTGTGATAAAGACAGCCCGAAGCGAGGAGGCCAGATGGCTACCAATCAACAATATCCAATATCAATTGAAGGTTTTGGTATTCTATATGTTTTTAAAAGCCTCTAAATTATGTGAAACATTAAAGAAAGATTTAAGAAAATATTATTTATATAATAACCTTTAATGATTTGTATAGGCATAGCTGTCACCCTGTGCTTTTAAGTGAAACAATTAAGTGTTTTGGAAGTACACAATGATAGTAATAGAGGTCGGGTCTCCCTTATCCGTGTATTCCAAAAGAATATTTCTGATTTTTTTGTTTTGTTCCCCCCCCCCCCCCCCCCCCCCGCGCTTTTTCATACTTACCTCCTCCTCTGATGTCCACAGCGGCCTCCGGGATCCTCTTCAGTGGCATCTCCGGTCCCAGGGGTGGGTACATTGCGTCACTGGCGTGACCGTGCACTTGCACAATGCACCCCTGGGACCTTATCCAAAACGCTTGTGGTCCTGAGCATTTCGAATAAAGGGATACCCAACCTGTACTCAATAAACATTTATTTAATATGAAGCGCTATAAATTACAATTAGCTCCCCAAATGAATGTAAAACATGTAGTTAAATTTACAGATAAAAGCGTCAAATCTTTTTTTTCTTTGGTGGGGGTTCTGCACATGCTCGAATATGCATATGTGCAGACCCCACATGCGAATGCCCTTTGCACGTATCACATACGCTGCGGCATTCGCGCATGCAATGGAGGTTCATGGGTGGAAGCAGGGGAACGGCCAGCGTTTTATGGGCATCCCCATAAAAACTATATATACATGTAGAGCGTGAGGTCCCAGTAATCAGAGTGCCGGGGGAAGAGTTCCCTGCCTCATAGCAGGATTCGTGCTGTTCTTTCTGTCAGCCTGTGCGGACAGACATTTAGGGCAGGTTGTATGTGCAGAAACCTCTCAGCCCTGTTTAAGCAGACAGGTTAGGTTGCATCCGCCTGCTAGTCGGCGCAGTGCGGCAGCTGCATCCTGGCACTCCCCACAGACTCTGCTACCCCAAGCCATCGCGGGGTCTGAGGGATGATAGTTACGCCACTGACTAAGGTGCACTTTCTCCATTCTATTCTCTACTTTTGGGCAGTTCCATTAGGATCCCCACAGCTCGTGGGAAGCCCTCTCCATTAAGGATGCACAGCAATGGTGGGGAAAATTGCTGGACTGAAAATCACCCAGTGCATACACACTGAGTGATTTTCGTCCGTCCAAACGTTTTTCCTGGGGGTGGATGGCTTTCCATAGCAGGACAATATGGAAAGCCATCCACCCCACTGCTCATCTGCTGGTAATACCACCAGATGAGCAGAAGTGGTCTGCGATGATGCAGGAATGCACATCAGTGCTCATTGCCAGGCGGCTTTTGAGCTGAAAGCTAGTTCTCTGTGTCTGTGTTTTTTTACATTCTTTTTTACAGGTGAACTACAAGTCTAAGGGGGCCCATTAATTCCCCCCCCCCCCTAACGCATGCAATGGGTGTTTTAAAAATTGTATGCATATCAGCCTTGAACGTGTGAAGCCTGGGGGAGGGTCCTCGCCCAGGGCTATCCAGCCACGGTGAGCATGATACGGCTGGGGACCTTATGTAAAAAAGTGTCTCCCGGCTATGGAATGACACCGTGGGCTGTTGGAGAAAAAACAAAGGTGGTCGATTGCGCTAATAGTTACAATATAATTATACTGGTATAAGTAGAGATCTAGTCAGGTGTGAATAAAAATAACACTTTAATTGAAAAATATCAATAGGATAATAATAATAAAAATTATTAAGAACAATTAAGACAATATGGAAAAATGGTCAATAGTCAACCATTTATAGTTGAAATGTTGTGTCAGTCCTTGTAAGTAACCCAACTGGGTATTTTGAGTGGAATCCGGAGAAGAGCCAATATTTGTAATCCCCACTGTATTTTCGTTGGAGGGGAACGGTACTGGTGTCACTTTTTCCACAGTGAATTGCCGGGCTATTTAGGAGGTGGCGTGCCTCCAAGATGACCTTTGTGCCACAGATGGTGGTAGTAGAACCAGTCCACTTTGTCCTTGGAGACAATGTCTCAGATGGAGAAATGGGCTCAATTCTGCGGATCCACAAATGGGGAGATGGAATTCGTCTGGCAAGGATTCTTCTGGCTAGGGTTTGGATGACCAAGTGTCCTGTTTGAAGGGAAATACCAACGCGTTTCGCTGGCTACAGCAGCTTTTTCAAGACCTTTTTCAAGAAAATGCACCCCTACGCCACCCCCCAAGTATAAACATGAATCCGAAGCGTGGCGAGCGCAGCGGTACACGTCCTACGACCTTTTCATACCCCCACTATCCACGTTGGCGTAGAGTTGATCTTATAAAGTGTGGCGAGCGCAGCGAGCCACCGAGCCCGAAGCGTGGTGAGCGCAGCGAGCTCCGCGAGGGGACGCGGATACCTGTGAAGCCCGCGAGGGGACGCGGATACCTTCACAGGTCCCCTCGCAGGGCTCGCTGCGCTCACTGCGTTTTGGGCTCGGTGGCTCGCTGCGCTCGCCACACTTTATAAAATCAACTGCACGCCGACGTGGATAGTGGGGGTATGAAAAGGTCGTAGGACGCATACGCCCCCCCCCCTCGCGAGCACGCTGCGCTCGCCACGCTTCGGGTTCACGTTTATACTTGGGGGGTGGCGTAGGAGTGCATTTAAGCATTGTAAGCACCCATTAGGGTGCTTATACAATTTATAATTGCATCCCATCGCATTGTATGGCATTGTATGCCATATACAATGGCATATATTTTTAAAATTGTATGCCATTGTACAACATCGGCCAATATCGCGTCGCATCGCATGCGATATGGTCTGTGATGTGATGGGCGCCGTGATAGTACACAAGTACCAATGTTTGGAATACATTTTATATTATTGTTACTATTGGAAGTATTATTAAAGATACAGCCTTGAGAAAGACCCATTGAATGCAGGGTCGAAACGCGTTGGCAGGAGTGAAGTGGCAGCTTTTTGCACCAGCTCAAGGAGACACCAGGATCTTACCTTTGGTATTCTACACCCAGGACTGCTACCCGGGACCAGACTGGTGACTATTATACCAAGCGCATGAACTGATTAACACCCAGTTCTGATACTTTATTTGGAATTGCACCTTTTTATCTTGACTGCTGGACTTTGTATTGCTGGATTCATCATTGTTTTGTTCATTTGTACTTTTATGTCCATGTATGTATATGTATATTAAAAAACTGGCTTCACTATTTTAAGCCTTTTCCTCTTTTGCATATACTGGAGTACACCATCAGACAGGGATACTCCGCATATGGGATTTGATCACCGTGCAAAAAGGAAGTATATATCTTTGCATTTTCCCTCATTGTATTAACCCACCACTATAAGATTATTTTTGACTCACTGGCGCCATCTGGAGTTACAAAACTGTTGTTGTTTATTATTAAAGATAGTCATGAATAAAAGGTTCTGGATTTTTTATTTAAGGTGGCCTCTTTTCAGGGTTGCCTACTTTCTGGCTGCCCGCTCTGGGAGAGGGCAGACAGCTCCGTGAGGCAGGGGGGTGGGGCTGCCAACAGGACAGAAAAAGGGGTGGGGGCTCGGCACAACATAAATGTGCTGTCTGGGGACGTGACCAGTGTGATTGCATCATCATGGCCACACCTCCCTCCATGCAATGCTGGTATTAAAGGCATTGCACAGTGGTGGGCATGGCTACAATGACACAATTCATGTCATTTGGTCAAATGGACCCCCCACCGAGGGGGAGGTCATGAGAGACTGGTCCCAATGCGGGGGACTTTCCCCCCTTTCTGGGTGGCCAGGAGGTAGTACTGATTTATGGGAGCCTCACGGCCATTCCGGATTGGTAGGCAATCCTGCCTCATTGGGAGAGGCATGGGGCCAGATGCAGCTTCCAACCAATCATCTCCTACCTGTCATGTCACAGATTGTGTTTATAAAATGTCAAGCAGGAGCTGATTGGTTTTTGACTTTTGAAGCTTAGTGCATCTGGCCCCATGGTCTCATAGTACAGCTAAGTTTACTTAACTTTGAGGGCGTTGCCTCATTTGAAAGGGTGTGGTCTCACAAAAAGCTCCCATTATGTCACTCTGTGGGTTTTCCCAACATTCCGGGCAGCCCTTGAATACTCTGGCTCTGACAGGAGCAGGGTGCAAGAATATCACAGTGCAGCACCTGGTTCCCTGACACCATAGAGGAGCCGGGATTTCTGTGCTACCCCATGGAATGGTAACACCCGGGTGTGGTCTGCACCCCCTTTGTGATGTCTCATGCGTACAGAGTCTATCCACTGGAGTCAGAGGGGCTGGGGCTTCTTAGCAGGTCACAGAGTCCTGAGACTTCCCCCTTTGGTGAAAGAATTGGGAGGAGTGGCTTATGATCACATCATTCTCAGGAAGCCATGCCCCCTTCTACCACAGATCACACCCCCTTTTCAAGCATGTGTGGCTTAGAATACTGGCTTAAAGGTCCCAGATGTTGGGAGGAATGCTGATAGTGTATCTCCTGTTTACCAGCATTCTTTGTGGTTTGATTGCATGAATTAAAAACAATGGCAGAAATACTTGAGACAATGAGGGCAAGTTCCAAAGGGACACAATGAAGGAGGTGGGTGGGAGCTGCTAGGCTGTTAGAAGTGAAAAAGAGGGTATCAGAGCCCTGCTGGATGCAAGCAGTGAAAGAGGGGATGGTGTATTTCAATACTAGCTTCCCAGCAGTACTCTGACACCCCCACATACTGCTTGGGTGTTGAAGGTAAATGATGGGCAAATGTATTGGAACTTACTGTAAGCAACTGACTGATATCGTCTATAGTTCCTGGAGTTCCCCTCCTTCCAAGAGGGAAGAGATTTTCCCCCACCAGCCTAGCACTACCTTTACACATGCATAAACTATATTGCTGATCAGTGGCGTAACTATGAATTGGGCGCCCCCCCGCCATTAATGGGGGGGCGCCCCCCGCCGCACCTCCCGCCCGCAGCCTTACCTGTATTGCTGGTCCCGTCCCGGCTCCCTTGCTTCATTCTGGCTTCATTCTTCTGCTAGTGAGACGGACCAACACAAAATGTCCGCCCCCATACAGCAGACAGTTTCAGAGAACTCTCTGCTATATGGGGCGGACATTTTATTGTGGTCCGTCTCACTAGCAGAAGAATGAAGCCAGCAAGGGAGCCGGGACGGGACCAGTGAAGTCAGGTGGCCGCGGGGGCTGCGGTGCTATAGTTACGCTTCTGTTGCTGATACCAAAAGTGTGCTAGTGCGGACGACATGTCCTTGCACCAGAGTAATAATTAACTTCTTTTGATACATAATTAACGGGGGTCAGATAAGCATTAAGGTGAATGCTCCC
Organism: Crinia signifera; assembly: GCF_055691185.1. Taxonomy (NCBI): domain Eukaryota; kingdom Metazoa; phylum Chordata; class Amphibia; order Anura; family Myobatrachidae; genus Crinia; species Crinia signifera. The sequence continues at coordinate 290,251,079 of NC_139221.1, read as the reverse complement.
CATAAAGACAATAATTATATACAGTACATCAGTCCCCTAGCTAAATTATTACACTACTATACTGTAAGTCTGAATTAATGAGAATTCATAGAAAATGATCACAAAAAGTGTGTACATTCGTAAAAAAGTCCAACAAACTTTTAAAAAATACATAAAAGCAAAAAAAAACAGTAGCAAAATCTTATAAGCAGATTATATGGTAGTAACTTCCACAAAGCAATGCGCTGTATTTTTCACTGCACTGATAAATATTTAGTACTAGCTGACCCACCCGGCGTTGCCCGGGAAAACCTGGGGTTTCTTTATTTCCAAAATTGCTGAAAAATGTCATCTTACAGTATGCTGTGCCAAAGACCTAAGATTGTAATTTGTTATAGATTCCACCATAATGTTAGAATGTGTTTGCATTGATACTCAATGACGGCAATGAAATCAGGTGTGGTGTTGTTGTTTGAAACACAACGCTCCTGAGTTGATAACTTGTATGTGTTGATGAATTCCATATCCACTCCTGAGATTTAGCACCTACTGTATGACATACCCTCCAACATCTGAGGGTCAGAAATCAGTACAAAATCAGAAAGGGACGTGGCCACACCTCCATTTCTATACTTTCAATGGTACAGTTTCTAGGGTGTGTAATTACAGGCGCTGAGTGCGTGGGGACCCGGGGTGGGCATTACTTACCGCGCCATAATTAATAAAAAATTCACTGCTCCCTGCCAGTGCCACTCCCCTCACCTAACCTGCCTGCAGCAGTCTCTGAGGTCTGGGGATCTGTAAAGCACATGCACCGGGCATCTCTACCAAACAGTGGGGCAGTCCCTGAGTGTGGAAGCAGGTCCGTGGGCCTGGCCACATGATGTCATGATGCGACGCACGCTACCCGCACCACTGTAATGCACCACTGGGAATGGGTGCAATGGGCCAAATTCTTCCCTACACCCGCCGGGCCAATCCACTGATCCAGCCATCACAATCATCAATGGGTGCATTTATAAGGTTTGAGTGTAAGAAGTTGAAGAATAAGTCTGAGAAAAAGATTTGCCATGTTAAAAAGTGTACAATTTACTCAATAAATCATGAAAAAAAATGTAAGTGTACATAGAAGTACAATCAAGAAATTAAAGTAGGATTAAAAAATAAGTTCTGATTCAAACTGATAATTGTTTGGATGGGGTGGGTTGTGAAACAAATCTATAGGTGTGGGTATGGATATTGTGGGCATAATTGGTGTTTGTTACACCTACAGGGGGTCCTCAATTGATGGGAGTTTCACTACAGTGTCACGGTCACAGTGTCACCATAGGGGGATTCCCAATTGGGGTCCAGGTGGTCTTTTAGGTACCCTTTACAATCCTGTAGGTGTCTTCTCCTTGAGCTTACGGTCTCCCTTAATGATAGTCAATCACTGAGGGAGACTGTAGGCTCCAGGAGAAGAGACCAACGGGATTGTAAAGGGGTCCCTAAAAGACCACCTGAACCCCAATTGGAAATCCCCCTACGGTGACACTGTAGTGAAAATTTCTCATCAACTGGGGACCCCCTGTAGGTGTACCAAACACCAATTATGCCCACAATATCCATACCCCCTCCACCTATAGATTTGTTTCGCAACCCACCCCCATCCAAACCATCATTTCTTGATTGTACTTCCATGTACACATATTTTTTTCACGATTTATTGAGAAAATTGTACATATAACGTGACAAACCTTCATCTCAGTCTTATTCTTCAACTTCTTACACTCATAACATTCAAACAAATGCACCAAAAGAGTCTGGGAAACCCTTAAGGCAGAGCAGTGCCTGATATCCAGTGTAGCCACTTTGTATTGATCAATGGGTGCATTGGCCAGGACAAAGATTTCTCAGTGCAACTGGCCGGGGAGCGCAGTGACAGGCTGGAGGACTGGAGAGACGGATATGGGGTACAAAGTAGAAACGGTACATTAGGTACAGTTTTTATTTGCCGGTACAGACTGTTAAATAAACGGCAAATAATTTTTTATGTGTTCTGTGTGTTTGTTGTACTGTTTTTGTGTGTGTGTTGTAGTGTATGTGGTTGTGTGTGTTGTATTGTATGTATCTGTCCAATACGTAAGTGTGTGAGGTGTGCTATGTATATACAGTATGTGTGTTGTGTCTTTGTGTATCTGTGCAATGTTTAATTGTGTGTTTTGTGTGTGTTGTACTGTTTTTTGGGTGTGTGTGGTGAATGTGGGTGTGTGTTGTGCTGTTAGAGGTATGTTATGCGTGTGTGTTGTGTGCATCTGCCCAATGTGTAAGTGCATAAGGTGTGCTATGTATAAATCTGTGTGTGTAGTGTGCTGTGTGTATCTGTGCAATGTTTAAGTGTGTGTGTTCTGTGTATTGTACTGTTTTGGGGTGTGTGTTATATTGAATGTGGGTGTGTGTTGTACTGTGAGTGGTGTGTTGTGTGTATCTGCCGAATGTGTTAGTTTGTGAGGTGTGCTACGTATATATGTGTGTGTATTGTGCTTTGCGTATCCTGGCAATGTTTAAGTGTGTGTTTGTTGTACTGTTTTTGGGTGTGTTGTAGTGTGCATGGATTTGTATTGTACTGCATGTGGTGTGTTGTGTGTGTGTATCTGTCCAATGTGTAAGTGTGTGAGGTGCTCTACGTATAAATGTGTGTGTTGTGTGCTATGTCTGCGTATGTGGTGTACTGTGTGTGCGTGTACAATGTGTGTGTGTGTGATGTGTGGTCTATGTATATCCTCAATTATTTCCTAATTGTTTAAAGCCTTCACCATAATGTTAGAATGTGTCTTTCATACTCAATGACAGCAATGAAATCAGGTGTGGGGTTGTTCCTTCGCAAACGGATTCCCAGATCATCGATCTTTTCCCCAGAACATCAATGAAGGAAAATTAAAACTTGGTGTTTTTTAAATTTCTAAGTGAAATTTCCCAAAAAGGGCTTCGAGGTGCACACCACCGGGTCCAGAGGTATCTTGTTGCTGAATTTGGTGTGTCTGAGTGCCACGGTGTGTCCGCAATGCGACGGACACGCACACACACACACACACACACACACGCACACAGACTCTTCAACTTATTATATAGATGAATTATACAGGGAGTTCAAAAAGTGTTCTAAGCCTCCCCAGTGAGAATGTATGTTTGGGGGGGTATTCAATCTGGGATTCCAACTGTGGGAACATCCCAACAGTCATAATCCCAGGCCGCTTTCATTTCTCTTTACATAAACTCGACAGTCGGAACTCAAAGTTCCAACTGTGGAGTGGCGGAAAGTCTGAGGATTGGCGAAAACCACCACGGACTGGAGAAAAACGGGCAAGAATTTGACAATCTGCGGCCATTTCTGACAAAAAGTCGGATCTGTTTTGTCGGAAAATGCCATTAAAACGGCAGCATTAATTAGGAGAGCACCGCTATTTTCGCCAGGTTTGAAGACACACCGCCCCCCTTAGTAGTAATTGTTTTTAAATACTCTACTTACATTTTTTTTAAAAACAACAGAATTTGTTATGTACTTATCCATATTAAGTGTTGTACCTCACTGGCCTCCCACAGCTGTAGAGGAGATCTGCAGCCAGAAACAGACTATCCGAACTCCATGTATAATAAATTTACTTTTTTTTTTTTCAATAACAGAATCAATATTGTTTAAATGTTTATTTTCCAGATGTATGCAGGATTTCAAATAGACAGCAGGTCTCTGGCAGAGACACATTTATTACAAAGTTCTTATGGATGATGCAAGACTACTGAATATCTCTTCCATTAAACATCAACAGCCACAATGATGTCCTTAAATATTCAAAATAATTAGAAAATAATGATCTTATTATGCTTAATTTTTAAAATTGGAAATATAAATTATACAATTATTACTGCACGTTGTATAAATAAGTTTAGGCTTAATTCACAATCTCACATTTATTTAATACAAATACAAATTTTATTTAAAAAAAGTTTAAAATATATGATATACTGTGTTATTAAAATAAATTTAGAAATCTAATTCCATAGGTAACAAAAAGTGTCATGTTAAAAATGCATTTATTATATATTTGAGTGTTTGCATTATTTCCAGCATAACTTGTATATTTTAAAAGTTTTCTTATTGTTGTTTTTTATACATTGGATTGTAGCACATTCTGCTCGAGAACTTAGAAAACTATTTATAAGATATGAAATCATTTGATATAATCCAAATGCTGTCAGCATAGATAATCTCACCTCAATATAAGCACTGTTCTCTATTGTGCCTCCTACATTTTCTTTTACAGTTAGAAAGTGAATATTTAAAAAAAAATTAAAAAACAAGAATTTTTTTCTTAAAAAAAACATAAATAGTTAAGCATTAACAAAAACAGGGTGTGGTATGACGCTCCGATAGTCAGTAGTCCGACGGTCAGTATACACTGCAGGCTCGGTGGCTCGCTGCGCTTGCCACAGGTTCTATTCTCCCTCTGTGGGGGTTGTGGACACCCATGAGAGAGAATAGCCCCTGTCAGTCAAGATCCTGACTGTCAGGCATTTAACAGTTGTAATTAAATAATTCTTGATCATCAGAATCCCGACTGTCGAAGCATCATCCGACACACCAAAAACAATCCTATAAAAGGGAGCAACCATGTTTGGCCATCAAAACAGGCCTGATTCACCCTAATTTACTTCTTGCAATGGTTATTCAAGGTTATATGTCTTTGGTACACATTTTCACCAAGTACTGTAGAACGTGTTGCCTATCAATTTGTATAATTCCTGCATTGTCTAGGTAATCAACAGTTAACAGGGAGACCAATGTGACGTGAAATCCATAAAATGTAGTCTATTACATCTTCTGTTGGTCAAATATTGCAATTTTTTGTCTTTATTCTGCTTAAATAATGCGCAGAAAATTGAGTCTTGGGAAAAGAAGAATTCCTGATTTCCAGCTTTCCAATGGAAGAAGTATTAAAAGGATTTGTGCATTAAAAATGAAGAAAAATTGGCACCACAAGCAGGGGAGGTGGCAGTATGATAAACTACAATCCTTCATAGTGCGTTCTTCAACAGAACAATATCATATTATGTTTCCACAAGACTCTCAGTTTTGGTGGTCAGTTGTCAAGAGGTTTATTGCTGAAAACACCAATGTCAACATCACCTTAAACCATTCGCTTATCAGAAACCTATTAAGTACAGTTGAGTTCATTTGAATTAAGTTCCAACATTTAGGAAGACTACGATGAGACCCATAAGACAGATAAATTAGTCCCTTTGTCTTGAGCGATTTGGTTGATTCTTCCACGTACACAATCAAGTGAAACCGACAACATTGTGCCATTTTGCACATTAAAAGATGAGCGAAGGGACACACTGGTCCATTGGCTTCCTTCTGGCATATGCCCACCAATTTGTTGAGCAACTATGGATGGTTGAACATCATCACTTATCCGTGTATTTAATGTCACCTTAACAATATTGCATGAGTGGATTAATTTCAGGTTGAAGGAAACACTAACCCCTCCATTTTCTGCAAAAATGAAATATTTGTGGGCAAACTGACCAGTAGTGATGAGCTGAATTACTTTATTCTGTGGGAAATCCTGGTTGAAGTTCAAGAGTTTATTTCTGACTGCTCCTGTAGGTAACCCAGTTCTAGATACCGAAGCTGTGATGGCGGTAGAAATTGCTGTTGGAATCCAGATAAGACTTAGCATACTAATGCCTGAGTTTTCGCCAAAGTATCGAACATTGCATTGTGCTGGAGATAGAACCTCAAAACTTATGATATCTCCGGAGCTGACTATGGTAGCACCAGATGCTGAGATTGATGTGTCTCTGTAGTTAACACCTGACTTAAAAACTTGCATTAACTCAGAATTTGATCCATTTCTGTTGATGTAAGAAATCAGTGTGAAGCCTTCACGCACACATGTTGGACCCATGGAATATAGAGCTTGTTGGAAAACAAATTTAACAACACCAGAATCGGTGGACTTGATGCTTCTTCCATCGTGAGACAAGCTGATCATGTAGGGATCAGATACAGAGATGATTTTAAAGGTTGGTCGATAGTTAGTTTGGTAATGCATTGCCGTAGACATCTGCGCAGTCATAGCCACCGCTCCTGTGTCATGTGAGAGCCAAAACAAACTGAGTGGTGTGTTTAGCTCATAAACATGGAAGTCTTTGCTCTGGTTGCAGAACTGATTTGGGCTTTTGAGAACGACAGATAAAGTTTGGCTTGGCTCCACTTCTACTGCACAACTTATACTTGTACTCTGAAAATATTTTCCCTCTGGCTGTTCAATCCTAGAACCACTTAGCTCATAGCCTTCTTCACTGTTGTTGAGCTTTAAAGAAAGTTGAAGAAAGTTCCTGCAATTATGTTTAACTGCAAAGTTAAGGTCAGCCCATAACAAGCCGTGTTGTCTGAATATAATCTCATTATCTTCTGGGGTCAAAATTTCACACTGCACCTTCTCTCTGATCTTTAAACTGAGCCCTGGGTATATCTGAGAGTTGGGCGTTTTAGGAGAAGGCATGGACAGGCCAGCAGACCATGATTCACATAATTTACTTTCACTGACTGCTGTGCAAACAGTGTCACTATCAGCAGTACAAGGAAACGCAACAACCCCTTCTTCACAATCAGAGCAGGCCTGGCACTCCTGGAGCTCTTTATTAAAGAAGTACTGGTCACCGCAAATTCCCAGAGCTGCATCCTTTTCAGCAACTCCGAGGCACCTGAAGCCACCTGGTGAAAAAAACATACTCAGAATGTTACTATAAGAAAAGTGCGGCTTTACATTTTGTGACAACAATGCCATTTTTTTTCTACCTTATGCCCACCAAACGTCTTAACCCTTTGCAGTCCAATTTTTTTATTTTTTTTGCAATTTAAACAGTTTGGTTTAAATGTTTCAATTAATTGTATTTTTTTTTTTAATTCAAAAATAGTCTACATTGAATGTTGAACGATGTTTATGTTCTTATTTTCAAGTGGGTCACCATTGGATCTGCTACTAGCGCTAGGGCTGTTGAGCCAGACCAGACGTTAGACCTGAAAGGGTTAAAGCTTATATTTCTCATTTACAATACATTAATATATATCTACAGTAATAGTGAATACTTGCAAATGATTCAACCCTAAATGTACCAATCATTAAATGTTTAGAAGTCGGGGAATAATTATCAAAAATGTTTGCAGGATTTCCCCCTCCTCCCCATTAAAAACCTGTAACTGCGTTCAGAAACAGTGGTGACAAAGATGTCCTGATATTGGCTGTAGTCCCTCCTTCATACATATGGGGGGGGGGGGGGTCCTGAATATTTCAGGTTACCCCTCCAGAAAAAAAAACATACAATATTCTGCAAATATTCTTTATAAATAGGCCCTGTAGACACAGAACACATTGATCATTTTGAATATGCTTCCCAAGCATGACAGACGGACCAATGAATGTCACTCAGCAGGGGATGACTTTATAATAGAATACATAATATACTATTACATCATTTTTAGAATAAAATTGTAAAAAGTACCTGGTGTATTTAAGCACTTTATCCTCTCGCCACAGATACTTGGAGAATGCATACATTCATCTCTGTCCTGAAAAAAAAGTGCATTGAAAAATAGAAGCATATATTTCATAATCTATTAACAAATGAATGTGTACATAGTGTACTGTGTGCTGCATGTATTTCTGTAGAATGTATTGTACCAGCAGATGTTGGTTCTGCCTGGTGTCAGCCCAAGGACTTATTGTTTATGAGGCAATCACAATAACCAATACACTGCACTACTAAGATCTTCTATCATAGTATGGAATGAGTACAACCTACAATATGTCTATATGGACAGTTCCTCTCCTCAAAATCATAGCACCAAATACATGCAAAACCAGCTTAAAAATGTTACTTATTAGAAGTGCGCATAAGTTTGTTCGGTACTTGTGGAGTATCACGGCTCCCACGACCTGCATCGTATGCAGATCGTATGCTAAAAATCGCATCGCATCGCATGTGGCATACGATGGCATACGATGCGATGCGATGTTTTACCGATTTTGACTATTTTAGCTCAAAAATCGTATGCCATCGCATAACATCGTATGCCATATGTAGTGGCATACGATGTCATACGATGCAATACGATGTTTTACCGATTTTTGAGCAAAAATGGTCAAAAATCGGTAAAACATCGGATAACATCGTATGCCATATGTAGTGGCATACGATGTCATACGATGCGATACGATGTTTTACCGATTTTTGAGCAAAAATGGTCAAAAATCGGTAAAACATCGGATAACATCGTATGCCATATGTAGTGGCATACGATGTCATACGATGCGATACGATGTTTTACCGATTTTTGAGCAAAAATGGTGAAAAATCGGTAAAACATCGGATAACATCGTATGCCATATGTAGTGGCATACGATGTCATATGATGCGATACGATGTTTTACCGATTTTTGAGCAAAAATGGTGAAAAATCGGTAAAACATCGCATGGCATCGTATGCCATCGATGCGATACGATGTTTTACTGATTTTTGAGCCATTTTAGCTCAAAAATCGTATGCGATCGCATCGGATGCCATACGATGGCATCCGATGCGATGCGATGGCACCCGATTTTGCACTGAAATGCATCAGAATGCATTGAAATGTGTATTAAAGTAGTGAAATGCCCCCAAATGCCATTTTTCATAGTGCACCACCCCCACTATCAACGTCAACCCGAAGCGTGGCGAGCGCAGCGAGCCCGCGAGGTACGCATCCTACGACCCGCGAGGTACGCGGCGGTACGCGGCGGTACGCGTCCTACGACCTTTTCATACCCCCACTATCCGCGTGGAGTTCAGAATAGAATAGTGTGGCGAGCGCAGCGAGCCACCGAGCCCGAAGCGTGGCGAGCGCAGCGAGCCCCGTGAGGGGCCGCGGATACCTTCACAGCTATACGCGTCTCCTCGCGGGCTTTACAGGTATCCGCGTGCGCTCGCCACGCTTCGGGCTTGGTGGCTCGCTGCGCTCGCCACACTATTCTATTCTCAACTCCACGCCGACGTGGATAGTGGGGGTATGAAAAGGTCGTAGGACGCGTACCGCCGCCCCTCGCGGGCTCGCTGCGCTCGCCACGCTTCGGGTTGACGTTGATAGTGGGGGTGGTGCACTATGAAAAATGGCATTTGGGGGCATTTCACTACTTTAATACACATTTCAATGCATTCTGATGCATTTCAGTGCAAAATCGGGTGCCATCGCATCGCATCGGATGCCATCGTATGGCATCCGATGCGATCGCATACGATTTTTGAGCTAAAATGGCTCAAAAATCGGTAAAACATCGTATTGCATCGATGGCATACAATGCCATGCGATGTTTTACCGATTTTTCACAATTTTTGCTCAAAAATCGGTAAAACATCGTATCGCATCGTATGACATCGTATGCCACTACATATGGCATACGATGTTATCCGATGTTTTACCGATTTTTGACCATTTTTGCTCAAAAATCGGTAAGACATCGTATCGCATCGTATGACATCGTATGCCACTACATATGGCATACGATGGCATACGATTTTTGAGCAAAAATGCTCAAAAATCGGTAAAACATCGTATCGCATCGTATGCCACTACATATGGCATACGATGCCATGCGATGGCATACGATTTTTGAGCAAAAATGCTTAAAAATCGGTAAAACATCGCATTGCATCGTATGCCATCGTATGCCACTACATATGGCATACGATGCCATACGATGGGAGCCGTGATACTCCACAAGTACCGTTTGTTCTTCTGGCCTTGACTTGAGACCTTCATAGCAAATTTAAAGTCTTAACTATGTGGTGTAGATACCCAGGCATGATCTGCAAATACTCCAAGTATATAGATTGTCTCTGCTGGGGATATTCACGAGCCAAAGGCTCATTCTACCATATTGGGTGGGACTATCCTCTTATCACACCCTCCTGCTTGGTGGTAATGAATTTGGTCAAACAGATCATTGGGTCCCCATGGGTATGACATTGTATTTGATTTCATACTCTGAAATGCATTTGTCTCTCTGTAAGATAGTAATCCTAAAGCCTATGAATATTGCTGCTAGTGTCTTTCTGCCTGCATATCGGTGCTCGCAAATCCTCTGTTGCTGAATAATGCACTAGACTAGACTTTTATAGTGTACTAGACTAGACCTATGTATAACTTTCGTACGTTTTAACTAATCGTCTTCAAACTTTGCACACTGCCTTATCATCTTAAGGAACAATCTAAGTTCCAAGGTGGGTTTAATCGGACGACCCCTTAAGGGTGGTGTCATGAGAGTCAATGCTATTTCTGATGTTTTCATGCATTATGATATGTCGTTGGAAAGCTTATGGGGGGTATTCAATGTCAGGGGCACAGCTGTCGAGCTAGCACGACAGCCGTGCCCCTGTCCCATTCTCGTTTTGCTCGCCTGGAGCTCAGCAGTCAGGATTCAATGTCCTGGCCGCCGAGCGGCGAGAAGGGGCGTGGCCGCGAGCTGACGACGGAAATAGACGAGCTCCGGCCGGGAGCTCGCCTATTTCCGGCTTTTCTCGGCAGAACGAGCCTGACAGCTTGTGATGTCGGGCTCGTTCTGCGCAGAACCCCTGTTCAATGCTGTTGGAAGACAGCATTGAAGAGGGCCCCGCAGCCATCTCCCCCGTTGGGAGATGGCTGCGGGAGCACGACACAGATTGCATACCCCCCTATGACTTTCTGAATATAACCAGTGGCGCTGAAAGTGCCGCCGGACCCCTGTAAAGGAGGGCGTGGTCAGTGGGAGGGTGTGGCCAGTGGAAGGAGTGTGGCCACACCCCTGTAAAAAAATTGCAGAGGGTGCAATATATATATATATATATGATTTCCCCACTCAGCACAATGCACTGAGCAACATGTTCTGAGTGGGAGCAGGGAGTGGGGGCAGGGAGGCAGCCCCTGCCCGTTCTCTGCAGTGGGGGAGGGGGGCGCAGGATTCGGAAACTCTCCTAAGTGGACCCATAACCCCTTGAGAGGTGGATTTTCCTGTGGCAGGACAAACCTAGAAGGGCAGGTTTGTCCTGCCCAAGAAATACTCACCACAGAAGGGGCAGTCGCTGCCTTCTGCAGCAGCCCCTGCTCCCCTAGGGCTGCTGCTGCCAGCTTTGGCTGTTTGCGACCCCTTGGAGAAGTTCGGGGCCGCTTAGGGGTATTCTGGAGCGCTCGGGTGTTCGGGCACAGCCAAACCTCCCCTAGCGGCCCTGACCCTCCCCAAGCAGCAACAGGGAGGATCGACGACGGGGCGGTGATGGGGAGGATCGGCAAGGGGGGATCAGTGACAGGGGGATGGCGGTGCACCAGTGGTAACCCTTTCTTTATGTTGGGATGTCCGGAAATTTCTCGGGAGAGCCCGTTACTATAGTGCAGCTCAGCCCGAACAATTTCCATACCACCGGAGGGGTTAAAGGCCTATAAGGGTCCATTAAATGAAAAACATTTTCACTTCAAAAATTTTCAGAATTGCATAATTACATAAAACACCTATTACTATGAAAAACATCTGGATACGAATTGAAGTTGGAGAAAAAAAATTGACAGGTCAAAATGTGCGATTTTCACGGCAAAAACTGTGATTTTTACCGCATTTTGCATCCTATTACATTATAGGTGAGTTTTGGAAACCGTGCGATTTCAGACTTATAAATATTTCATCCCCTTACATGTCACCCCATGGTGTGAGTGAGGTGCAGGGTCCTGGGCAACTCTGCTAGCACCAGCATCTTTTTCACACAAAAATGTGTCTTAGAGCCTGATTCAGACACGTTTCCTAGATTGCGTATGTCCCCAGCCTAGCTAACATGTAAACGCCCGCCCCCCCCCCCCCCCGCACCTGAAGCAGAAACACATCCCCTCACATGCGCTGACCATCAAATTATTTTTCTGCCATTCATAATGAAGAGTCGGCCTGGACTGACTTCTCATTTACACGCTTTTCCCCGAATTGGGGGGGGGGTTGACATAATGTGATGCATCAGAAAACTTCATTGATACATTTTTACCCGATAATGGGGTAAATTTACTAAGATGGGAGATCTATTGAAGATAGCATAGCAGCCAATCAGTTTCTACTTCTTATTTATTTAGCGAGCAATCTGATTGGTTGCTAAGGGCAACATCTTATCTTCAATAGAACTCCTATCTTAGTAAATTTACTCCATTATCAGGTGAAAAAGACGCCCAGTAGCAGCAGAGTCACATAGAAACCAGGTGTGCCAAGAGGGACTATTTAGTGTGGTTACAGTAATAGGGGTTGATCCTATTCCGTGCAAATGATTCGCAAGTGTGAAGGGTGTGAGATCGGCTTAATTCGGGTGATGTTTTCAGCTTTTAAATGCATGAAAACGGCACCCGAATGGCACCTCGCACCCTTCGGACCTAATGGGATCGAACCGCTAGTGTATGATGATACATCTGCACAAGCGATAAATAAATTATATACTGTAATATCCTTTATCATTGTGATTTACATCAGATGCACATTTGTAGCTTTTGATAGCAAACTGCCATGATGAATTCTGCAAGATTTAGCAACACAGTATAATAACACACGTCCCCTACCTGACCTGTTAACACACACTCACACCCTACCTGACCTGTGCCTGTACACTTACCCTGTCCCTTACCTGACCTGTTAACCCATACTCACACCCTACATAACCTGTACCTGTACACTTACCCTGTCCCTTACCTGACCTGTTAACCCATACTCACACCCTACATGACCTGTGCCTGTACACTTACCCTCTCCTTTACTTGACCTGTGCCTGCCCACTCACACTGTCCCCTACCTGACCTGTGCTTGCACACTCACCCTGTCCCCTACCTGACCTGTGCCCGCACACTCATCCCTACCTGACCTGTGCCCGCACACTCATCCCTACATGACCTGTGCCTGCACACTTACCATATGCCCTCCCATAACCTGTGCTTGCACACTCACCCTGTCCCCTACCTGACCTGTGCCCACACAATAACCCTGTCCCCTACCTAACCTGTTCTTGCACACTCACCCTGCCCCTACATGACCTGTGCCCACACAATAACCCTGTCCCCTACATGACCTGTGCCCACACATTTACCCTGTCCCCTACATGACCTGTGCCTGCACACTCACCCTGTCCCCTACCTGACCTGTGCCTGCACACTCACCCTGTCCCCTACCTGGGAAGTGGCAAGAAAATAGTTCCAAATATGAAATGTGATGTTTTTTTTTTTTTTTTTTTGTTGACAACATAAATCACTAGTCAGCTTGATAACATGTCAATTACACAGGGATTCCTCACCTGGCAAATGCGGTCAATGTTTTCAGAACAATCTGACAGTTGGAAGAACCCAGCAGGACACAGGGTGCACTTTTCGCACTGAGGAGGTGTCTTTTGGAAATTGCAAAACTCATCACTTTCACAAATGCCACAATCGGGCGGCGGCCTTCCCACATCCATCACTTTGGCATCCACGTCCATCTTGTGTACAGAGTAGGTTTTCTGGAGGTGGTTTCGGACCTGGCTCTGCAATCCTTGAAGGTGAGCCTCAAAATACTGCTGGATGTCCTCCTGCAAGCTCTGGAAGGACATATGTTTGACGGTGTCAAAGAGGATGCTGTACTGGCCTTTAATGATGTCCATTTGTTCATACATCCTCCTCTGCTGCTCTATGATCTCTCGCTGTTGGTTTACCAGTAAGCTCTGCTGTTCAGAAAGTTTCTGCTGCAGTTCCGTTATTGTCTTTTGTTGGATCTTCAGTGACTCAACAAACTTCTCTTGTCCTTTGGCCAGTTGCAGCTGAAGGATCAGCGCATCTTCTGAAGGAACTTCATTTTCCCCTAAAACACATAAACATTATGAGGAAATCTGTCATTAAATGCTTATTTATCATAAATGTACATACTGTGCTTCTACTTACACATATTGGCCTGCTATCATGATGCTTTGAATCATCATCATCATCATCATCATCTTGACAGCATTGTCTCAATAGCTGCTCTCTTTGACATTGCTAAAGGATAAGCCTGTAAGGGCCCAATTCAGACCTGTTTACGCAGCTGCAAATTCACAGCAGCCAGCTTTCAGTTTATACCCCTTTAACACCAGAAAATGCAGGGACCCATCCTGGAATATGGCCCAGGGATCATGCTGGGGCATTCCCGGGTTGGCCCCTTTCACACCAGAAAAGTCCCTGCATTTTCCAGTGTGGGAAGGAGGTGGGGAGGAGGCGGGATGGAGACGGGCAGGAGGTGTATTGCGGCGGAGAGTACTCACCCTGGGTTGCTGGTCCTCGGGGCAGGGCAGGATCGACACAGGCGGCGTGCTCTGATGACAGGTCAGACGGCGGGTGCAGATGACACAGCTCACCAGCTGCGTCATCTACATACGCTGCTTGTCCTGTCATCTGCGGCCGCCACCTGTGTGGATCCCCATCCTGACAGCACGCACCGAGGACCGGCAACCCAGGTGAGTACCCTTACCCCTTTCACACTGGCCAGGATCCTGTGCAAATATGTCCAAAATCCATTGTTACAGGCTCACCACCAAATAATTTTGGTACTTGTGTATTTTGGCGGCGCCCCCGATGTCCGTCGTACGATGAACGTATCGCATCGCATGCCATGTACCCGATGGCATGCGATGCGACGCGATTTTGACCCCCTATACCAGGGGTGGCCAACCGGTCAGAGGTAAAGAGCCAAAATATATTGGTAGTCAAGCTAAAGAGCCGACATCATGCCCGCGCCGAAGGCGCATGCGCCAAGAAAAGGGCTTGGTCTATTTTGACCCCTTGGGTGGGTGTGATACAAATATGCCTCCAATAGTGCAGTGTCATATATACATATTCCCCCAATAGTGCCAGATACACATATGCCCCCCACACGGTGCCGGGTATGCTCCTACGGTGCCAGAAAGCTGCTATGCCCCCACAGTGCCACAAACTGCTATGCCCCCACAGTGCCACAAACTGCTATGCCCCCACAGTGCCACAAACTGCTATGCCCCCACAGTGCCACAAACTGCTATGCCCCCACAGTGCCACAAACTGCTATGCCCCCACAGTGCCACAAACTGCTATGCCCCCACAGTGCCACAAACTGCTATGCCCCCACAGTGCAAATTTCCCAGCAGCAGCACTCACCATTGTTTCTGCTTCTGCCGGGCAGGGAGAGGACAGTCTGGTGTCGCCCTGCAGTCCTCCTGTCATGTCACCGATGGGAGGAGAGCAGAGCACAGCACAGCACACCGCGCGTCTCCTTCCCCCTCACTTCCCTGTGACTGGGCCGTCCACCAATCAAAGCTCGCTGGCCGGCTCCAGATTGGCTGCTGGCCCGCGAGCTCTGATTGGCGGACGGCCCACTCACAAGGATGCACAGTAAGGGGCAGGAGAGATGCGTGATGCGCACTCTCCTCCCCTCAAAAGGAGAAGGGATTCAGGGAACCGGCAGCAGGGGGGACTGGGACAATTGGTGGGCGGAGGGCAGCAGTGGGAGCAGGAGCCACACTTTACAAGGGGGAGAGCCGCATGAGGCTCTAGAGCCACGGGTTGGCCACCACTGCCCTATACGATTAAAAATCGTATAAGCACCCTAAAGGGTGCTTTTGAGCACCCTAATGGGTGCTTACAATGTTAAATGCACCATCACGCCACCCCCCCACTATAAACGTAAACCAGAAGCGTGGCGAGCGCAGCGAGCCCGCGAGGGGCGGTGGTACGCATCCTACGACCTTTTCATACCCCCACTATCCATGTCGGCGTGGAGTTGAGAATAGAATAGTGTGGCGAGCGCAGCGAGCCCGAAGCGTGGCGAGCGCAGCGAGCCCCGCGAGGGGACGCGGATACCTTCACAGGTAAACGCGTCCCTTCGCGGGCTTCACAGGTATCCGCGTCCCCTCGTGGGGCTCGCTGCGCTCGCCACGCTTCGGGCTCGGTGGCTCGCTGCGCTCGCCACATTATTCTATTCTCAACTCCACGCCGACGTGGATAGTGGGGGTATGAAAAGGTCGTAGGACGCGTACCGCCGCCCCTCGCGGGCTCGCTGCGCTCACCACGCTTCGGGTTCACGTTTATAGTGGGGGGGTGGCGTGGGGGTGCATTTAACATTGTAAGCACCCAATAGGGTGCTTAACATTGTATAAGCACCCATTAGGGTGCTTATACAATGTTTAATCACATTACATCGCATCGTATGGCATTGTATGCCATGTACAATGGCATACAATTTCAAAATTGTATGCCATCGTGCAGTATCGTACGATATCGCGTCGCATCGCATACCATCGTATGCGTTATGGTATGCGATGCGATGGGCGCCGCCAAAATACACAGGTACCATAATTTTTACACTGGCCACAAGTAATTGCATGTTCCGCGTAGCTCAGGACATGCTGCGAGGAAAAAAAGGCACATCAGGGCTGCTGATGTCACACTCCATCCCCTAACAGGCTTAGGCACGCCTGCATTTTTCCTGCCACCCCCTACATGTCAATCACCATGCATATGGCCAGCGAACACAAATAGTTTCAGGACTTGATCGCCGCCGGGCATTGTGCATACACACTGCACCCAGTACACATGTGCAGTTAACCCATAATTGGCCTCCAAGCAAATTTGCGGCCATCTGAGCAAGTTTTAATCGGGCCATAAACTATGCTGTGTGGACTAGTGCAGAGATGCAGCTGTGTGAGTGCAGAGATGCAGATGTGCGAGTGCAGAGATGCAGGTGTGCGAGTGCAGAGATTCAGCTGTGTGAGTGCAGAGATTCAGCTGTGTGAGTGCAGAGATGCAGATGTGTGAGTGCAGAGATGCAGCTGTGTGAGTGCAGAGATGCAGCTGTGTGAGTGCAGAGATGCAGCTGTGTGAGAGCAGAGATGCAGCTGTGTGAGAGCAGAGATGCAGCTGTGTGAGTGCAGAGATGCAGCTGTGTGAGTGCAGAGATGCAGCTGTGTGAGAGCAGAGATGCAGCTGTGTGAGTGCAGAGATGCAGCTGTGTGAGTGCAGAGATCCAGGTGTGTGAGTGCAGAGATGCAGCTGTGTGAGTGCAGAGGTGCAGCTGTGTGAGTGCAGAGATGCAGATGTGTGATGTCAATACCAAAAATTTTAACAGCCACTCCCTCATAAATTACCGTGTACCCTCCAATCTGTAGCACTCTCCTATGTGTGACCATTGCGTTGACATCAAACCAAAGAGGTGCCCCTGGATCTTTTTTCTCCGATGTTGCCTATTATTATTAGTCTGCCATAAATCATTGGGGGAATTTATTCCAGTGGACGACTCTAGCTTCAAACGCTGAAGATACTAATTCATACTAAACAGCGCACATAGTTTAGCTATGAGCTTCCTACAATGTAATCCTAGCATTAAGTGACCATCTAATTGAACGTTAAAGAGATGGGGAACATCTGTGCGCTTGTGGTCCCTTAGGCTATTATGAACATATGTTTTAAACACAACACGCAGTGAACAGTTGCATTCCTAATTATATCAGTGGCAGATCAGATACTTGGGATGGTGCTATAATACCCCAGACTGCAAGTACCAGGAAAACCAGCAAAAGTAACACAATGGTACTAATGTGATTTTAGCTGCTGGTATATTGGCAATTGTGAGAGTATTCTGTGCATCCACAAACCATTTACTTCCTTTTATTTCTTCTTTGCTCGTTGTACATTTTTATTCTTTTCACATTCCTTCCTTTTTTTCTTTAAAGACACTTAGGCCCTTATTCAGATCTGATCGCAGTACAAATTTGTTCTCAAAATGGGCAAAACCATGTGCACTGCAGGTGGCGCAGATGTAACATGTACAGAAAGAACTAGATTTGGGGGAGTTATTAGTTATTTTGTTTCTGTGCAGGGTAAATACTGGCTGCATTATTTTTACACTGCAATTTAGATTTCAGTTTCAACACACCCCACCCAAATGTAACTCTCTGCACATGTTACATCTGCCCCACCTGCAGTGCACATGGTTTTTGCCATTTTGTGAACAAATTTGTACTGCGATCAGATCTGAACAAGGACCTTAGGTGGAGATGTATCAAGCTAGAAGCTGATTATTTGTTAATTTACCTGTCTCCAATGCTCGATACATCACCCCCTTACACACAGCAGAGACAGCCATTGTGGTAACTAGGGATGTGGAAGCAGTACCAGTACCATCACCAGGGCACAATGCGGAGAAATCCCTATAGATTGTAAGCTTGCAGCAGGGCCCTCTTACCTCCACGTCTGTCTGTTTAATTTATCACTGTCTACAATTGTAAAACGCAATGCAATCTGCTGCTCTATATAAGAAACTGTAAATATATAAATAAGTGGCACTGTTGCTGTACAGGTGCCTATAATGAGAGACACCCAGTGCAACCCTGGGGGCCCTCAGCCTCATCATACTGGCCCCAACTTGCTGATATAATGACATCACATGTGAAGTGGGTAGAGGAGCTGACCCAGGATACATTATTGTCTTACTATGGCAATTCATGAAACTTATCAAGACAGTAGGGATTACTGACACCACTGAGGTACAGGGTGTCCTATGCCTCAGAACTGCCACTAGTTCCTAGTGATTGGCAAGGCTGTATGCGCTCATTGGTTCGAACAGTGTCTAGGTCAACCTAATGACCAAAAGTGGTCGACACATGAACAAGATCAAAAAGTCGACATGGTCAAAAGCCCGACATGAGTTTTTCATAAAAAAAAAAATTGAAACAGACTTCGTCGTACCTTATCGTCCCAGTGTGCCTATAGGGACAATATATGTCCAAAATGCACAAGCCATGCGAGGCTATGCAGTGCACTTATACAGTGTCCGCGTTAACCTATGTCGTCATAGACAAAAAAAAAACGTGAAAACTCATGTCAACCTTGCCCCATAACGACCTTTTCCCTGTGAAGCTTTTGCTTGTGTAGACCTTTTGACCTTTTAATCCAAAGTGATCTATGTTTCGGGGTTTGGCGATCCTGTCTTCGAGCCCGAAGCGTGGTGAGCCCCGCGAGGGGACACGTAATACATGTTAAATAATATGCATCCCCTCGCGGGGCTCGCTACGCTTCGGGCTCGGTGGCTCGCTGCGCTCGCCACACTATATAAAATCATCTCCACGCCGACGTGGATAGTGGGGGTATGAAAAGGTTGGGGGGGGGGGGGGGGGCATTAATAAATTACATTATATGTAATTTAATGCTATAGTACATTAAATGCCATTATAAGCGTCAAAATCGCATCGCATGCCATACCATAACGGCATGCAATGCGATTTCACTACGTTTGCGTATGTACTAAATTCGGGTGCCGTGATAATACACAAGTACCAGAAAGGGAAAGAAAAATTATATGTTTCAAACTTGCTGCATATGGAGAGAGGGAGCAGTGAAGATTGGAGGTAGGAGCAGATAGGGACTAAGCTGTCATTTTGACAGGCTTTTAACTAGTAAATGCAATATATGGTTGACAATGGGAGTATATCTGCAATACATGGCTGGCAATGGGAGTATATATATGATATATTTTGTTGCCAATAGATGTATATTTGCAATATATGGCTGTTAAATGGAGATTTTCTATGTAATATGTGACCATTGATAGAGTAGCCATTTATAAAATAATTTACATTTTGAATTTATTCTACTCTGACCACTGGCAGTCAGCATCAATTAAGAAGTGATAGACATCTCTCTCTCTCTCTCTCTCTCTCTCTCTCTCTCTCTCCCTCTCTCCCTCTCATATCCTCACTGTCTAATCCTGTCTAGTGACATACCAGCCAATGTAAAGTAGTACATTAAACAACAATCACTCACTACATCACAAGGAACATACCCCGGGGAAAGCAATTTGATACTCTGATACATAAAGCTGCCTTTCAGCAAATGTTACATCCAGTTGCCGAGTTCCCCGGACACATAAGATAATGCAGAACAGAGCGCTGTGTAGGTAATGAAATACTAATGCAGTCTCATAAAGAAACAGCTGTAGGAGAGAGGATCAGACAGAGGAATGGAAGATAAATTCACATGGAAGATAAATTCTTCAATTTGGAGTGTTTTCTCTCCGAATTAATGTGGGCACTTTAAGGAAAAGGAAATGCCTGCTGGACATATAATGCTAGTCACATCAGAAACAATCAAGTAACTAACAATTTCAGGGCGCAGCGGGGCACACAAGTATTAGTAACAATTCTGTAAATATGTAACCTATTTCCTGCTAGGTATAAAAGCTGAAGGCTGTGGAAAGGCCCATACACACTGGGCGACTTTGAGCTGTAAGCAGCTCAAAACAGCAGCTTTGAGCAGCTTTCAGCTCAAAGCCGCCCAGTGTGTATGGTCCGGCGATGAGCGCTGCTGCGCGCTCCCGCAACATCGCCGGGAAAGCCGCTCATCTGCTGGTATTACCAGCAGATGAGCGACTTTCAGGACGCTCTGCATAGCGCTGCGCTATGCAACGCCATCTTCCCCCCTCCGTTGGCGCCGGGCAGGGGGAAAGCCCCTCACTGTGTATACACTGATGCAATCATCGCTGTCCATACATGCTGAGCATAGTCACCCAGTGTGTATGGACCTTAATAGCAAGTTATGCTGCAAACACAGGCCCGCATTCTAGTCTACTCGCTTATTATTATCAGTCGTGCAGTTTCCCAATGGTCCATAGACTGAACATCGCATTGTCATACCTCCCAACTGTCACGATTCCGTCGGGACAGTCCCGATTTTCGGGTCCTGTCCCGACGTCCCACCCGCGGCAGGCATTGTCCCGCTGCGGGGGGTGGCAGTTGGGAGACCCCCCAATCTAGTAGAATAGACGCTGTGCGCATGCGCACAGCGTCTATTCTCGTATGAAAATGAGGTCGCGGCTAATTAGCATAAGCCGCGCCCTCATTTGCATACGCCCCGCCCCCTTTTCGGGCGCTCGCGCGGCTTCGCCGCGCGAGTGTCCCTATTTCATCCGGACACAAGTTGGGAGGTATGCATTGTAAATTCAATTGAGATGCAGAGGCATTCGGGGTGAGGGACTTGGTGGGGTGGCGGTGGTTGCTGGCTGGCGTTGCCGGAAACCGGGGCCTGTTGCTCCAGTCTCTCTTGGTGCATCCTGGTATCGTCACATTGCACCAACATACATTTTTTGGGGGAAATGGTGCGAAACATAGTAGAGTTACACCGGACCTGGCAGTACACTCATGCCAGGGATCTCACATGGTGTATTGAGGCTAGTTGTATGAGGACACATATGTACAGTACAACCAGATATCTCCAAGGATTGACCAGATCATCACTACAAGAAGAAATCCCACTACATTATTTATATCTCAGAGGATACCTATATAGGGGATGGTGCAGACTTGAATGTAAGTTGCCCTTAATTGATCCTGCATTGCATACAATGGATTGGGTATGGGTCATTGAGTAGACAGCAAGTTGCTCGAAAAGCATTAAGTCGACACCACTAGGTCGACATGCATTAAGGTCGAAATGCAGGAAAGTTGACAAGACTGAATGTCGACATGAGTTAGGTAGACAGGTCATTAGGTCAATACAAGCATTAGGTCGACATGGGGAAGGTTGACAGTCAAAAGGTCGACATGGGGTTTTTTACCTTTTTCTTTGTCCCGAATTTCGATACAGTCAACATGGACACTGAAACGTTGGTAAAAACCAAACCAACAAAAAATGAGCAAGTGACAGTGTATCTGCATACATCCCAACAGAGGTGGGACTCCAGCGCGCATCTGAGGAAAAGGTCTGAGGTAAAGTGGGTGGAGTCTCTCTGCACTCCCTGGCTGTGTCACTGTGGGTTACGGTATTAATGGTAGGCAATGTCTAAGTTGACAATCACTTGGTCCAAGTACATATATACAGTATGCATCACCGATCATCTACAGCAGGCATGTCCAAACTGCGACCCTCCAGCTGTTGTGAAACTACACATCCCAGCATGCCTTGCAATCATTTAAGCATTCCCTAATAGCAAACTGTGGCAAGGCATGATGGGACTTTTAGTTTCACAACATCCATACCTCCCAACTTTGCGAGTACAGCAGGCGGGAAGCTGCTGCTGCGCGCCGCAGGCGTGCCGAAATTTCCGGGGGGCCGTGACCTAATTCGGGGCGTGGCCTATACTCGTGACTCTCCCGGGAGGCCACGCCCCCATTTTGCCGCTATGGGGGCATGACCCAGAGGCTCTGTGAGCCTCTAGCCATGCCCCCAGCCCCCTGGCTGCGGGAATAGACGCTGTGCGCATGCGCACAGTGTTTATTCCCCGCTGCTTAGCAGCTGACGGGGGGATTCCCAACAGCCCCCCCACACCGCAGGACACTGCTGCCCGCGGGTGGGACAGCGGGACAGGCCCTGATAATCGGGACTGTTGGGAGGGATGCAACATCTGGAGGGCCATAGTTTGGACATGCCTGATCTAAAGGGTCTGGTCTGCAGTGAATTGTTAGGGCTTCAGCTATAATGTGTGACAACAGCTGGTGGGTTCGGGTCAGACTAAAATATTCAGCCATCTGCAGGATGCAGAATCAGTCTTTAGCACTGTGTCCCATCTCACGGGCCAGCACCCCCAGCTCTGTACACTTTGGTTTAATTAATTCCTGTCACCATTGTCAGTGCGATGTTTAACCAGTCCTATTCTTTCTGCGACAGATACTTCTGAACACGAAGATAATTATATAGCCAACGTTCTTACTGACACGTTATCTTGTGATGATGCCCACTGCAGACTAGTTACATTCATGTCATGTAGACCAGTGACTGAGATGTCTCTGGCTCTGCATTGTCTGTAGTTGCCTATGTTTGATATTGGCCGTGTGCATGATGAAGTAATGCGATGCTATGCTCACCACACAGGACTGACTCTACATCAGCAGTGAATAATGTACTGTGTGCTTGTCCACTTCCTGGATGCCTCCTCCAAACTTGCCCATCTTTCCAGGAGATACGGTCATTGGGTTCACAGTATGTTGATCGACAAGCATTGGGTCGGCACCATTAGGTGGACATGGGTCAAGGTCAACATGGGTCTAGGTCGACATGGGTTTAGGTCGACAGGTCATTAGGTCGACACAAGCATTAGGTCGACAGTCAACATGGGGTTTTCACTGTTTTTTGAGACGACATGTGCCGACGGGCAGTATTTCGTGCCCTACCATCCACTAGGGCATTGTGGGAGTCTGGGAGGATAAAAAATTTGCTGAGCGCAGCGAGGCACCGTGCCCTAAGCATGGCAAGCGATGCGAGGGGATGCGGTGCACTGGAGACTGTGTCGACATTCGGGTCAAAAAAAGTGAAAAATCCCATGTCAACCTATTGACTGTCGACCTAGACAGTGTCGACCTAATGCTTGTGTCAACCTATTGACCTGTCGACTTAAACCCATGTTGACCTTGTCCCATGCTGACCTTTCCCCATGTCGACCTAACGGGGTCGACCTAATGCTTGTCGACCAACATGCTGTAGACCAAACGATCCCAACCCCCTTCCCAGAGGCAGAACTCTGGGAGGCAATGAAGTCATCTGCCACCGGGCTCCTGATCCCCTTCGAATTTGAATCAGTTAATTGAAAGCAGTTGATATTGTTAATGTGGCTGACTCCCCCTTATAACATCATTTTTGCAAGTGTCACAACCTGTATTAGATCCCATGACCTTACTGGAGACAGACACCTTACTGATTAAGCTACTTGGGGGGGCACCAATACTTATCTTGCCTCCGGGCAACTGGGATGAACTTACACCACTGCCCCTTCCGAGTGGTTGGGAACATAACATATGGAAACGCCCAGCGTTTCATGGGCATTCTCATGCTAATGAGGCCATGACGTGGGTGCAGGGGGCGGGCAGCTGACCCGGTGATGTAATTTCCTTCCCAGCGTGCACACATATGTAAGTGACTTAAGATATATACCGTATGCTTCGTGTTCATAGCTAAATTCTGTACAATACTGAAAAATAAATTGGTGCTGTTAAAAAAATACAAAATTTATAAATAAAATGCCATAATAATAATAATATATTTTATATCACATAGAAGTAAGGCTTAAATCTACCTTTTGCACCCCAAGCCCCTATAACATCCATGTTCTATATTTTCATTCTCCTTAAACAATCGCCCATTTATCTGACCGTGTGCATTTGGCTCAATGTGTCCCCCACTTCCTCCCTCTCTAACCTCCTGTATTTTTTCGAATATATTAATATAGTTAAAACTGTTGATCATTTCCTCCATTGGGAGCCGTCATCCGTGTTCCTGTGAAAGAATCCACACCAGGGGCGGATTGGGAATTAAAACCAGCCTGGGAAATATCTTGAAGCAGCCCTGAGGGGGAGGGGGGGGAGGAGTTGTTGCGCGCCGGAGGCGCGCCCGTTTTTTGGGGGGTGGCCTATCAATATGGGGGTGTGGCCTATTCCAACGAGGCCACGCCCATTTTTTTGCAGCTGTGGGGGCATGGCTGGTGGTTCTCTGAGCTGCTGGCTATGTCCCCAGCCCCTCAGGCTGCACAATAGGCACATGCGTACAGCGTCTATTCTGCAGCCTGTGGGGCTGGGGAGATAGAGACAGGGGGAGGGTGACAGGGGGACTCCCAACTGCCCCCACTCCTGCCCCGTGGGACACTGAGTATGGGCCACCTCCCTTGAACACATTATGCACCATAACAAGAGGGACATTTTTTCTATTGAAAAACCTGTACACATTATGAGCCAATATTCACATTATGCCACATGGAATGATCCAAAATTCACAAAATGCCGCACAGAATGAGTTAAAAAAAAAAGCTAAAGTTCACATTATGCAACGGAATGAGAAGACACAGGGTGAGAGGGGGTTGGTGCAGGGTGAGAGGGGTTGGTAATGAAGGGTGTTTAGGGGGTGACGAGGGGTGAGAGTAGAGTGGCAGGGTAGAAGAGGATGCAGGGAGGGAGGGAGGGGGTCGGAGGGTGGCGTAGAATGCTGGGAGGGGAGATTCAGGGTGTCTGAGAACGAAGGGATGGAGAACTTACACAGGGTGGCACAGGACGCAGAGTGTCAACACAGGAAAAAAGATTGACAAGCACTAGGTCGATATGGACAAAAGGTCGACACATGAAAAAGTCGACATGAGTTTCACACGGGTTATGTTGACATCTATGGATATGGACCCGCCAATTAGTGTAATTGCATAACCTTGCTCAGCACTCTTTTACCATTTCCAATTGTAGAATAAACAAGTTATGTGCATGAAAAAAATTGTGAAAAATTCATGTTGACCTTTTATGTGTCAACCATTGCCATGTTAACTTAATGCATTTGTCAACCTTTTGTCAATGCCAACCTAGTGCATGTCAAAATCTGAAATCCATGATAAATAGAATAAAATAGTGTGCCACAGATGAGATGAAGTATATTAAGTAATGAAACAGCAACATATACAGTATACTGAGCAACATATCAGCATTATTATAAGCAGGACATCAGTTATACTAACAGTACATTTGAATCCTCTCACTGGTCAGGACATAATGCCCACAATCTGTTCCACTGAACAGCAGTGGTTTGGGCAAAGATTAACTCAGTTCACTGCTAACCACATAATAACACAGGGTGTGTCCATGGATTGAATGGACCATACTCATACCACTTTCACATTGCAAAAACCTGCTTTCAACCCGATTTTCTAAACGTGTCTTAAAACTGGTCAAAAGCCAGTTAAACCCCTTTCATATTGCATGGTTTAAAGGTATATTGCAGTTTAAATACCGTTTTGTACCTTTCAGATTCAACCCGTTTCACCCATAGAAAGCCATACAATGTCATTTTAAATTTTTTTTCCTGCTTGTGGGCGGGGATCAAGTGTGGGTATCATTTGTAGCAAATTCCGTTTCTGAGCTGTTCAGATTGCAGGGAAAACGGCTCAGAAACGTGTAGGATCCTTCTTTTAACACGTGTCAAAATACCGGTTTTCTGTAACCGGTAAATTGACAATGTAGCTTTCACATTGCAGCTGGAACCGTTTTAAAGCACTAAAAAAACGGCAATATACCGTGTTACAGCTGCAATGTGAAAGGGGTATTAGAGGAGTGCAAGAAAACTCCCCAAATACTGCCAGGCTGCTGGATATTCCATTCCAAATAAAGTTACATATTGTAGGTAATTACCTTGGGCTACATTTTTGGTATGAGTACCCCGTATAGTACCCAAGGAATAACTGCAGATCACATTTCCCTACTTTAAATTGTTCTTTCTGAGAGATTCTAATAGGCAGATAAATAAGGAACAAATTACTTCATCAAGCGCCTGACATGCCCTGTTCAGTTGGGTAGTGGGTGGTATCCTGAAGGTATAACAGCTCTTTCCTTATATTGAGAAGAAGTATCTGTGAGAGTGGGAAAGCCTGATTTATGGGAACCAATAATACAGCAGAGTTGCCACAGCATATTTGCGGCTGGAAATGATTTTCAAGGTTTTAGAAACCCACATCTTAAGGTTAAAAACTGATATAGAGGTTAAAATAAGCATATTATCATATACAGTATCTCAGTGGCGTAAGTTCATCCGTGACACCCGGAGGCAAGAAAATAGCTATAGAGAGGGAAAATGAGATAGGGGGAGCAATGGAGAGAAAGAGAGAATGATAGATAGGGATTCATGGAGAAAGAGAGAAACAGGTGTCAGATGGGTGAGAGGGGTGTCAGGCAGAGAGGGTTCAGGCAGAGACAGAGGGGGGTAAGGTAGAAAAATGTGAGTCAGGCAGAGAGAGAGAGCGAGAGGGGGCTAAGGCAGAGAGAGGGATGAGAGGAGGAGAGTGAGGCAAAGAATGAAGAGGTTAAGGCAGAGAGAGAGAGGTGAAAGAGGGGGTTCAGGCAGAGAGAGGTGGTGGTAAGGTAGAGAGAGGGGTGTCAGGCAAAGAGAGAGACAGAGAGGGGGCTAAGGCAGAGACAGAGGGGTCAGGCATATAGAGAGGGGGGTGAGGCAAAGAACGAGGGGGGGGGGTCAGGTAGAGAGGGGTCAGTTAGGTAATGCGCATGAATAGCTCCTGGTAAACAGCAGCCCCCTGACCTTAGTGACACCGCTGGAGCTGAGTGCTGGGAGCCGCAGTAGCTGCCGTGCCACTGCTACCTTCCAGGCCTCCTGTCGTGCCCGCCGTCCTGTCATGGAGCCCGGGGCTGCAGGTTTGAAGTTTCACTGGACAGGCACTAGCTCTGCAGCGCCGGCAGCTGTCTATCACCGCCTGCTTAGGACAGCCTGATAAACAACCAGCGGAGCTGCAGAGCTAGCGTCTGTCAGGGGGCTGTCGCGGATACTGGTGCGGACGGGGGTGAAGCCCGGTGATCGAGAAATGTGCCCGGTGACAGGGCGATGTGCCCCTTCAGGGCTTAGCGCCCGGCGGCTGGAGTCTCCGTTGTCTCCCGGAGTTCCCCCCCCCCCCCAAAAAAACCCTAAAAAAAACTAATTCTTGTTAATTCTGTTACGCTTCCACCATAAAATGTATTTAAATACTTTTAACTCGTCCCCACTGTGAGTCATTACCCATCCCCAAGATCCAAAAGATCATAGAGCCGACAGTGATATCACCCCTCCACCCTGCGTTATTATTTGTTCCCCATCTCCATTACATTAGACCCTTGCACAAATCAGCCTAAAGATGCTTGAGGGGAACTAAACTCCCCTTATTGCACATGAACCACAGAGTTCCATTTGCAAGGCATTCCATAGTGCATATTTGAAAGTGATGTCATCAAAAACAGACCCCTGCATCACTTTCAGGAGATACTGTAGATTAGCAGCAAATCTGTTTAGTCGTGTATGGATATTACCATTTTGTCAAAGCCCCATCGTGCATCTTATATGTTATTACAGACCCACATACCATCAGGCTCAATTCCTCTTGATATAGCCGCCTAAGCTAGAGATGTGTCGTTCGCGAACGATCCGGTTCTTTTGAACGGATCCATCAAAAGAACGAGCGAGCCGTCGATCCCAAAATGGTGATCCGGATCGGTTTCGCTTAGCATTACATACAATACAATGCACATTGCATTGCTTGAGCTCAGCACTGCCCCCTTTGGCAGCTGAGATATTTTCTTCTAATTGGCTGCTTGTGCTGCTGCTGCTGCTGCTGTGTCACGTGCAGATCTAGATTCTTCTGAATCTGGAAGCCCTGAGGGAGGTCTGGTGACTACACATCAACAGCAGACTAAGCAGAGCAGAGGCATTGGCACTGGCAGGCATTTCAAGATTGCTTCACCTGAGTTCACCAGTAGTATCACAGAAAGGTGTGTAGTAGAAGTATGGACACACAGACACACAGACATAAATTAGGCAGTGCACATGTGTTTTTTTTTTTTTACTAGATCTCTGTTTGCTGGGCTGTGTAGTACATTTAACTTTAATTTGGAGGGGAAGGGGGCCTTCTTTTAACTTTCATTTGGGGGGGGGGGAGGGGGGGCTCGGCAATGATTTAGTCTCCCTTGGCAACGAGCAAATTAATACCCCTTTTACACCGCTGCAAAACCCCGGGTCTTCAGCGGGTCAGACCCCTGTCAGCGGCAGTGTAAATGGGACACGCCGTGTCCCTTTATACGGGACTTCTACCCAGGTCCTGGGAACTGGATTGTTCGTCAGACAAGCGTTGGTCAGACAGTCACTAGGTCGACATGCAGAAAGGTCGACATGGGAAAAGGTTGACATGGGAAAAGGTAGACATGGACGTTAGGATGACATGAGGAAGGTCATAAGGTCGACATGGGGTTTTCGCTGTTTTTTGACCCGAATGTCAACACAGTTGACATGGACACAGTTGGAAGTGAGAATCGGACCCTCGCATCGCTCGCAATGCTTTGGGCACAGTGTCTCACTTCGCTCGCCACACTATTATAATCTCACTCCATGCCCTAGTGGAAGGTAGGGCATGAAATACCGCCTGTCGGCACATGTCGGCTCAAAAAACAGTGAAAATCCCCATGTCGACCTTATGACCTGTCGACCTTCCTCATGTTGACCTATAACCATGTCGATCTTGTTCCACGTCGACCTTTCAGCATGTCGATCTAGTGTTGTTGACCTAATGTCGACCTAGATCAGTCGACCAAACGACTATCTATGTTAAGTGCACCACCTAGGTCAGGGTTAGAGAACCTTTGGCCCCAGCTGTTGTTGGACTACACATCCCAGCATTCCCTGCAACAGTGTTATCATGGCCAAATAGCAAATTGTAGCAGGGCATGCTGGGATGTGTAGTCCAACAACAGCTGGAGGGCCAAAAGGTTCCCCATCTCTGACCTACGACTTTGCTCTGTTTCTGGATTCCCTCTTAACGAATGATTGCTATTACCTGTTCTAAACAGGTAAATGGGCAAGAAAGGTGCTTCCACACAGGTAATAACAATCAAACATTAAGAGGGAAGTCCAGAAACAGAGCATTGTGTCCCTCCTGGAAAGGGTCATGTTGGGAGGTATGGTACACTAACTCAAACCATAAATAACTGTCTTTTTTGCACAAACTGATCCGTAGAGCCGACCAAAGGATCTAGATCTTTTCAGCGACCGACCCGGGTCGAGCCGGGTCCGCGAAAAGATCCGTTTTGCCCATCTCTAGCCTAAGCAGTCACTCCTCAGCCTTCCCACGGAGGCAGCATTAGCATTATAGTGGGCGGGTGCGCGGTGACGTCACACGCGCACCCGCGATCGCGATGCAGCCGGGCCACCTCTGCACAATAGCTGCGGGAGGAGCTGCGTGCGTCCGCGCATGCGCAGCAGCCCTCCCGCGGCCATTTTGACTTTGGAACAACTCGAGGCCGGCCGCGGCCATCTTTAAACAGGGCAAAATACACGGAGATGCCGCGGCCGGCCCTGTTAGGGAGGGAGGCGGCCCTTTACACTAAAAATATGCCGGCCCACCGGGAAACAGCCCGGTTTCCCGGTGGGCCAATCCGCCCCTGATCCACACAATGAATCAGACTACAGTCCGGCAGTTCAGCATTGGACGATGAAGCCGCTGAGATCTCAGACACATACATTCAAGTTTGGACTTGCCGTGTGGAATGTATCAAGTGATCCACCAGTTGGCCCCAAGCATGTGGACCCTGCCTGTCTGACACATGCAAAACAGGGCAATTCCCAGGACCCTTCCCCAACTATCTCTGTGCATTATGATGTTATTGTGTAGTTATTGCATGTTTAGCAAATGAAAGCATTCTGCCCTGGGCTTGTCAGATCATTATCCTTGGCTCCAATGAATATTTTTTCTTTGTTTTCTTGAGTTTGTTTCTCAGTTTCAGATGTGGAACGTGCATTCATCTGTATGATGGGCGTTCCCATATGCTAAGGGGGCCACCCACCACCCCACATCCCTGGGTTTGTGCACCCAGTGGTCAGAGTATTTGCAGTGGGTGCACGCACCCTGCATATGCTCATGTGCAAAAATGCACATGGGCAGTAACAAAACATCGGTCTCCGTGCGAACAAATGTCCACAGCTCCTGTCATTTCAGATGCAGTCTCTGATAATGACAGTTATGAGCTGACTTGCTGGTACTTTATCACTCTTTATCGCTCTCCACTTTATCACTTGTTGAGGCTTAAGCACATTTGTCCCACAGTACATTGCGTCATAATAACCTGGAGAGGAGATTTAACATCATCTGCCAACGGGTCTGGAACCAGGAGACCATTAGGAGATTCAGGCAAACTATTCAACGGACATTCCCTATATCTGGACGTAAGCTTTGATCAATGCTGGTTATATCAACCCCCCATTGGTGACTTTTATTACTCCAACAGGTCCCCCCCTTTTTAAATTTGCATGTTATTATATGTAAATTTTATGTCATTAAATTGTTATTATATTTGATGCATACAGTCGTTATTGTGGTATAGCGCTGCTTCATCTTTGTTTTACCTGGAGAAGAGACACTGCTGGCCACTCTGGGGGGGGGGGGGGGGGCAGGGTCGAGCTGTCATGTCATTAGGACCTGCCCCAGGGGTTGGTACTTAATGATGTGAATCACGTCATTAAGTCCTGTCTCTTAGGTATGGCACAGGGATCATGGTTATTTTCTCCCCATTGTGTCCACTTTGCTAGGAAGCGGGTGGGAGTGTGAGAGAGCTGCCTACTCTTTCGGGGCATGCAGGGAACTACCTGAAAAGTTCTGATTCTGCCGCAATGCTCAAATTCAGAGTTGGCCATATTTATGAGGCGTAACTTCGTGCATTGCCCTCACTGTCAGGGGGTATTTTTAACCAGCTCTATGCTAGTTGAAAGAGACCAGTCTGAATTCATAAGGATCATTGCATATTCAATACCCCACACAGCCCACAACTCTGCACACCCACAGTCACTTACTTTCGCCTGTGACCCAGTCACTGTACGCACATTCCATCATTTTGATTTCACTAAGATGTGTATAACTATAAATTGCACATACTGTAGATGGAGAGTCCTGCTCCAATGCATCCGCGGTTACTTATCTTGAGAGCCATCCCCAAACAGACTAGAGTGTAACTCCGAAACAGCCACTGGGTATATATGCTACATGTACTATACACATTAGTATAATGTGGTGTACACATGGTGCAATTTGCACTATCGATTTTGACTATATAGTCAATATGGAATAGCACATGCTATGCATCACCCAATCCCAATTTGATCCCGATGCATCAGAATCGAATGTGGAAATAGGCTGTGTAGGACAGTCTACTTCTACTGTCTCGGAACAAAGGCCATGCTGCTCAATGCAACATGGCCCCTGCTCCTTCCACAGTGCCGTCCCTCCCTCACTGTCAGCCGATGCCATCCCCCCACTGGATGCCGGCGACCGCCTATATCGCAACAATGCCGGTATTTTGCCCAGCGGTGGGAATGGCTACAATGAAGCAATCTGCGGCATTTGGTTCCGCGGACCCTCCCTACCTAGGATTGCCAGCTTTGCGGGGACCGGGAGAGGGACCTGATTTCCGGGACCCTGCCGGCCATTCCAGGAGGGTAGGCTACCCTGTATATTACACAGTGTTTATATAGTATGCCTATGATGTGAATTACCAGCCTTTGTACACATGTAGCGCAGCACATAACTACACAATATAATAATGCTGCTAATAGTGCTGATCAGCACTGAGTATCCAACACTAAAAATACTTTCTAATCTATAGAGACCACAAGAGAGAAAATCGTTAACAAATTCTGTCCTTAACTCTCTTCAAGAGACTACTGTAATAGTTACAGTACCTGGAAAAAATAACCAATAGGTCAGACTACTGAGTAGGATATACTGTACGAGTAATATATGCTATCTCAGAAACTCTAACTATGTTACTACCAATTCTCCAAGGTGTCGTCAGCTGCTGAGTACATTGCACATTTACCTGGTTTGATGTCGCAGGTGAGCTGGACTCCCAGTGGTGCTCCTCCTAGTTCCGAGTTCGAGTACTGTTGATCTGGTGCCTCTCCAATAAAATGAGGTGCCCTATCTGATAAATGCACCAATGTCTGCTGCCCTTCCGCAGGTGCACACCCTTCCCCAGTGCAAGAGACTCTGCCCCGAGACTTCAAGCGGATCCGCAGGGGCAGTCTGCACTCTATGCCTTTACAATCCCTGCTGACATTGCTGCTGTGGGGTTGAGTTCCTGCCCAGGCATCCGCGCCACCAGAAAAGTCACCTCTTGCTGGAGCTGAGGGCTGATGGCTAGCACTCCCAAAGTGGAAAAAGCCTTCACTGCTGGCTGTGTGTCTATGGGAGCGTGAGGTTTTACACCTGGCACCCATACAAGGCTTCTGCTGGTCATTATCTGTGGAGCTGGTGCTGCTGCAGGGTGTCCCCCCAGGACATCGCTCTGCAGGGATTTCATACCATATAAGTAAGAAGAGCAGACAGCTTAGCCATGCACTGGACCACCAAGTCACCATGGTTACCTGCAAAAACATACACAAACAGTAAATACACTAAAAGATAAACTCTGATAAAACAATAACTGCTGACTAACATGCTAGAAATGACTCTTAAATGGCATATGCCACCCAACCACATTGGCATACATGACCCAACCACAATGGCATACATCACCCAACCACAATGGCATGCTCCATCTAACCACAATGGCATACACCACCCAACTACAATGGCATACACCCCCAACTACAATGGCATGGCACACACCACCCAGCCACAATGGCATGCCCCATCTAACCACAATGGCATACACCCCCAACCACAATGGCATACACCACCCAACCACAATGGCATACATCACCCAACCACAATGGCATGCCCCATCTAACCACAATGGCATACATCCCCGAACCACAATGGCATACACCCCCAACCACAATGGCATACATCTCCCAACCACAATGGCATACAACACCCAGCCACAATGGCATGCCCCATCTAACCACAATGGCATACACCCCCAACCAGATTAGCATACACCACCCAACCACAATGGCATACACCACCCAGGTACAATGGCATACACCCCCTAGCCACAATGGAATACACCCCCTAACCATAATGGCATACAACACCCAACGAAAATAACATACACCACCCAACCACAATGGCATACATCCCCAACCACAATTGCATACACCATCCAACTACAATGGCATACACCACCCAAACACAATGGCATACACTCCCAACCACAATTGCATACACCATCCAACTACAATGACATACAACACCCAACCACAATGACATACACTCCCAACCACAATTGCATACACCATCCAATTACAATGGCATACACCCCCTAACCACAATTGCATACACCATCCAACTACAATGGCATACACCCCCTAACCACAATTGCATACACCATCCAACTACAATGACATTCACCACCCAACCACAATGACATACACCACCCAACCACAATGGCATATACTACACAACTACAATGGCATACAACACAATGACATACACCACTCAACCACAATGACATACAACACAATGACATACACCACCCAACCACAATTACATACACCACCCAACCACAATGGCATATACTACACAACTACAATGGCATACAACACAATGACATACACCACCCAACCACAATGACATACACCACCCAACCACAATGGCATATACTACACAACTACAATGGCATACAACACAATGACATACACCACCCAACCACAATGACATACACCACCCAACCACTTGGCTATGGCAGCTATTCTGCTCTAATACAAAGAATTCAGCAATACAAAACGTGTGTCTGCAATTGTCTGCTATCTGGCATTAGAACACTTTCTTTAGCTGGAACGAACCTTTAGAGATGCGTTCTTGCTGAGTATCCTGGAAAGTCTTGCAGCAGTCAGGTCGTCTGTAATACTACATCCAATTAATGACTGATCATCAGTTGAGAGAATTCAGGTCTATCCAACCTAGTGACCTCTTCCAGAAAGCTACAAGCTGGGGAATGTAATGTGCAACATTCCTCGGATTTCATTAGCTTCAAATTTCCCAGAGACCACCCATTAACCCTCCCCTCACTAGCTTAAAGTATTCTGAAACTTACTTTATAACTACAGTGTTCTTGTTACTTCAAACATCCATATACATTTCTTCATTGGCATAATATACATCCATCTCTGCCACTTTGTAGAGTCCACTGAAGTTCTTCTTGCCTTAATTAAGAGCGTCCTGGGTATCCCCCATGCTGTCAGTCTGACAGAGCAGTGAAGAATAAGGTTAAGTGTTAGTGACTCCAGTGAATGTAAATCCTGGGTTTAGCCTAATTATGGAAGCCAGGGCAGGAATGCTTTCCTCTGTGTAGTCAGTCAATCTCTCCTTTCAGACTGAAGTTTCTGAAAAAAAAAATCCCTTTTCTCTCTGAGGTTCAGCTATAGTCAAGTTGTTCAAAAGCTATTGGATTTCCCGGCCACTTCCTGCATTTTTGTGGGGAGAGATAATTTACTTACCAAAATAAAAACAGGAGCCAGGAATAGGTATATATCTAGTATCCCTCTGTTTGCTTACATATAAATGAAAGCATAAGAAGGAACATTTCAGGATCTCGGTTCTCTCCATGCCGCCTAGGAGAATCTCTTCTTTGTTTCTGACCGGTAGAACAAAGGATCCTGGAATGTTTCCATGGCAAAGTGCAAAAGCAAAAAAGTTTTGGAGGAATTTGACAGCACTTGTTTCATTTACCTTATATTAAATAAAGTCCATCCCTCAATGGGGGGTTTCACAAACACATCTTGTTTAGATAGCAATGACTGTTCGTGGGTTGTATGCAGTGAGCCAAAGGGAGGAATAAGTAAAAAATCTCTATCTATCTATCTATCTATCTATCTTTCGCTATGACACACAAAACAGATTCCATATACACAGGAGCCACACTCATCTGATTGGCTCCTCACAGGCGTGCGAGACACTTGCGTGCCCTATTCACGGCAATGGACGGGCGAGCATGTGAGACGTTTGCGCATCCCTGTCCCAGCACCGGCTGTTTAGCGCCGGCTTACCAGATAAGCGTGGACCCATCTGTATGACTCTTGAACAATATACATAATTGTTTCACTACAGTATATTCAAGACTAAATTGATGGCTTTCAAAGTAGTTGAACATGAGCATTGGGATACACTGCCTCTTTGAGTAATACATTATGGGGGAAAATTTACTAAAGCTTCTAAAAGGTGATGTTGCCCATAGCAACCAATCAGATTGTGCCACTAGCCCTCACCGCACAGGATGACTCTCCTAAAAGGAATCAGACCAGTGCTGCTCTTATATCTGGGGGTCATAAGTCTTACTAGACTGCATGAACAGAGAACGGGAAAGGGGGGTTGTTAACGATGCACTGGAGCATGCATCGTTAATGATATATTGGGTACACACTGAGCGATTTGCTCTATATATTGTTAACTATATCGTCCATATTGTTAACAATATATTGCTCAGTGTGTGCCCAGCTTAAGACCAGAAACAATTACAGTGTTACGTTGCTGCAACAAAGTTGTTAAACAATAGTGAGTGATGAACCATTCCATGCGGAGTTTGTATATTTTCCCCGTACTCACGTGGGTTTTCTTCTGGGTACTCCGGTTTCCTCCCACAATCCAAAAATATACTGGTGGGCTAATTGGCTCCCAACAAAATTAACCCTAGAATGTCTGTGTGTGCGTGTACATGTGGTAGGGAATATAGAGTGTAAGCTCCACTGGGGCAGGGACTGATGTGAGTGTTTAAATATTCTCTGTAAAGCGCTGCGGAATATGTGTGCGCTATATAAGAAACTGATAATAAATAAATAATAGCTATGTATCCCATTTCATTATAGCATACCTCACAGAAATTCTGCAGTTCCAATATTTTGGCTTGTCCAATGGTCCTTTGGTCAGAGGCAAAACATTAGTCCCAAGTCACAGGGGGGCTTGGGAGGTCCTGCACTGCCACCCACTGTGGACGCACGGGTCTCTACTACATGCTGCATCATTGGGATGTTTCCCTTAACAACCGCTCACCGCAGCCGAGAACTCAGATGTTGGTACATATACTACAGTTTATGTGTATTATTATATTTGATGCTGATATACAATGCTAAGTTTACTCCTGTTTAATATAAAACTTTTACTTTTGTTTTGCGTTTTTTTCCTTTCAAAATGAACCCACTAAGCAATCCACGTTTGAAAGCACACAGGGTAAATTATTAAGCGGCACAAGGGCTTAGAGATCTAAACATATTTATAGAAAACAGAGGAATGGCAAAAATCCGGCATGCTCCGCTACAAGAAAACATTACCTCCTCTGCTTCACTGCTTCCCCTCTTTAAGCCCTTTTCAATACATTTCATACTGGGATATTCATGGATCTGGGTTTAAATTTGATAGCAGCACAGCAGGAGCATTCATAAGTGATTCAATACAAATGCGCATACAGCAGGAAACAAACATCTATGATGCTGCTGGATGGGAGCAATGCATATGGATAGGACAAGTAACTAGGGATGACAGGTAAGTTAACACTGGTAAGAAACATCCGTGTAAAGCCCCATACAATTACATTGAAGGACATCACTCAGAAGGGCCCTCCTGAGAGATATTGTTTCTAAAATATGGTTAGTGCGTAGGCTCCCCATTGCCTACGGCTGCCATATTTTGGGTCGCAATGGCCGGTGTGGTGTCACACAGCTGCCACGGCCCTCCCCCGGAGCAGCCTGGGCATGCCTATGTTTTACGGGCTTCTCCCAGTAAACACAGCGTACCACCCCCAATTGGAGCCTAAACTGCAATCGCAGTTTAAGGGGGTATTCAATCTAGGGTCACGACTGTCGGGCTGGCCCAAAAGCCGTGACCCTGTCCCGTTCTCGGTTGGCTCGACTTGAAATCGGCAGGCGGGATTCACTGTCCCGCCTGCCGATCGGCGAGAAGGGGGCCTGGCCAAGAGATACAGCCATGGATCATCGAGCTGCGGCCGGGAGCTCGACGATCCACGACCGTTCTCGGCAAAACAAGTCCGACTGCTTCTAAAATCTGGCTTGTTTTGCCGAGAAGCCTGTTCAAGCAGCATTGAATAGGCTCCCGTTGCTATTTCCGATGGAGGAAATAGCGGCGGAATATTGAATAGCCCCCTAAGTGTTTATACATACTGATATTTCAGACATCAGTGACCAGGTTTAAATTAGGCCCTATATCGTCAGCAAACAGCGATATCCTCAAAGAGGTGCTGGGCGGTGCTATAGCATGGGCTGAATTACCAAGCAGCTGCAAAAACACGATAGTTAAGGTGCCCATACACGCTCCGATTCCGGCGTGCGTTCTGGGCTAAAATAGCATCCATCACATCGCATTGCATGCCTTGTGCATGCAATACGATGCGATGAAAAGAAAGTACAAAAAGTATGTGCAGCACATACTTTTTGTACTGTGCGATGAGGTGCCCGGGAGCGCGCACCTCAAAGCACACATCGCACCGCCGGGATCGGAGCATGTATGGGCTCCTTAAGTCCTGTATAGTAACAAAACAGAAAGATAAATAAAGAGGACCTTTTGACTGTCGACCTAACCCATGTCAACCATATTACCCTGTCGACCTAATGACCCTGTGGACCTAACCCATGTCGACCTAGACTCATATCGACCTTCCTGTACTGTATGTCGACCTAAATGCATGTCGGCCTAATGGCATTGACCTAATGACTGTCTAACAACTTGCTGGTGACCAACTGATCCACATCTTGTTTGCTTAATTTGGTGCATGGGAATATATTGATGTCCATTTCTATTCTCTTAGCTGCACAAGCACTAGAAGGAGGACACTTAAATAGAATACAGAGATTTTATCCCATGAACACGTGATCACTCAGGCCCTTATTCTGATCGGTGCGGCCGGATCCGATTATGCGGCCAGGACCGTACGTGCGAAACCCCGCCTTCCATACAGATCGCCAACTCCGTCCGTATGCGGTAAGAAGCTGGCCGAACTGACCGCACGTGTATTTTTCACGGAATACGCCTCCTCCATCTAAGGGAACCTCCCCCATCATTCGATGGTCGCAGACCATCGAATGCAGGACCGAGTGCTCCACCAGCTCCCGCAACCTCAGACCACACAGACATTTTTCCGTGCAAAAGCAGGGATCTGGGCGGGCAGCTGACATCCGGCGATGTCATATGTCCACCCCCTACACGTGCGTCACGACCGCATTACCATACGTACGCCCAGCGTTTGCATGGGAACGCCCATGAAACGCGGGGCGTATGCATATGGTAATGAGCCCAAATAGCCCTTCACGCCCCTCTCCACCCCCTGTTCGGAGTGTTCACATATCATGCGGGATTTGGCCGTACGCCCCGCTCGCACATGCGCAGAGACGCCTCTGCACATGCGCAGACACAAAACATCGGCGGTCCGAACGCATGCGGATATATCCGCACCGACCAGAATAAGGGCCTCAGATCTCTCTGGATGACCCCAGTATACAAGATAAACTCAGAGGAAATGAGAAAATGTGGTTTTCTGTAGATCAGCGATTCTCTCTCTTATGTTTATAGTGCTTAGTGCATATTATTGGGATCTCATAACAGAATATAATTGGATAAACCGGTAATTAATCTAATTTTTTTTTTTAAAGAAATCTCTGTTATTTGGAAACAAGATAATGGGCTGGGAATGATTAGTGTATTACTTGCCTGTCCTGACTGGTAATTATCACAGATAATGGATAAGGGAGGTGAACGGCTTCTTAGTTGTACAGTATTGTATGTGCGTCATGATGTGGAGCTAAAGGGGGCAAGTGCAGAGGAAGTGGCAACGCGTTTTATGTCATCACTCAGTGTAGGCGTGCCATTGGGACGTGATTGGCACTAGATCTTCTAATCAACGCTGAACTCGCCCACTTTGCAAGAACATCGGATGGGGTCCGGGACAGGGGCGTAACTAGATATTCGTAGGCCCCATAACAAAAGTTTTTAAGGGCCCCCTATTTAGCAACTGATGGTGATAAATGTATGTAAAACATATTACTTAGACAGTAAAGATGGGCCCCCTTCAGCTCTGGGCCCCATAGCAGCTGCACCCCTTGCACCTATGGTAGTTATGCCCTTGGTTTGGTATCATCTGCGAGATCCAGGAGTCCCTAGGACATTCCAGAGGAGCAAGCGAATATGCCCTTACAATACCCCCACCGCATACTGTATATATGCTGTCTTCTGATGAGAGCAGCCAGACCGTAAATCAACAGGACTACAGTGGGATGAGATCAGCAATGTTCTGCAGTACAGATGCAGCAAAGATTAATTGTATATATTGCCTTTGTATATTGCTAGCAGCATACGTAGTCTGCGGTACTTCTCAATTGGGAACAAACTCAATAAAAATAACAAGGAAGATTACTAACAGACAGAGAAGTGGTAGGAAGGCCCTGCTCAGAGGTCATCATAACGCAATAGACATGCTGTTTATGAATGAATTGTAGCATTTTAATGACACACTTGCATTACTTTGCTGAGGTTTCTTGTAGTGGGTTTTTTTTTTTGCATGAAAACACCCTTTTTCACATTATTTTTGTAAAAATAATAATTTTGTAAAACATTTTACGAAATATACCCCTTAGCATACCTCCCGCGGGTCACAGTGTACTGCAGGTGGGGGGACATTTGTGGGAAGCGGAGATAGCTGCTGCTCAGCTTGCAACCATGGTTCTTTTACTGAGATATCCCATGTAAGCCCCTCAGAGTGATCGGATGGAAATATGCTGCTCGCATTCAGCCTTGCGTTTTCAGCCACCATTGGGGCGCATTCAAATGATTATGCGCCTGCAGCCACTAGAGGCCGGCCAATAAAGATATTAAACTTGAGCTCCATTCAGGCGCATATGGCTGACGGCACTGTCATTTCAGCTCACACACCACTCTGGTGGCAAGTTGAAATACACGAAAACGTCATGGCACAATGAAACCTTTGAATCCATCCCTTTGAATCAGGCAGAATTTGTCAGTAAGTAAAAAAATCTATGGTTTCCCTCAGCTCACTGAATGGTATTAGTAACCAGTCTAGAACCAGGGGCGGGCTGGGCCAGGGGGCAGGGTGCCATGTGCCCCCCGTGCCGCTTACCTAGTTACTGGCTACGGGCCGCGCTGTATTGTCCACCTCCTCCGCTGGCCGCGGCTTCCAGA
The DNA here is from genome assembly GCF_055691185.1 of Crinia signifera. Lineage (NCBI taxonomy): Eukaryota > Metazoa > Chordata > Amphibia > Anura > Myobatrachidae > Crinia > Crinia signifera. The sequence continues at coordinate 290,210,435 of NC_139221.1, read as the reverse complement.
ACACGGCCGCGGCTACAGGAAAGTGGCCGCCGGCCCCCTGCACTGAGGACATGTCCTCAGTGCAGGGGGCCGGCGGCCACTTTCCTGTAGCTGCAGCCGTGTTCTGGAAGCCGCGGCCAGCAAAGGAGGGCTGTCGGTAGCAGGGATGTGTTGGGTGACTGGCTCCAGTGCAGGAACCATGCATGGAGGACATGTCGCTAAATCCATCTACCCCTGTCTGACTTGTGGGGATTACTCGGGCGGGCAGAGGAAGGGCAGAGATAAGCAGGAGCGGCAGCAGCACAGACCCGGAGGAGAGGTGACACTCATTATCTAAATGATCTAATTATCTAAATTAACAAATATATAATATTTCTGCCATTTACAGCCTGTGGTGTCCTCCTGTTAATATGCAGGGGGAGCAGCTTGTAGTGTCCTCCTGTTTTTATAAATGGGGAGCAGCCTGTGGTGTCCTGTTCTTTTTATACAGGGGAGCAGCCTGTGTTGTCCTCCTGTTATTATGCAGGATGAGCAGCCTGTGGTGTCCTGTTATTATGCAGGATGAGCAGCCTGTGGTGTCCTGTTACTATGCAGGGGGAGTAGCCTGTGGTGTCCTGGTATTATGCAGGGGGAGTAGCCTGTGGTGTCCTGGTATTATGCAGGAGCACCCTGTGGTGTCCTATTATCATAATTATTTTTATAAAGGGGGTACAGGGAGTTTTCCCAGCCCTTAGCAGCCCCCGCCCCTCTCACCTCTGATTGAGAAATGTTTAAATTTTTTTTTAGTCTGATCATGCATATCGTAGCTCCACCCTCGCCCTCTTACTGGATTATTCTCTGCCCACTTGCGGCAGTATTTTATTTTTTCGGGGGGGGGGGGGGGGAGATTTTATGGGCCAGTGCTCTGGACTTGCACCCTAGGCTAAAAGTTGCCAGCCAGCCCCTGTCTAGAACACTACATGATAATAGAATTCAGAGATATTGGGTACTAAATTTGCGCAAATTTATGTGTAAGCCCCCAAGCCATTGTCAAGGCTTCTCTGTATATTGGGGTCCCTAGCACTAACAGCATAAGCTAGAAAGCCCAGAGCGGCACACCAGTGAAAATACTAATAAATATTAGCGAAAGGAAGCCGAAGCGGTATATACTGGATAGTACAGTAGAAAGTGAGAGAGAATTTGTCAGCAGTCTAATGCTGTGTACACACGGGGGCGATAGGGGCTGAAATCGCTGGGAATATGGTCGCTGAGCGACCATATTGCCAGTGATTGGAGTGTGCACCAGCGATAAATCGCTGGGTGCGCGCTCTCCCTTTTTCAGCCCCTGAATGGTCGCTGGTCGGAGGAACATGCTCCTCCGACCAGCGACATCCCCTGCCTCTTCACCCAGCAGTGTGTAAATTTTCATCTGTGACCATCTCTGGTCGCAGATGAAAACGGGACACGGGGCAATATGATTGCTGAGCAATATATTGCTAGCGATCATATTGCCCCGTGTGTACGCACCTTAAGCTACAGCTCTTCAACGTCGCCCTCAGGTACCCAGCATGCTTTTCAGTGAAACTCTGCACGGTGGATTATTTTCAACTTGTTCAGTTTTTAACAAAATAATTATTTCCGGATTGCTCATTTTAGAGGAGACAATGAACAGACGGGATCATTTCTTTATTTACAGTAATTACAGCAGATCCCATGGGAATATTTGCTGAGATGCAATTCCGAGAGATAATTCATTCTATATTTATCAACCAATCCCCTATATGAAACGATATGCTATTGATCCCCAGATCTGGTTTAGATTCATAACCTTTATTTGATTGTTAATGTTGATAAATTTTATGATGAAGACAAGCGTACAAATTTGCCTGCAGTTCAGTATGCATTCCATAGTACAAGGTTACATGTAGAGGCATACCAGCTGTGCAACATTCATAGGGCCCAATTCAGAACTGCTCACTGAGCTGCATGCGTTCGGAGCCCAGCGAGCAGGTTAACCCCCCCCCCGCTGAACAAGCCCATGGGCTGCGAACAGATGTGTATGCGTACACATCTATTTGCATGCAGCAGAGGAGAAATCATTACATTACTTACCATCAATAGTATTTCTCCTCCCCTGCTTAGCGCTCGCTGACCTAGGAGTCACTCTCGCAAGGGGACCGTGTACATGCACAGTTTATCAATGTTTGAATAACGGGTCTGAATTAGGCCTATAAGTCCCTGGTTCCTGAACAGGCTTTCTAAAAGATATCTTTCACCTAATCTTCTAGTGTGTATGGGCAGGGTCGCCTACTTTTAAAGTCTCCTCTCCTGGAGAAGCCGGTAGAGAAGACTGTCAGCAGCACTTCAGGGGGGGGCATGGTCTGATGTAGAGGACATCAAGCTCTGCCCCCAGTATGACAAATCCCCAATTTGCGGGTCTTCGAGGAGGGGTGGGGCTAAATAGCACGATTTGCATCTATCGCCCTGCCCCTTCCCCCCGAAAAGCTGCGAATTGTGGGGCCTGCCAGTATCCAGGAGGGTTGCCCATCTTTCTGCGAACCGGGAGGGGGACACGATTTTCGGGAGCCTCCTGGCCAGTTCGGGAGGGGGGGGGGGGATAGGCAACCCTGTGTATGATGCTTTACTTGTTTTGTAGCTATCAGGATTGTGATCTGCTTTGTATACTAGAAATCAAGATGAGAATATGTTGTGTAGGATAACCACCAGGATTAGGGCTGACATATGATAAAATCCCAATAGTGACCTGTTAGGTATATAGAGGCTCATCATTTAATATAGCGTGAATATTTGCCTTAGAACTGCTTTTTTTTTTTCATTTCAAATTTCATTCATGCGTCTTATTTGTGTGTCGGCAAATGTTGTGTCATCATAAAATTCCCTGAGCAGGTGGTTATTTCCTAAATGAACAGGTCTGCTGTATTGCTCTGGGATTAATAGTTGAGTAGCCAGTGTGGTGATGACAAGTAACACAATAGCAAGGCATACAAAGAGAGGGAGAGGAAGAAATGAGAGGCTGTTATATTAACTTTTACTCTGTCATTAACCATATCATTAGCCCAAAGCGGGAGGAATAAAGCATCATAGACTGGCAAAACATCAAAACATAAGAAAAACAGTCATTCAGTACAGTATCTCTCTTCATTTATTTGACCTTGCATTAAGGAATCTCTTCTCTTTGTGGGTCAGATGCACCAAGGCCCTTATTCTGGTTCCCTCGCAAAGGCAAATTCCTTCTCAAATGGGCAAAACCATGTGCACTGCAGGTGGGGCAGATGTAACATGTGCAGAGAGCGTTAGATTTGGGTGAGGTGTGTTCAAACGGAAATCTAAATTGCAGTGTAAAAATTATGCAGCCAGTATTTACCCTGCACAGAAACAAAATAAGTCACCCATAATCTAACTCTTTCTGCACATGTTACATCTGCCCCACCGGCAGTGCACATGGTTTTGCCCATTTTGAGATCAAATTTGTACTGCGGTCAGATCTGAATAAGGGCCTATGCTTCAAAGGTGATAAAATGGAGAGTGATAATCAGCCAGCCAATCAGTTCCTACCTGCCATGTTACAGACTATAATTGAAATATGACATTTTGGAGCTGATTGGTTGGTTTTTTATCACTCTCCATTTTATCACTTTTGAAGCTTAGTACACCTGGTCCTATATGTTTTACAGTTGAGCAGGATTCTTCATATAGTTATATACTATACTGTGCCTGCTGTATAAAGGTGGAATTCATACCTGTATACTGATGTCTCCCACTACACCTATGGCATACTTCCCTCCCTCCTGCATTCTGCAGGAGACTCCCTGAAAAAGCAGCAATCTCCCTGACTCCCTGAAGTAACTACAAATCTCCCTCATGGCACCTTACTCGCATTATGCTGCAGCTGTAACATTTTTGAGGGGAAAAAAAAGAAATCAAACATATATACTGTATATTCAAATGGAATCATCTGTGCCATTTCCCTGACTAAAAGGCACAATGATCCCTATGGCTACATGCATTTTAAAGTTAAGGTTTCCTGTGGTCACTTAGATGAAACCACTTGTAAACCACAATGGGGGGAATGTACTAAGATGGGAGTTCTGTTTCACATGGGATGTTGCTATGGGCAACCAATCAGAATTTACTAGTATCTGATTGGTTGCCCATAGCAACATCCAGGGGCTGGCTGGCAACTTTTAGCCTGGGGGGCAAGTCCAGAGCACTGGCCCATAACAGCGTATTGTTAAATGGGGAATGGTATAACACACTGACAGTCGGGATTCCGACAGTCATTAGTCCGACATCGGGAATCCCGACTGTGGGGATTCAGACAGCGTGGGGAGCGCAATGAAGCCCCTTGCGGGCACAGTATTTTATTCTCCCTCTATGGGGGTCGTGGACCCCCACGAGGGAGAATATCCGCTGCCCATGTGTTGGGCTTTTAGCAGTCGGGATTCCGACATCTGGGTAATGACTGTCGGAATCCCAACTGCCAGTGAGTCCTCTGGCACCCGTTAAAGGCCCTTATTCTGGTTGGTGCGGTCAGAGCCGCACACGGGGCTCCGACCGCACAAACCAAGGGCCGCCCACCAGACGGATCGCCACGGCCGTCCATACACGGACGGCTGGCGATCCGCTCAAAAATGGTGGAGGCTACGCCTCCACCATGGTGGGAGCTGCCCCCTGCCTTCGATGGTCGACGACCATCGAAGGCAGGCCCGCACGCCGCGGCAGCTCCCGCAAGCTAAGACCACACGGACAATCGTCCGTGTGGTAGCTTGTATGGGGGCTGAAAGCTGACATCCGGCGACGTCAGCTTTCCGCCCCCATGTCATGGTAATGAGGGCGTCATGCCCTCATTACCATGCATACGCCCCGCGTTTGCATGGGAACGCCCATGAAACGCGGGGCGTACACATAGGGAAATGAGGGCATGATGCCTCTCACGCCCCTATCCGCCCCCTTTGCGGCGGACGAAATCCGTCTGCGGCGAAGGGGGCTGCACATGCGCAGATTGACCTCTGCGCATGTGCAGTGCAAAAACATCGGCGGTACGGCCGCACGCGGGCCGTACCGCACGATCTAGAATAAGGGCCATAGTGAGGTTTTTTGTTTAAAAAATATTAATAAAAAAAAAAATTAGGCCTGGAGTTGATTATACCATAGATACTTTATTATTAGAACTTTGCTAAACCCTGAAACCCTGCTCCCCCAGTATTATAATAATAATAACAGAAGGACACCACAGGCTGCTTCACCTCTATAATAATAATACCAGGACGCCACATTCTGCTCCACTTGCATAACAACAGGAGGATGCCACAGGCTGCTCCGCTTGCATAACAACAGGAGGACACCACAGGCTGCTCCCCCTGCATAACAGGAGGATGCCACAGGCTGCTCCCCCTGCATAACAGGAGGATGCCACAAGCTGCTCCCCCTGCATAACAGGAGGATGCCACAGGCTGCTCCCCCTGCATAACAGGAGGACACCAACGGCTGCTCCTCCTGCATAACAGAAGGATGCCACAGGCTGCTCCCCCTGCATAACAGGAGGACACCAACGGCTGCTCCTCCTGCATAACAGGAGGATGCCACAGGCTGCTCCCCCTGCATAACAGGGGGACACCAACGGCTGCTCCTCCTGCATAACAGGAGGATGCCACAGGCTGCTCCCCCTGCATAACAGGAGGACGCCACAGGCTGCTCCCCCTGCATAACAGGAGGATGCCACAGGCTGCTCCCCCTGCATAACAGGAGGATGCCACAGGCTGCTCCCCCTGCATAACAACAGGAGGATGCCACAGGCTGCTCCCCCTGCATAACAGGAGGATGCCACAGGCTGCTCCCCCTGCATAACAGGAGGACACCAACGGCTGCTCCTCCTGCATAACAACAGGAGGACACCAACGGCTGCTCCTCCTGCATAACAACAGGAGGACACCAACGGCTGCTCCTCCTGCTTAACAATGGGAGGACACCGCAGGCTCCTCCTCCTGCATTACAATAGGACACCACGGGCTGCTCCCCCTGCATTACAACAGGAGGACACCACAGGCTGCTCCCCCTGCATTACAACAGGAGGACACCGCATGCTGCTCCTCCTGCATTACAACAGGAGGACACCGCAGGCTGCTCCTCCTGCATTACAACAGGAGGACATCACAGGCTGCTTCCAATTCATAAAAACAAAAGTACACTGCTGGTTGCTCCTCCTGCATAACATCAGGACACCACAGGCTGCTCCTAATGCATAAAAACGGGTGGAGCTTAACATCAGGACACCACAGGCTGCTCCCCCTGCATAACATCCCAACACCGAAGGCTGCACCCCTTGCATAATAACAGGACTGAGGAGTCAAGACTCCTCAGTCCGGTTCTCCCCCTGTGAAAAATACTGTGTACCTGAGGTAGTGAGGCTGCTCTCGCCGCCGCTTTGCCGCAGCCGGATGACCACAGAGGCTGGGGGAAGTACACAGCAGATGCACAGGCCGGCCGCCGGAAGAAGGGTTCCTTGTGACGATCGGCAGAGGCAGGATTCCTGATGTCTGCTCTGGCCTCTCGTCCCGCCTAGATCCATCCCACAGCCCTGCCCAGTGCCCTTTTGTAGCTGCCTCCTGCACTGTCCGTACATGTCCTCAGTGCAGGAGGATGTCGGCCATGTTCTTAGAGCTGCGGCCAGCACTGCTGAGTGCTCACAGTAGAAGCCTGGCGGCCCGGGGGGCATATGGCACCCTGCCCCCCGGCCCAGCCCGCCTCTGGCAACATCCCATGTGAAATAGAACTCCCATCTTAGTAAATTTCCCCCAATACAGTATACGAACAAGCCTTGACATGTATCAGTGTCTTCTTTAACAAGTAGATCTTACTAACCTCTTTGGGGCTCATCTACACGGATGCAAGTAGGAGCTGACAATTAAAACCACTGGGAAGGTCCCCAGTGGGCCGTTGCATCTGGGGTCAGGAGAGGGTGACAGACTGGTGATGTGTGTGTGTGTGTGTGTGTGTGTGTGTGTGTGTGTGTGTGTGTGTGTGTGTGTTAAGGGGAAGAGGGTGGCATGGTAGTGTGGCTGTGTTCTGGGGTTGAAGGTGGCAGGCTGGAGATGTGCACATTTAAGGGGGCTATTTTATGGAAAATTTTAAAGGGCCACTTTAAATTCCCCCTCTGGCAATAACATCAGGTAAGGGCATTGTAGTGGAAATAGCATAAAGTTGCAGGCACAACTGCAGGAAAAGATACAGGGATGTTTTCTTTTCACCAGTTTTTGGTGCATTACTAGTTATTAGGGACGTTCCAGACCAGTTCGGATGGGCTGTGAATTCATGCTCAGACAGGAGTTACATGCTCGCTGCCAGGGGTTTCATGTTTATTGACATGAGTTACATGCTTGTTGCTAGGGGTTTCAGAATCTGTAACTTCCAGGTAGTGAGATACACTACCCAGTTACTGTAGAACCTTTAGCATCTGTCCAGTAGGACGTCTAGCAACTGTCTCTTCCAAGGTGGAGGCCATATTTGGAGGGGCATTTTTGACAGATTCCATAAGTATGGCCAAGCCCATTGGAATCTGTAAAGACCATGCACCCCCACAGAGCCGGCTCCCCCGAACCACGGCTTGGGCTGCAGTGCAATTGTTACACCACTGGGCATTCAAACAGTACCAACCTACTGTTACCTTTTTTCAGATTGCAATTGTAGCCCCCATAGGTTCCTATCTAAGCATTCTGGAGCTTGGCACTGTTGGCTAACATCATCTGAAGATGGCATTATCCAGCTACATGTCACATCATTTCCCAGGAGAGGGATTGTTCCCAGTGGAACTATTGTATCGGAAGTATAGTGAGAATCAGAGACACCTCAATACAGTTTAACAATTATTTATTTACAAAATCATTAACAAACAAGAAATTATACTTATACCACGTTCCTCAAAGGCAGTTACAAGAGATAGCCAGTCCAAACAAGAGAGTCCAAACGGTGTATTTCCAGGGAGCCTCCTCTCACTGTGTAGTCCTGGATCTGTGGTCAGTCACAAGCACCCTGTCCTCAATCTTAGGTCCAATGGAAGCTCAAAATCAGTCTGTAGTGACCCTGTATTTAAACTTAATCCTGGGTGGTTGTCAAGGGATCATATCCACATATACATTAACTTGGATCCCTAGATTAGTGAATGCATATTGACAAACCCATTGTTGTATAGAATTTTAATTCAGGTCAACTATCCTGTGTACTTAGAATTGTAGTGAATCTTGTCAAATGCTTTGGTATATAAAGCATTTGACAAGATTCTACAGTACTTGAGCTTTGTAAACCTATATATGTTTACATCAAATAACGGTATTGTCTGGCTTCTCCTGTAACACAATGTGGCAGTCTAAATTCTGATTAACACACTATAGCTACTAGTCTATGTATGAACAATGGCCCCTACAAAGATAAAGATACATTCTTATAACACAGATATAGAGCTATCTAACACACATATACATAGAAGACAAACAGTTTACACTAGGCTAAAAGTCAACACGGTTACAATCCACCCTTGGCTTCTATGTATTATTGGGGGTTATTATCATATTGCCCCGTGAGTGGCAAATCTTCTTTGCATTATATAGCCTTACAATATTTACACAATAGACATACTAATGTAATCACAACATAAACAATAATTAGAACAAAAATTATTTTGATGTCACATTTTAGGGAAATTGCCATCCTCCTTTCCATTGGATCAATTTCTTCCCAGCTATGGAAAAGTCTTTGATGAACTTGGGGAGGGAATGCAAATCAAACATTCTGTTTCTCCCACTCTGGATCCAGTTCTTGTTATTATCTAATGGATCTAGTTAAAATTACTTCCAAAGTCACTGTTTGGCCCGTTCTGTGTTGCTGAAGCATAATCCAAAAGATTAATCGACTATCATAAATGGTGTGCCTTTCACACAGCATCATACACCTTGGCATGGTGGGATCCCATCAGGCCAGAATACATCTTGGCTCAACCTCCTGGGAAAAATAAACAAGTGTTAATTTGTATCAGCACTCTCTGGGGTATAAATCATTGGCATTAAAATACACTGAATAAGCATCACCATCAACCAAAACATAGTAGATTCCCCACCCTAATGCTAATATTTGTCCCTTCTTTTTCCCAACCTGGTTGCCACTTGGCTAAATCCACACCCTCCCACCAGGGAGCTGGTACGCAAAGTGTGACACAGTGGGGTGGTCTTGGTGGCAGGGACTCTGACAATCTCTGAAAAAGGTAATGGATCCAGAAAGCTCCTTTCATTCAAACAGCATAGTACCTCCTGTAGGACACTGTTCCAACCCTTCACATGGGTGTTCTCTTGCATATGTGTTGCTTAAGGAGGCCATTCATTCTATTAAACCAGATGCAATTAAATAACAGGATATGTGAAACACCCAATACACAGGGTACTCCTTTGCCCAGTCATATACCCCTTGATTGTCACATTGTTCATGTGCTCACTGTCCCAGATTGTATGAGAAATATTTAGATTCCTCCGCTGGAGATTCAGCGGCTGATTTAATTTTATATGCCATCAGCTGTATCATTCGTTGCAAAATCTGTGTGCGCATTTACATGTCCAATGGAGATAGACCTGGATGAGCTGTGGTTCCAGTTTTGATTCCATATTTCAGGTCCACACCATGTAGGCTTGGAATGGATTTTCCAATCTTACTTCTTCCATGAGGGCATCCAAATAGTCAGACCTTTGTACACGGCCCAACTGTCAGCGTAGATTAGCAAACGACCCCCTGGCTCTTGCGTCAGCATCAGTACAGCTTGCAGTTCGGCATGTTGGCTGGATCCTCCTTCTCCATTTCAATATATACTGTAATTTTCTTCCATTACAGGCTGAAATGCTGCAGCAGCCCAAGTCCTGCCCCTCTGTGTCAGGGTAGAGGAGACATCTGTAAACAAATCAATTATCTACTCCTCATCTGATAAATACCACTTTTATATAGAGTAGGCTTTTTTAATACAGCAGAATATAATTCAAGTCCTTCTCGCCTCACCCATCCTGCAATAAGGGAGGTCAGTGCGTATGGTGACTGGTTGCTGCTTGGTTGTGCTCTCCACATGCTGGAGAGAAGTATATGTGGTTAGGAAAGTCCTTTCAATGTAAGAGAGGTGCCTTGGTTTCATCTGGGATAATGTCTCTAGATGTGGTTAAGTTATAATGTGTTGGGGGCCACTCCACTTCATAGCCAGACATGTTACAGTCTCTGTGGGGCACTACATCTTGTCCATGTTCACTGCCCACCCCCTCTCTGTCATTGGGCCTGTGACAGTGGCCAGAGAGGATTCCAAGTGTTCCAATCCCCTTGGGTCACATCCCTTAGCATTTCTTGTGCCTCTGCATAAGGGCTTTTGGCTGTGTCGGCAAAGGGTTGTGTAAACTGTACCAGATCTCCCTCCCCCATTTCCTTATTTTGTCTAATAGCTGGTTCGATTTTAGGCTTAGACTGAATCTTTTCCCACATTTCAAACATAGCATCATTCGCAATACCATCAATCTTATATTTTGGTACCCCAGCATTCAACAGATCAGAAAACATTTGACTACGTTTACTTCTGTATCTATTGGGGGGTCTACCATGCAGCATCTTACTTTTGTACTGACTAGAAGGTGTGGCCAATGCCCTAGCTTGGAATACTTTGTCTGGGGCTATTCCCTTAGAGTGCAACAAACTCATCTGCTCTAGTACAGTAATTGTTTCAAAGACAGAAATCTGCTTAGTTGTGGCAGGGAAAAGAGTGAACAAAGGCATTCTCAAATTCAATGGGGCTGCTTGCAGAAAGAGAGTAATCATACGCTGTGTGACAGGAGTCATATCAGGACCTTCCCAATCCACTTCAACCTGATTCCTTTCCCCAATTTTCTGAAAAGCAGTCATACATGCCAGCACTCTCAACCGTTCAATCCCTGCACACAAATCTGGCCAATGGTCATTAGGAATGAGGTCAGAGGGATGGTCATACACAGAAGCTATTGCCTCTCTCACCCTATACAACAAAGAACGGACATGTAATCCAACTTTGGGACTTTGTAATTGCCGTCTGACTCGTGGGTCTGCACAGATAGAACCCAACCCCAATGCCTCAGTGGTGTTCAGCATTATGGAGTCTCCTCCATTATCCCATATTTGTAGAACCCATTGTAAAAGTCCCTGTCCCTTTTGCTGCCTGTATTTTGCAACTATCTCAGTTATTTCACTAGGGGAATAATTGCGGGTCTCTGTGGTGGTGTTATCGCCCTCTTCTGATTCCTCACCCTCACTCTCTGCTGGATCTGCACTGGTGGAAGCAGTATTACCTGACACATTTTCCTTTTTATCATTTTTATGCTTCTTACGGGAAATCACTTTGGAGGTGGTCACGGGGCGTAACTGTAAACCATTCTCAAACTCATTACCATCATGTGTGAACTCCTCTGGGTCTATTCTACACAAACCATCCCAATTGTTTCCTTCTACAACAGTTCTAATAAGTAAAGGATCAACTGCTTGCCTTCCTCTGCTCAATTGTTTGTGGTTCAATACATTTACAACATATTGTGTGGCATTATTTTTTACAGTTTCAATCTCTGTCCCCTGATCTCTAACACAAGTACGTAAGACCGCTAGTTGTTCTTTCAATGCAGTATTCTCATCAGTTAACTGTACCACTTCTTCCTCTGTTGCAAACAAAGCCTGTGCACACATAGATAACACATGGGCACATTGTACTTGTTCAGATTTTTTCATTTTGCTTAAATCAATATTTACAACAGCATTTCTGGGGTCTGCTAAACGGACCAAAGTTATATATTTACATGCTTCACGCATACATGGGATCCAGTGACCATATCTTGACACCCATGATGGTAAATTTACAGCCTTAACTTTTTCAATTTTAGCCTTAAACCAAGACATCATTTTTGATGATTGTTACAAGGAACAATATTCAAATAAGGCACACCTAGACACGGTGATCCAACAACTGATCACTCCTACAATATGATCCAGCAACTGATCAATGATATACTGTGAATTTTCCACTAAATCACAAAACCTTACTCATATCAATGAGTCACAGGGCAACAATGACAGACAAACATACACTATGATTTTTCAAATAACTCACATAAGCCTCTCTCATATAGCAATGAGTCAGAGGGCACTGTATTAAACTGTATTGGGTCTACTGAACACTATAAATCTTCCGATCCCACTTCTGACACCAAATTTTGTTCCCAGTGGAACTATTGTATCGGAAGTATAGTGAGAATCAGAGACACCTCAATACAGTTTAACAATTATTTATTTACAAAATCATTAACAAACAAGAAATTATACTTATACCACGTTCCTCAAAGGCAGTTACAAGAGATAGCCAGTCCAAACAAGAGAGTCCAAACGGTGTATTTCCAGGGAGCCTCCTCTCACTGTGTAGTCCTGGATCTGTGGTCAGTCACAAGCACCCTGTCCTCAATCTTAGGTCCAATGGAAGCTCAAAATCAGTCTGTAGTGACCCTGTATTTAAACTAAATCCTGGGTGGTTGTCAAGGGATCATATCCACATATACATTAACTTGGATCCCTAGATTAGTGAATGCATATTGACAAACCCATTGTTGTATAGAATTTTAATTCAGGTCAACTATCCTGTGTACTTAGAATTGTAGTGAATCTTGTCAAATGCTTTGGTATATAAAGCATTTGACAAGATTCTACAGTACTTGAGCTTTGTAAACCTATATATGTTTACATCAAATAACGGTATTGTCTGGCTTCTCCTGTAACACAATGTGGCAGTCTAAATTCTGATTAACACACTATAGCTACTAGTCTATGTATGAACAATGGCCCCTACAAAGATAAAGATACATTCTTATAACACAGATATAGAGCTATCTAACACACATATACATAGAAGACAAACAGTTTACACTAGGCTAAAAGTCAACACGGTTACAGGGATCCTCTGATAATAGCTCCTGCACAGTATATTGATCGCCCCACACTTTTGAATACTGTAAATTGTAGCTTTGCACAGTGTGGGAATAGCCATGATGGCGTAGTTATGGCACCTTGCCTATGCATATGCCACATAGCTGCCACCTTCTGACAGTAAGTATAATGCTATTCCATTACTTTTCCACACATATCACTAAACTCTCTAATGTGATTTTCACTGTGTCCCCCTATAGCAATGCTTATCATGGGTCGGTGTATCATAGCTCATGCCCCGGGTTACAGAGTCATGGAGCATATACCTGGCAAACCTCCCAAATATTTGCAAACATCTGGATAGTGCTCATAAATTGTCAGTTGTGGATCAGTCCCCTCAGTGCTTATTATTCATTTTATGGGGCTGATCTGCTTGCAAGCTTGAAGACTGCTGGTTCTACAGCTGACTGTTGGTTCTACAGCTGACTGCTGGTTCTACAGCTGACTGCTGGTTCTACAGCTGACTGCTAGTTTATTTATTTATTAACAGTCTCTTATATAGACATATTCCGCAGAACTTTACAGAGAGAATATTTGAACATTCACATCAGTCCCTGCCCCAGTGGAGCTTACAATCTATATTCCCTACTACATACAGTATACACACACACACACACATCCATTCATCCATCCACTCATCCATCCGTTCAAGGCTGCGAAATTCGCAGCCTTGCGAGTTAAGCAAAATAAGGTCCTGAGTGCATATATTGCAATGAGCAAGTGTTTTACTGTCTGATATGATTTATTGTTCTTATTTCTTTACCCACGGGAGGTGTATTTATCTTTTATTTTTTTATACATAAGTTTTTCATTTATTCTTTTAGTGTTTATGCATATATGTTGTTAATAATAAATTGTTTGTTATAATTTTATCGCTTCACTTAATTGTTTCTACTGTACTAATCAGCGCCCCTCGTCCTTTCATATCTCTTAATGATTTTTTTGATCTATTTTAAATTAATCCCGACCGAACCAAATTGTAACCAAAATATTTGAGGATGGTTTTGCCGAAACCAAAACACAATCATAAATAACTATAGAACCGAAACTAAAACACTGTATAACATGGCCATCTCATTGCTTTTGTTAGCTGCTCCAACTGTAGCTCCAACTGTTGACATAAAGTATACCGAGTATGGGGGAGATTCTCTAAGCGAAAAATGCGGTAAAAACCCGTTATCGGGGGTTTTACCGCATTTTGGGATGCTATAAGCATCCCCCGCCGGGTTACCGCGGCGGGGGGCATCGCCAGAAAAATCTGGCGATGCCCCATAGAAGCCAATGGGCTTCTACCGTAACCCTCCGCCGCCCCGCGCTGACCCGCATCGCCCCCTCACCTGTGTCCGGCCAGCACAGAGCTGTGCTGCCCAGACCTGTGACCTCCTCCCTGCACTGATCCTCTTCCGGGTGCAGGGAGGAGGAGAGCCCGGCGCAGCAGCAGCAGCGCCGGGTGTGGGAGGGAGGGGGAGCCGCCGGGACCTGCTGGGACTCGGCGACTCTCACCGCAAAGGACAGCTCTTAACGCAAGAGCTGTCCTTTGCCTTAATTATCGCATATGTTACAACAAGCTGCAGTCTCTGTCGTTGATGGGCTTGGTTTGTTAAACTGTGCATGTCCTTTTTAATAACCAAGATAAGGGAGGGTGTGAGGGCTCAAGGACAATCTTGCACCACCTTTCATTTATCCCACTGCTGAGTGGCAATGTTTCATAGATATGTATTAAACTGCATGTGTTGTGCTGTCGCGCACACTACAGACTTTGGCCGAAAGTGGATGGAAACTATTTTCTGAAAATTACTGGAAATGTATGTTATTAATTTCAATAATACTCTAGGGGCCAAAAATTATGTAATTTTAGATTTTTTTTAAATACATTTTTGATATTTATTTTTTTAAATCCAAAGCAAGTCATGGAAAGTTGCAAACCCCAAACTCAAATCCAAAGCCGGCCAACGAATCAGTACCAGATCCAACAAAAATGGTCTAGGCACAAATACAATTATAAGTACACAACACTAGCCCTTTATGGCATGAATCCAGAGCCTTTCTACAATATATTTTTTTTTATTTGAGAACTTTATTCATGTAATGTTTACATAGCGCTGTGCATTGTGAAACCTTTAAGACTTTATGTGTTTTATGTACATTTTAATAAATGTGTAATCTTAATGAAAGCATAAAGGGGGTTATTCTAGTTCATTCTTTCTGACAAAATCCTTCTTAGATGGACAAAACCATGTGCACTGCAGGTGGGGCAGATGTTAAATGTGCAGAGAGAATTAGATTTGGGTGGGGTTTTTCTTCAAAGTGAGATCTATATTGCAGTGTAAAATAAAGCAGTCAGTATTTACCCTGCACAGAAACAAAATAACTCAACCAAATCTAATTCTATCTACACATGTTACATCTGCCCCCCTGCAGTGCACATGGTTTTGTCCATCTAAGAAGGATTTTGTCAGAAAGAATGAACTAGATTAACCCCCAAAGTGTGGATATTTAAAGATAACACAAAATTGGAGGTTTCATCTATCAGGATTGTGTGATTCCACCCCATTCTTTTGCACAGATCATCCATGAGTCAGTCTAGTCTCCTACCAAGGGCCCACTAGGATCTGGGGGGCCCAGATCAACCTAATGCATTTTAATATTTTATGATTTTTTTTGTTTTATTTACAAAGCAGCATGTTGTCTACAGTCCCATGGAGCCTAAGGTGTTAATTTACTAAAGCTTCTAAAAATTAAAAAAGGTGATATTGCCCCTAGCAATCAATCAGATTCTGGGGGGTATGCAATGTGCCGCCGCTATTTCCGACGTGGGAAATAGCGGCGGCTCCCTATTTAATGCTGTCATTAACGACAGCATTGATGCGAGATCACGGCAGAACGGGCCCAACTTCAGAAGCTGTCGGGCCCGTTCTGCCGATAACGGCCGTGGATTGTCGTGATCCAGGCCGCAGTTCGACAATCCACGGCCGTTTTCGTGGCAACGACCCCTTTGCGCTCATCGGCAGGCGGGACATTGAATCCTGTCTGTCATTATGCTGTCGATCTGACCGCAAACGGGCCAGGATCACGGCTGTTGGTGGGGATCGTCAGCCGTGATCCCAGATTGCATACCCCCCTCTGTCTATCATTTTCTAGGACGCAAAAGAGAAATGATAGAAAAAATTTGATTGGGTGATATGGACAATATCAAGATTAGACGATTTAGGGCCTAAATCAAACTCATCGGAAGGGGCTGAATTCAGCCCCATTCCGATGGTGGGGGGGGGGGGTCTGAGCATGCGCATGCGCGATTAACCCCCGAACAGCTTTGGTGAGTTTCACATAGCGCAGAGCCGTTCCCTTCAGAGTGGGGCGGACGGGGGCAGACACCATGCTGGAGCAGGGGAATGCCCAGCATTTATGGGCATGCCCATTAAAACGCTGGGTGTTCCCCTGGGATCACAGGCGGGTTGATGCCTGCTCGGAGCCGACGGCTGACATCACATCAGCACCCACCCCGTATTCGGACATCTCCAGCTGAAATATCTTTGGTGACCATCTAATTATTTCTGTCTACTTTGGCAGCACGTGAGGGGGGGGCACATGCCCTTACATGTTACCTAGGGGATGCGGGCGGCACCGGTCGTCGGGGGGATGTTATTCGGCGGGGTAGTGCTCACCTGCTCGCTAGGCAGTGAATATACGGCCTAGCAAGCAGATCTGACTTAGACCCTTAGTAAATAGACCCCATAATCTTCTCTTATTTGATAACAGGTTCTATAGCGCACACACACTCCGCAGCGCTGTACAGAGAAAAGTTATCTGGCTGAAAGTACTGTCATAACAGAAATCACATTTTTTCCCCACTTTCCCTTGTGATTACCTGCAGCATACTAACTGTGACTAACATAACAACAGCATCCAAATTGCTCTCCCTACTTAAGCAGGCCACCCTTTAATTAGAAATAACCCTTTGATGTTCAGTATACTTGTCTATATTGCTCAGGTCTGGCAATTGTGGAAAATGTGTCATGTTTTTTCCTATTGATACATACGTCAAGGCACTGTGCGGGCATGTCTTAAAGGTCACTAAAATGACTTTTGGAATATTTCCTGCTGACTAGGGTGACTATCAGTTACGTTACTACGTTATAAAGCATTTCTGGTTTTCTTTCCCATTGCTTTCACTACAGAACATTCTGAGAACAAAATGAGAAAGTCACAATGATAAATAACTGAATTTTAGACTTTGGATTTATATTACAGGCACAACAATACAGTAATAAATTGGTAAAGATATACACACAGAGCCCAATATGGAGATAAGCCTAGGACACTCCATAAGAGAATAAGAGTAATTGATCATTCACGCAATTGCATTCGTTTTATGCTCATCTTAATAACATCTTAGTATAACTGCAAAGATTTGCAGACGGATTATGTAGGTACAAAATGTACGTTTCTTAAGATATTTCCAGACGACAAAATAATAGTCTGGCCAATCGCACTGTAGAGCACTTGAATGTTCCTGATCCGCGTTTCCAAGCTCTAGGGGCTGAAAATAAAAGGTGAGTGCAGATGGAAATATATCAAGCTTATTCACAGTACATCAATTTGGCCCCAGGGCTCATCATTATTATATCCCACATACGCACTTATATCCAATGGTAATTCTGGCTGTAGGGAAAAAGCTGTGGTAACATTATGTTTTTTGAGACATAACCAATGAGAACTTGATTTGATGTAAGTATTTTGGATGTAAGGTCTCTGTTTCAGGAATTGAACATTTCACACTTTTTTTTGCTGTTTACTGCATGTAATACCCTCTTGCAGGGTTTCTCAAACTTGAAACTCAGGACTCCACACAGTTCATGTTTTCCAGGTCACAGGTGCGTTATAAAACTCCACAGGCGGAGCTAATTACTTCACTTGTGATTCTGTGAGGAGACCTGCAAAACATGTACTGTGTGTGGCCCTGATTCTAATCAGTTCGCAGATGCAGAAGATCAGCACATGCATATAAGCGTATATGCTCATTTACAGGTCTTCTACTCAGCGGGTGTCCTTGGAGATTTGCATAGTCTGGTGGCTACCTTGCTTCTGTGGGCAGGCAGTTGACATCACAGTCAGCCCTATTTACAGAGCATGGCGCCGCTAATCTAAGTCCCCAGGGAGTGGCTTCGATTAGCCAGTGCTTCTGAAATCATTTGTGAAATCATTTGTGTTCGGGCGCACAGTGGGCATTACTACAAAGCTCGCAAAACAGTGAAATCACACTGCTCTGTGAGTCAACCAGAATGAGGGCCTGTGCTGGAGTCCTGCAGCCCATAGGTAAAATCCACTAGTGTGTACCCAGCTTTAGACAGGAGACTTAAGTGCTGCACTCTCCCACACACCCCTCCTCCGCTTCTAATGAATCTTGTCATAGACTATAACTGAGCAGTAAAACATCTCCCCAGTAATAGCCAATTCCGGTTATGGGGCTAGCTGACGTCATTCACTCAGTACATCTAACCTCACTTTATCTCAATAGCCTGCAGAATTAGGACAGATTTGTATACATTTTTACTACCATCATCAGACAAAACTGATAACCAGCTGTGAGCAGGCAGACATTTCTGGCGGAACTTGTTATAACACAGCTGTTCATATAGAACCAGCCACACATACAGCTATTATTAATGGAGGTACTACAATAAACTGTCCACAGGGAACCAGCCACACATACAGCTATAATTAATTGAGGTACTACAATAAACTGTCCACAGGGAACCAGCCACACATACAGCTATAATGAATGAGGTACCTCAATAAACTGTCCGTAAGGAGCCAGCTGCACATACAGCTATAATGAATGAGGTACCTCAATAAACTGTCCGTAAGGAACCAGCCACACATACAGCTATAATGAATGAGGTACCTCAATAAACTGTCCTTAAGGAACTAGCCACACATACAGCTAAAATTAATTGAGGTACCTCAATAAACTGTCCGTAAGGAGCCAGCTGCACATACAGCTATTGATAATTGAGGTACTGTAATAAACTGGCCGCAGGGAACCAGCCATATATACAACTATTATTAATTGAGGTACTGCAGTAAGTCGACCGCAGGGAACCCGCCGCACATAAAGTATGATATTTAAGGTGCTGCAATAAACTGTCCACAAGGAACCAGGCTATACATAATGTACATCTACTGTTAATTTAGGTAAAGCACAGTATTGTCCATAGGATGCCAGCCCTTACTCAATTTTTAACCCCTAACAGGGTTGACCTGGGCCATAGGGGTACAAAGGAACTCTGTTGTGGGCCCCAGCACTTGGAGCCCCGCCCAGAGGCGTTAATACGGTTGGTGTCACTCAGTGTAGTGACTCATGGTGTCACCCCCTCTCTATTGCAATTAGTAATGGCACAATGGGTGGCAGGTGTACCATGCTTGGTACATTCTGCCTACAAAGAGAGAGCAAGAGAAAATATGTTTTCTGCCCAGAAAACATGCTGCAAGGCTGTACAGTGTCATGATGATAGAGGCCACGCTGCTCAGCCACGCACCTGCCTGCAACCTCTGCAAGTGGCGTAGCTAGGACTCCACAGCCCTAGCAGTGGCGAGGGGGAGCCGGCCACATGGGGGCACTGAGTCGCGGTGCAGTGACCTGTGGGAGCCAGAGGCAGCAGGATGAATGTGGGGGGCTGTGGCTGCTCTCCGGCCGATCTTACAATGCTGTGCTCTGCTCCCCCCTGTACAGGCAGCCGCTGACAGCCGAGTGTCAGTACAGAGCTGGTGCTATGTGTCGGGAGACCTAACACTGAGACTGTGGAGACCAGGCTCTTTATTTGCAAGAGACTCGCGCTGTCCCCCAGGAGACCTGGCTCTGCATGTGCAGGAGAGACGCGACGCTGTGTGCAGAAGAATGCGCCGCTTCTCAAGGTAGTTGTACTGAATGGGAACTGGGGAGGGGGCGGAGCAAGGTTATTCAGTGCCACTTCTACTAGTACAAGGGCTATGCGATTAAGAAGTACAAAGTGATGCCTGTCAGGCAGTCACAACCCTATCAAACCCCTTGCTCTCCTTCCTCTCTCTCTCACCCTCCTTCCTCTGTCCCTTTCTTCCTGTCAGTGATGCCTGTCATGCTTTCATATCCATTTCAAACCCCTGCCCCCTCTCTCTCCCCCCAACCCTCTCTCCTCCTTTCTCTCTCTCCCCTACTCTCTCCCCCATCTCTCTCCTCACTCCTCTCTTTCTCTCCCCCTCTCTTCTTTTTCCTCTTGCCCTCTTTCTCTCAAACCTCTCTATCAATCCTCTCCATCTCTCAGTCACCCCTAGTCTCTCTTTTTCTCTCAGTGCGTACAGTGCCTGAAACCTATGGCAACGAGCATAGAAACCCCCGGCAAGGAGCATGTAGGGAAAAAATTGAATTAATGTATGGGGGGGCGCCAGAAACTTTTTTGGCAGGGGGTTGCAAAATTTCTATTTACGCCACTGCCCTCTGCTACATCCACTGGTCCTTTTCTCCCAGTCCCCACAAGGCTGTACATCCTCTCCACCACCTTCAGCCCCCTGCAACCTTGTCCCCCAGCCCCCGCACACCCTTGCCCAATGCATGTCTCCCACATCTTCATGCCCTCTCTGCCACCTCCCGCCTACTCCGCCGTCAGAAGGCCAATCCCGGGATCGACAGTTTTTCAATTCTGAATCACCCTAGTCTGGAATCCTAGAATTCCTGTGTTACATTTATATGATGATTTATATTTTAAAACTTTTCATTGGATGAAGACAAAGTTTTGCATTCTCAGCATCAGAGAGACCATAAGTCTGATCCAGTGCTGCAAATATGGGCGAAACATTTTTTAATAAATTGTTATCACCACCATCCACATGGGCTATAATTTACAATAGTAACGTTGCCCGGTGCGTGGTGAGCGAAGCAAGCTCACAAGGGGACACGTTTATACTAATGCCCTGTCAACCTTTTGAACCTGTCAACCTTTTAAACTGTCTCACATTTTCATGTCATCATTTTGACGCTGTCGACCTTGTGCATGTTAGGGGTCAACCTATTGACTGTCAATCTTTTTACTGTATATCTATTGAGAGACACCCGCGGGTCAGGAGCAGACCTTATATGTGTAGCAGGAAAAAATTAAAATGAATATATAAAGCACCCAGGAAAGAGGAAGAGTTCTAAGTACAGTACCTTAAAGGAGAACCGATTTAGATTATTTCTGATATGTTTTTCCAACACTAATTGACATTTTAAATTCCAACCACTAGGTGGCATATGCTTCAGCATAGGGAAATGTTCTTCATGGGGGAAATGTAATAGAGCGATTCAGAAAGTGAGAGATTTGGTAAGAAATCTCCAGTTTTTTTTAAAAGCAGCAATCACTTACACTGCAAAACCAGTGTGATTTTGCAGTGTAAATGATTGCCTCTATCAAAAAAAATTGTGATTTTTTTTTTACTAAATCTCTCACTTTGTGAATCTCTCATCCTATTACATTTCACCTCATGTATGAATGCAGGAAATGCGCCATCTAGTGTCTGTCAATCCCTTGGTACAAATATACATACAAATATAGCCTTGCTCATCTTCGCCGCGCCCCAGCTGCTCATAAAGATGGAGCAGGGCTTGTCTTTGTCCAGCGCTCGGACAAAGAGACTGGGACGCGCGTGCATCTCACACGCACGCGTGTCCCAGTATCGCGACGGCTGGGCAGCGTCTCCCTGCCCGTCTCCACTTTGGGGAGACGCTGCCCAGTTCGGGGGGGGGGGTCGGGGCGGCGAGGGGGACCGGTGGAGACGGCGGGGGAGGCATCGGTTGGTAGGTGCACATCGGATGTGAGTATAGTGGATGTGAGCAACAAGACGTTAAGTCCATACATTGATTCCAAACCAGAGTAGGTTTTATTAAATGTAAAAGGATAAATGCGATAGAAGACAAACAGCAGTCAATACAAAAAGATGTCCAAATTAGTGTAAAAGAATAAACAAAGCTGTGTTTCCTCCACCGGCAAACTGTAAAGGCTAAATACTAAACCTCCCTGTGAGGGATGGATGCCTCCTCTTCTCCGCCTCTTTAGACTATAGGGGGGAGGGGTCGAAGGACAAAGGTATATTCATCTAAGAGAGGACATAGGTGTATTCCGCTAAGAATAACTCCAAGGGGATACCGTGGTTATGGTCCCTTCACCAACAGTTAGAGAGGTAGTACCGTACATCCCTTTGTATGGTATCAACATCTCCTCTTCTCCGCCTCTCAAATTAGAAATTCATTGGTGTGATCATAGCAATGATATTCAGACGATATTTTTAATTCCAAATAACGGTGTTATCCATACATAAAATGCAAAAGAATAAACAGGAAATAGTGTAATACTATTTCATAAGATAAAATGACATTAAATAACTATGTACAAAATAGCCAGGTTCCAGATAAGGAGGGCGTAGTCCTGCAGCAGATAAGCACCATCACCGCTTAACCCGGTGATGTGTCTGCTGCTAGGCAGATGGCACCCGATAAGCAGCATCATGACAGTGGCGCCCCCACAGAAACGCCAGCGCTGGCTCCACCAAGCCATGGCGGGGTCTGCGGGACCATAGTTATGCCACTGTTTCAGAACAAGGGATAGAATGAAAAGTGTCCATTTTGCATGTCATTTTCCTCCGACTCCAATCTGAGGCACGTTCCCATGCTGCTCAGAGTGGAGTCGCAGATCGTCATGGCTGCCAGAAGGGTTTGTTGGATCCTGCAGCTATGACTGGGATCGCATATGATACATCGTGTGCAAAATGACCGCCTACGGTGTATTGTATGCAATACTGCCGCCCTGGAGCTGCACCTACTGTATTATAGACACGCTTTATCAAATACCACCCTTGTTATAACACCTAATTCCATCTGTGTTCTATTTTGCTATTATAAAAGTCTAATTCCCATTATTGTCACCATGTCAGCCACTGACCAGTTCACATATTCTAGCACTGAATTCTTCCACCATCCACTAGGTTCTTCACACAACAAATGTGAGCTGGTATTTTAATTATTTTCTAAAGAATGTCATAAAGAACACAAGGGAATCCGCTGGGCCCTTTGGGTTCACCAACCCAAAATAGCCTCATCAATATCCAGAAAAGACACAAAACCGAACTCTTTGTCCTAAGAAAACATCGTCTCCTATGGCTTTAAAATCAAGTAATGGAGCTTGACATGTTTGAGATGCCATTTATAATCTCCTGTTTGTTGGCTGACCTCAATCAGTTTGAAGCTTTCCTAACAAACATAAGCTTTGTCTGTGGGAAGTGTAAACGCCCAGTTTGTGTAACAGATTGTGTACACAAGACATTATAACATCACATAACCTAAGGTCGAGTTTCTGAATGCATACTGGTAAATATATATTCCGTTACACTCTGGTTTTAATTGTATTGAAAAAAAACAATAATATTTACATTTTTTGTTTTGCTCATGTATTGTTAGGCGCTGCGGAACCCTTGTGGCGCCATATATATAAAATATCACAATAATAAAATATCAAAATTTATATTACTGAGGATGTTTGTGTTTATAAAACATATTGGATTTTATTCTGGTCCGTTTGCTCCCCATGCGAACGGGCACGGCAAAATGGAAGTTCACTGTCCTATTCGCACCCAACAGTGTAGGCGTAGGGTGGCAGCGGATGGACGCGCCCATGGGAACGGTGTTTATGCAGCCCTGTGGACGAATTTGCAGCGCTGCGTGTGAACCAGAATAACCTCCATTATTTGTATTTAACACACACACACATACACGCGCACAGACACACACATACACGCGCGCACACACACACACTTGTCAGGATTCAACGTAGTTATTTTATCTTTGTTTACATTTACATAGTTACATAGTAGGTGAGGCTGAATAAATACTTGCGTCCATCTAGTTCAACCTATGTTTATACTACAGTAGCTTATCCCTTGTTGTACAGTATGTTATTATATTTTAAAGATAGATTATGTTACTTATTCGTACCCATGGATGTTTTTAACCAATAAATGTTTATCCATCCTTATTTTAAACGTATTTATAGTGTCTGCCTACACCACATCTCCAGGAAGAATTTTTTTCTTCTAGATGAACAAAATCTTTTTTCTTCTAATCTAAATTTGTGCCCTCGCGTCCTCGATTCCTGTCTAGCAGAAAAAAGGGTGTTTGACAGTTCCTTATATTGGCCCCTAATGTATTTATACATAGTGAGCATGTCCCCCCCTTAAACGTCTCTTCTCTAGTGTGAATAGTCCCAGATTGCTTAATCTTTCCTCGTAGCTTAAATTCTCCATTCCCCTAATAAGCTTTGTTGGATTTTTTCTAATTCTGGCCCTTATTCTGATCGGATCGGTACGGCCCGCGTGCGGCCGTACCGCCGATGTTTTTGTTCTGCACATGCGCAGAGGTCATTCTGCGCATGTGCAGCCCCCTTCGCCGCAGACGTCTTTCGTCCGCCGCAAAGGGGGCGTATAGGGGCGTGAGAGGCATCATGCCCTCATTTCCCTATGTGTACGCCCCGCGTTTCATGGGCGTTCCCATGCAAACGCGGGGCGTATGCATGGTAATGAGGGCATGACGCCACTCATGGGGGCGGAAAGCTGACGTCGCCGGATGTCAGCTTTCAGCCCCCATACAAGCTACCACACGGACAATCGTCCGTGTGGTCTCAGCTTGCGGGAGCTGCCGCGGCGTGCGGACCTGCCTTCGATGGTCGACGACCATCGAATGCAGGGGGCAGCTCCCAGCATGGTGGAGGCGTACGCCTCCACCATTTTTATGCGGATCGCCAGCCGTCCGTGTACGGACGGCCGTGGCGATCCGTAGGGTGGGCGGGGATTGGTTTGTGCGGTCAGAGCCCCGTGTGCGGCTCTGACCGCACCAACCAGAATAAGGGCCTTTATGATGTCCTTTTTATGGTGCGGGGCCCAGAATTGTACTCCGTATTCGAGGTGCGGTCTAACCAATGATTTGTACAGAGGCATAGGGGGAAATTTACTAAAGGAAATTTGTAAAAAAAATAGGTGTATTTTTATCCAGAAATACACTTATTTTTTACATTTACTATGTGCTATCAATACGAGTATGAATTGCCATATTTTCGGGTTAGTAAATGTCAAAAATAAGTGTGTTTCTGGATACAAATACACCTATTTTTTACAAATTTCCTTTAGTAAATTTCCCCCTTAATTACTTTTGAGTCCCTAGTTTCCATGCCCCTTTTAATACATGCTAGAGTTTTGTAGGCCTTTTTTGTTGCTATATTAAATTGAGCACTACACCCTAGTTCGTAGTCTATTTGGACTCCTAGATCCTTTTCGAGTACTGATTTACCCAATTCATCCACGCTTAGGTTATAACTAGCACACTGGTTATGTCTCCCAAGGTGCATGACCTTCCATTTGTCCACACTGAACCTCATCTTCCACTTTTTTGCAAACTCATCTAGATTGTGAAGATCATTTTGAAGCGTGGTGACATCTTCTGATGATTTTAAGGGGGTGGAGAAAAAGAAATCAGTTTGATTAGGACGCACTCCTCATCCACATAGTCTTTTTTTAAAGGTTTTTTCTTAAAAACATACCTACAATTAGGTGTATACTTTATTTATAACTCTATTAACTAGCAGGTCATAGTAGTGTTAACATCTCTGTTAAATTTTATTAATTATTTATGACCTCTTAGTGAAAGATTCCCTGTGCCAGGGATTGCACGTAGCGAAATTATTTAAAAACAAGCTTGTTTTTAAATAATTTCGCTACGTGCAATCCCTGGCACAGGGAATCTTTCACTAAGAGGTCATAAATAATTAATAAAATTTAACAGAGATATTAACACTACTATGACCTGCTAGTTAATAGAGTTATAAATAAAGTATACACCTAATTGTAGGTATGTTTTTAAGAAAAAAACTTTTAAAAAAGACTATGTGGATGAGGAGTGCGTCCTAATCAAACTGATTTCTTTTTCTCCACCCCTTATTGTACAAACCACAAATCAGGGGACAGCACCCCAACCAGCCAGGAAATATATTTGTATAAGATTCCTGTCAGGTGGAATTACATCCATCCACAGATATAGATCATTTGCATTTGATTTATGGTGCTGGTCTCCCAATCCCTTTCTTTCTTCTGATGATTTAATAACTCTGCTAACATGGATACATTGCTAAGTAACCCCATCCCAATATCGTTAATAAAATTTTTAAATAAAATGGGCCCTAGAACCGTACCCTGTCGCACTCCACTTAGTACTGGTATCATATTGAAATGGCATTGTTCACAACCACTCTTTGTTCTCTATTACACAGCCAGTTCCCTACCCATCTACAGATATTTGCCCCTAATCCCAGGTCCTCCATTTTATTAATCAACCTCTTGTGTGGTACTGTGTCAAAGGCTTTAGCAAAATCTAGAAAAATCACATCTACAGCGTTTCCATTATCAAGGTTTTTGCTAACCTCTTCATAGAAACCAAGTAGATTAGTTAGGCATGAACGATTTTTCTCAAACCCATTCTGGTTATTGCTAGTAAACTGTGAAGGTCTAAATATTCCTGGATACCATCTCTTAAAAATCCTTCAAATAGTTTACCCACTATTGATGTTAAACTAACAGGTCTGTAATTAGCGGGATCCTCCTTTTTTCCTTTTTTGAATAATGGCACTACCTCTGCTAATCTCCAGTCTTTTGGTACCTTTCCTGATGATAGTGAATTATCAAAGATATAGTGTAGAGGGGAAGCTAATTCGTCCCTTAATTCCATTAGTACCCTAGGATGAATCCCGTCTGGCCCAGGTGATTTATTTGTTTTGATTTTGCTGAGCCTCAATATTATTTCCTCAGTAGAGAAATCAATATTGAGGTTCAGCTTGTTCATAACATTTGTGGTATGTGTGCGTTCCACAGTCTGCTCTCCCTTAGTAAACACTGATGAGAACAACCCATTTTACAGTTCTGCTTTTCCCTTATCCTCCGTAAAACTTTTTCCAGTGATATCGGTTAGTGGGCCTATGTTGTCCTTAATTATACATTTACTATTTATGTATTTGAAAAACTTCTTGGGGTTAGTTTTGCTTTCAGTGGCTATGCGCTCTTCATAATCTCTTTTAGCTACTTTGATTGCCCCTTTGCAAATTTTGTTTGATTCTTTGTATTTGGTGAACGCCTCCTCATTTAAGTTATTTTTATAGAATTTAAATGATCTTGTTTTATTGTTGATTGCTGACCTAGCTGTTTTGTCCAACCATGGTGGCTTTTTTTTATTGAATTTACCCTTATTTACTTTAGGAATGTATTTATAGTTAATGACTTGAGTAAATTTTTTAGAGTATCCCACATTTCCTCAGCATTTTTCCCCCCAAAAACACAGTTCTTTTTAGTGCTTCTCTGAATAATTTGAAGTTCGCTTTTCTGAAGTTTAGCATTTATGCTGATCCTTTATGATTTACTGATTTAGTTGATTTAGTTGATTTCCAGTGAAACCAAATTGTGGTCACTGTTCCCTAGATGTTCAATTACTTATGTGTTTGAAACTAGATCTATGTTATTTGTTAATACCAAATCCAATAATGCCTTATTACGAGTTGGGGCTTCTACCGTTTGTGTGATAAACTGGTCTTTAAGTAAGCTTAGGAACCCACTGCTTCTTGCTGTTTTACATGTTTCGTTTTTCCATTCAATATCAGGTAAATTAAAATCCCCCATAATTAATATCTGACCCTGATCTGATGATTGTTTGATTTGCTTTAAAAGAGGAGACTTGTCCCTTTTGTTTATGTTCCGTGGTCTATAGCATACCCCTATTAAAATTTTATTAGGTTTTTTGTTATTGTCGGTTATCTCTGTCCACACGGCCTCCGTGTAATCTTCCGCTGTACCTGTGCCAGGGCCAGATTAAGGTATGTGGGTGCCCTGGACAACAAATTTGTGGGGGGCCCCGTCCGTGGGCGGTGGACACCTGCTTGATATGGTAAAATCACACAAAAAACATTGCTTTTTACAGATGAACTACAAGTCCCATCAGGCCTCCCCCGTATGCTGAGACTTGGCGAACCACAATTCCCAGCATGCAGGGCATTAATGGGCCCGCTGGGACTTGTAGTCCACCTGTAAAAAGAATGTTAAAAAAACACAGACACTGAGAACAGTACAAGTTTAATACACACACACACACATTAATTTTACACTTATACTTACACCACCAGGCTCCAGCACTGACTCCGTCCTCCACTGCAGGCTCACCTCGCACTGACAGCGGAGTGAGCCAGCTTCTCTGTCCCTGCTGACAGCTTCTATAGAAGCTCTGTGTGTGTGTGTGTGTGTGTGTGTGTGTGTGTGTGTGTGTGTGTGTGTGTGTGTTCTTACCAAATCTCTCACTTTCTGAATCTCTCATCCTATTAAATTTCACCCTTTGTCTCTTGTTACTGTATCTCACTCCAAGCCTTGATACATCTCCCCAAACAACATTTTTATTGAGCTAGTTGGAGAATGTGACTATTTTTAATGGGTTCTCTCTCTCTCTCTGATGTGTCTTATTATCCCTTTTTATCGCTAAAAATTCTGCCCTTTAAAGACTTTTTGCTATTTCGTTGCCATCACCTTTGTTCAAAACAGATTGAATTATCTGCTATTATTCAGCCTGCTAATACATAATGTCACTGTCTGTCTGTTCTGCTGAACTCTCTTATCACTGGAAGAGGATTATGTACCTTTCACTAAGGCCCTACAAGAGAGGAATACCAATGGGTTGGTAACAGCTGCTGGTGACAGAGCTATCGGGACTCCTGTGACTCCGCTGGATATTTGGCTTCAACTGCTGGACCCAAATTGTTATGTAAATGTTCAGATGTCATTGTAGAAAAGAGCACTGTAGTGACTAATCATTCTCATTATACTGGGCACCTATTAACATATATTGTTCATCTGTAACTTCTGACCAATGCACAAGAGGCCTCATGCAGATGTGGGCTGAGCTGCGGCTCCTGCTGTAATCCACACACATTCTGTGCTTTGTGCATGCGACGGACCAGTAATGCAAAGAGGAAAGTAAATCCGTTGCAGACATCCAGTGATTGACAGTCTGCTGATGTTTGGGGGTAGAGAGAGGGCGGTGAGAGTCGCCTTTTATCAAAACAGAGGTGCCAGTAGAAGACAGATTTCCTGGCCCTTTTTGTTGGCTCTGTAGTGGCAGGCTTGTGGGACCCCATGGGTCGTGCAGTTGACCAATGGTGTGGCCTGTGGGCTAGCACTGCATCAGCGGACACAGCAAGGGTCGCTATTACAAGACGTAGGCATCCAAATGTATCAGACACCCTCAGTCGGCGCCAGCCGGCCAGCATCTAACCCGGCGCAATACACTGACGTCACTGTGGAGTACCACGACACACATCACTACTCTGATCTAAAAACCATAGCAACACAAACATCACAGGTATTAGTATACACAGAACATCTTATATACAGACTCTATGTACAAAAAGGTATAAGAGGGAGTAATATACAAAGGACTACAAAGAACGACTAATTCACAGAGACACACTGTAGCGGAACAGAGCACACCAAAAGTTATTACTGTCCAAAATTAGAACTTGTAGAGAGATAAAGGGGGAGATTCTCTAAACTAAAAATGCGGTAAAAACCCCGTTATCTGGGTTTTTACCGCATTCGGGTTACCGCGGCAGGCAGCATCGCCAGAAAACTCTGCCGATGCCCCAAAGAAGCCTGTGGGCTTCTAATGCGACCCCTTGCCGTCCCGCACCGACCCCCCCTCACCTGTGTCCGGGCAGCACAGTGCTGTGCTGCCCGGACCTGAGAGCTCCTCCTCCCTGCACTGTACATCCTCTTCCGGGTGCGAGAAGGAGTAGAGCCAGCTCCCCCCCCCCCCCTGCAGCAGCAGCTCCAGGCCGGGTAAGAGAGGGAGGAGACAGCCGCCGGGACCCGCCGCTCATCGCCGGGTCAACGCAAAAGACAGCTCCTAACGCAAGAGCTGTCTTTTGTGATAATTATCGCATATGTTAGATCATATGCGATAATTATGTTTGCGGTAGCCGGCGATGGCCGGCGGTAAGGGGGCGCAGATCTAAGAGCATCCCCCCCAAAGTCTCATTTAGCCCTTTTGGTGTGATAACCTCAAGTCCGCTCAGCCTCACGCTAAAAAAGTAGCAAACCCTGATCACCAACCCGCGACAATGGTGGAATATGATCGATCATTCTATATTTTAAATTAGCCATAGAATGCTTAGGTTTTCCCTATGTAACTTTATCCGCAAGGAAATATAATTTGATCAATTACACATGGGTTGTCGCAAGTTAAATGGTGTTTAATTCTATATTTGTGTCCGGAATAAGGATGTTTAAAGGTGTCTCCAGCAATCATATAATTACATGTCGCGTAAGCACATTTAAAGCAACGAATTTTGTTGTGTTTTAGAACATTTCAGTCTGGTTCAATACCGAAACCAGAAATATCAGTCTTTACCAGTACGTTTTTCAAATTTCCTGCCCATGAATAGCAAGTCCTAATTGTGGTACCGGTAAGATTCAAATCCTTATCGGATTGGATAATGGGCCATCACTTCTTGGTGCTACCATTAACGGCATGTGAAGAGGTATTAAATTGGGTAACTCAAGGAAAAATTCTTTATTTTTTATTATTATTATAGTTGTTTTTATATAATAATGTTTTGCTGTCTATTTTCAATACTCTGTCCTTAGTCTCTAGTAATAAATGTGCATCATATCCTTAGTCAGATCATCAATCTGAATGGATGCCATAGTTCTATCACTGTTAATCCTATAAATCCGTAACTGCGGCCCCGTCCATAGGAGCAACAGGTCGTCTATGTACTTCGTGAAAATTTTAACGTGTCTGGCAATATCCGGTTTCTTGAAAATACCTGTGATGTTTGTGTGTTGCTATGGTTTTTAGATCACTGTAGTGACGTGCATCGTGGTTCTCCACGGTGACGTCATTGTATAGTCCCGGGTTGGATGCTGGCCGGCTGGCGCCGACTGAAGGTGCACGTGGTTGTGTGTGGGGCTATAAGGTAAGGACACATTTAATATTATGTTTGAATCCTGATGAAAATTCTAACGAAATTGAAACATTGAATTATATATAAAGAGAGAGAGAACAGCAGGAAGAAGCCGATCTCTGGGTCTTGTGATAGGCAAAACAGGTGCTTTAATGTAGTCAACTGCATTAAAGCACCTTTTGCATATCACAAGTCCCAGAGAGACATTTCTTCCTCCTGCTCTGCACTTGAGGACTTCACCCTCCCTTAAGCTGGCACTAGGGCAGGTACTCCTGACTTTATACATAGTGGAGTGCCAGACTTTTTCTTGGACATATATATATGTGTGGGGGGGGAGGTATATACACCTCTCAGTCCCTCCTTCCCTGCACTTCTCCATCACCTGGCATCCCTGCAACACTCACTACCTCCATCCCTCCACCCCCCTGTCACTCCTGCACTGCTCACTTCCCCCTTCCCTGCATATCTCCATTCCGATCACCTCTCACTACCTATTTTTCTGCACTTCTCTGTCCCCCATCACCCCTCCTCCCCTCCACTTTTCCATACCCCTGCACCTCTTAATTCTCCCTTCTCTGTACCTCTTCATCCCCCCTGCACCTCTCCATCCCTGTCCTCTCAATCCCTCCTTCCCCCCACTTATCCACACTCCATCACCCCTGCACCTATCTCCACTGCACTTCTCAATCCATTTCACCTTTCAGTCGCTCTTTATTTTTACCTCTCTGTCCCCCTGTCACCACTGCATCTCTCACTTCTCCCTTCCCTGCACCTCTCCTTCCCCTGTGCACCTTTCTGCCCCCTGCATCTGTTCATTCCAATGTCCCTCATGCACCTCTCTGTCCCTCTGTACCTCTACGTCTCCCTTGCACCTCTCCAACCCCCTGTCAGTCCTGCATCTCACCATCCCCCCTGCACCTCTCTGGGTGCAGGGGAATGGAGAGGTGCAGGGGAACATAGAGGTGCAGGGGGCACATCCCTCTGCACCTCTGTATTGTACTCAAATGAAATATACATACAGATAGAGCGGCTCCCAGCCAGCGCCCTCACTGGCGGAGAGGCACTCCATCTTACTGGGACACGCGAGCATTTCACACGCAGGTCCCAGGTTTCAGGCGTCAGGGGATGGGAACCCTGCCTGTCTCCACTTCAGGGAGACAGGAAGGGTTAGGGGAGGAGGCGGTGAAGACCATCCGACAGCGACGGGAAGGCGGCGGGGAACAACGGTGAGCTCTGTCAGGAAGGGGACACACAAGAGTCTCGTGCGCGTGCCCCCTTCCGGCATCTGGCGGTTGGCGATCCGACCACCAGACCCCCGCTGAATGTCTGTCTGCCACCTAGAGGTTTGAAAAGTGGTAGCATTTTTCTATGTGTTATACAGATGGAGCCCTTCTGTATAACACATAGAAAAATGCTACCACTTTTCAAACCTCTAGGTGGCAGACAGACAGCAGACTGGCGATGCGACAGGCAGTAGGTAGCAGGCAAGTGACAGGCAGCAGACAGATAGTAGGGTGGGTAGACGATGGACGTGAAGTCCTGCACCAGCAGCTGTGACCTGATCCCATCTCATTCATTGCAATCTGTGCATCAGACACTCCCGCACAGGCTGTTGCTTCAGAGTCAGCTGTCGCAGACCAGCAGGGCACTGCCACTGTGGGGAGCAGTTCCACGGCTGCTGGCGGGGAACTTTACCTCCGTCGATCTGATCTGTGGTGGCTGGCAGGTAGCACTTTCAGAGAGGGTAACCCAGGGGTACTGACCCCCAGAGCCCTCCCGACCATATAATGCAAGGGGGAATGCTACCATGTATGTAATATATAGGGAGGGGGGGTTACCCCTCAGACCAGTTGAGAGGGTGATTTTGGTTGGTTTGCAAAAGCAAACTCCTTCTTTAATGGACAAAAGAGAGTTACATTTGGGTTACATAGTTACATAGTAGATAAGGCTGAATAAAGACCTGCGTTCATCTAGTTCAACCTAGGTTTTTTTTTTGTTTGTTTGTTTGTTTGTTTGTTTTTTTATAGTTAATCCCTTGGTGTATAGTATGTTCTGAAAAATGTAAAGAACGATTTTGATTCTTATTTGTACCCATGGATGTTTTTAACCAATAAATGTTTATCCAACCTTATTTTAAACATAGTTATTGTGTCCGCCGACACCACTTCTCCAGGAAGAGAGTTCCAAAGTTTGACTGCTCTGACAGTAAATAATTTTTTTCTTCTAAGGGAACTAAAACTTTTTTCTTCTAATCTAAACTTGTGCCCTTGTGTCCTCGATTCCTTTCTAGCAGTAAAAAGGGTGTTTGACAGTTCCTTATAATGTTGAACATGTCCCCCCTTTAAAAGTCTCTTCTCTAGTGTAAATAGTCCCAAAATTGCTCAATCTCTCCTTGTAACTTAGATTCTCCTTACCCCTAATTAACTTCTTTGGATTTTTTCTAATTCTATGATGTCCTTTTTATAGTGCGGGGCCCAGTACTGCACTCCATATTCAAGGTGTGGTCTAACCAAAGCTTTGTACAGTGGCATAATTACTTTTGAGTCCCTAGTTTCCATGCCCCTTTTAATACATGCCAGAATTCTGTTGGCCTTTTTTGTTGCTATGTGACTTTGAGCACTACACCCTAGTTTGTCATCTATTTGGACTCCCAGATCCTTTTCCAGCACTGAATTATCCAATGTCTCCCCGCTTAGTTTATAACTAGCACACTGGTTATGTCTCCCAAGGTGCATAACCTTGCATTTATCCACATTGAACATCATTTTCCACATTTCTGCCCACTCATCTAGATTGTCAAATTCATTTTGAATTGCGGCGACATTTTCTGCAAAAATACTAAACTTCAGAAAAGCTAACTTCGAACTATTCAGGGAAGCCCTAAAAGAAATAGTTTGGGAAACAATTTCTTTTAGGGCTTCCCTGAATAATTTGAAGTTAAATTTTCTGAAGTTTAGTATTTTTGCCTGTCCTTTATGTTGCAGTTTACAGAAGTGGATTTTCAGTGAAACCATGTTGTGGTCACTGTTCCCTAGATGTTCAATCATATTGGTGTTTGAAACTAAGTCTATGTTATTTGTTAGTACTAAATCCAATATTGCCTAATTTCGACTGGGAGCCTCTACCATTTGTGTGATAAACTGGTCTTTAAGTAAGCTTAGGAACCCACTGCTTTTTGCTGTTTTAAATGTTTCGTTACTCCAATCAATATCCGGTAAATTAAAATCCCCCATAATTAATACCTGCCCCTGATCTGATGATTGTTTGATTTGGTTAAATAGCAGAGATTTGTCCCTATCGTTCACGTTCGGCGGTCTATATTATACCCCTATTAAAATTGTATTATTAGCTTTTTGTTGTTATCAGCTATCTCTGCCCACACGGCCTCCGTGTTATCCTCCTCTGTACCTGAGCTCATTTCTTTCTCACACGATGTTGTTATTTTTTACATAAAGGCACACACCCCCGCCCCTTCTATTTTCCCTGTCTTTTTTGTAGAGGGTATATTCCTTCATGTTTAATGCCAAGTTGTGCGACTCATTACACCATGTTTCAGTGATACCAATAATGTCATAATCGTCCCCAGGTACCACAGATTCTAGTTCCCCGATTTTTTACTGCCAAGCTTCTTGCATTAGCCAATAAGCATTTTAGTTTATGTTTATTTTTAGTTGCGTCCCTAACATTATATTTATTTTTCCCCTAGACTTATTTGTATTCCTTACTAACTTCCCTGTTTCTGTGCAGGGTAAAAACTGTCTGCTTTATTCTTACACTGCAATTTAGAGTTCAGTTTGAACACACCTCACCCAAATCAAACTCTCCCTGCACATCAGCCCCACCTGTAGTACACATGGTTCTGTCCATTAAAGAAATACTTTCCTACCTGACCCTCTCCATGAGGGAGAAAATACTCTGGGGCAGATGTATTTAGCCTGGCGAAGAGATAAACTGGAGATAAATTGGAAAGAGATAACGCACCAGCCAATCAACTCCCAACTGTCATATTTTAAACACAACTGATTGGCTTGTGCATTATCTCCTTCTACTCTATCTCCAATTTATCTCCAGTTTATCTCTTCTCCAAGCTTAATACATCTGCCCCAGAGTGTTCCTGGACTTCCCTGGTAATATATGATTGCCATCACCTGTGGTGAAACACCTTTCTTATCAATTAACTAGCTCCCCACAGGTGATGGTAATCATACATTACCAGGGAAGTCCAGGAACAGAGCATTTTCTCCCTCATGGAGAAGGTCAGGTAGACAAGTATGAGGAGTTTGCTTTTGCAAAACAACCAGAATCACCCCCTAAGTGTATCTGGAGCCAAGCATTCAGCTGAGAATTTGGACACACAATCACCTACTTGTCAACAAACATCTCTCTCGACCCTCTCTCATACCTCCCAACATTTCCCTCTCCAGGAGGGACAAAATGCTCTGTTCCTGGACTTCCCTCTTAATTATTGATTGCCCTCATCTGTAGTGAAACATCTTTCTCATCAATTACCCTCTTCACCACAGGTGAGGGCAATCATAATTTAGGAGGGAAGTCTGGGAACAGAGCATTTTGTCCCTCCTGGAGAGGGTAATGTTGGGAGGTATGCCTCTCTCAGCCCACCACCACCACTAATCACCTACGGGCCAGATGCACTAAGCTTCAAAAGTGATAAAATGGAGAGTGATAAAATGACAGCCAATCGACTCCTACCTGCCATGTCACAGACTGTGTTTGAAAAATGTCAGGCAGGAGCTGATTGGTTGGTTGTTTATCACTCTCCATTTTATCACTTTTGAAGCTTAGTGCATCTGGCCCCTATACTGTAGACTTACTATGTATAGGTTTAAGGTAGGAGATTCTGGAAATTTTTGAGGACATATCTTGGGAATGTATACCATATATGGAAATAGGGACTATAACACCACAGTTTCCCCAGCACTGAGTTGGATGTATAGTATATTATTGAATATTTTTAATAAATATAATATAATTAATAATATATTTGTAGACATTTTCTTTAATGAAAACTAACCTGGAGGCAATCTGACTAAAGGTCTCCCAGTTGTCCTCTTGTATCCCCCACTTTCTCTTCCCTGTGACCTGTGGACTGAATGAAGTAAAGGATACATTGTGAATTAGGTACATACACATTGTTTTTTTTTTAACCCAGTGGATTGAAGAGGACAGATCTACACTGGATTTAGAGGGAGTATTTTTTTCACATGTTCATAATGGCTTCTACATGGACAAATGGCCCACATGTCAACATAGGTAAGTGTGTGTGTGTGTGTGTGTGTGTGTGTGTGTGTGTGTGTGTGTGTGTGTGTGTGTGTGTGTGTGTGTGTGTGTGTGTGTGTGTGTGTGTGTGTGTTGGCATGTATTTTTAATAAAGTTATACTGACACTGTGGGTGAAATGTAATAGGACGAGAGATTCAGAAAGTGAGAGATTTGGTAAGAAATCTCCAGTTTTTTTAATGAGGCAATCATTTACACTGCAAAACCAGTCTGATTTTGCAGTGTAAATGATTGCCGCTTTAAAAAAAACTGGAAATTACATTTCACCCAATGGGCGGTATTCAATGAGAATACCTGCGAGGTGCAGCGAATCCTTTTTAGGATTCGCTGCACATTCGCCACGTTCCGGAGCCTTGCCGGCTCCGGTATTCAATGTGTCAGGGGCTCGCTGCCCCTGATTGGTGAATATGAGCTCCTGCGGCGAATGCCGCAGGGAGCCTGAGGACGGTGGCAGGCAGAGAGATGGAAGTCTCTCTGCCTGCCCCAGAACGTTTGTGGGGGGGAGGTGGGCTCCCCGGGTGCCAGGCAGCACAGGCTGCCCCCCGGGGGTGCCAGCAGGGGACCGTATATTCATTATACCCGATCATAACGATCGGGTGCAGTGAATATATGAATATGTAATGAGCGGCTCGGCTCCAGCGCCCCCTGCTGGCTGCTGTGTAAAAAAATATATATATTTTTTTTAAATTAAATATATATTCATGTGCTTACAGCACATGAATAAAAATATCATGCCCCTCTTTAGAATAAAATTCCTGATTTTTTGACACCAAATGTTAAAAACAAAACACTTTATTTTAAAAGTTCACATTCCACTTCTCCATAAAAAGATAGCGATTGCTACTCGGTGAATCGTGGCGAAAAAAACCTTCAAATGTATTCGCCATGTGATCATTGAATAGGGTGATTCACCGTTTTTGTCAAAAATTCGCCAAACAGCACAAATTCGCCATAAAAACATGGCGAATCAGGCTCATTGAATACCGCCCTGTGTGTAGAATAAGCGGGCCCCCATGCTGGTACTTGTGGTTATCCAGGTAACATGGGAGGTTTGCTGGGACTTTAAGTTCCACAGCCAAAGTGGAATGTTATTTCTATTTTTATACATTTTTAAAAAAAAGCCCTGGCTCTGCCCTGGAGAGGGACCCCTTTATTGTAGGGTCCCCACTCCCCTAGGGACCCTGGCTGGGGCTGACTAGTTGGGAGGTTAATGCCACAACTGGAGGGACTGGTATAGACGTGTCCCCTGCCTGTGGCATTACCTTATTTATTTTCATTTTCTTATATAGCGCATACATATTCCGCAGCGCTTTACAGAGTATAGTTGAACATTCACATCAGTCCCTGCCCCAGTGGAGCTTACAATCTATATTCCCTACCTATAGGGTTAATTTTGTTGGAAGCCAAATGACCTACCATTATATTTTTTGATTGTGGGAGGAAACCAGAGTACCCGGAGGAAACCCACGCAAGCATGGGGAGAATATACAAACTCCGCACAGTTAGGGCTATGGTGGGAATCGAACCCATGACCTCAGCACTGTTAATCAGTATTGCTAACCATTACACCATCCGTGATACCCACTAACTAGTGGAGTGCGGGGCTGGTTCTTTAAATACGAGGAACTCCTACATGATTTTTTTCCCCATATTTTTGGAACCAGCAACAAGTCAAAGAGCTTAGGGCTGGTTATGCTTAGGAAGGGGACCCACAGTGTTTTTGTTTTACATTTTTAACTCTTTATTCATTTTACATACAAAAGCACTGCACAGATCTCAGTGATCCAGGCATGCTTATGCAACCTAATTTGGCAAAAAGAGCTCAAATGGCAAAATTTGGCTGAATTAATCGCCAGCTTTGCTATACGAATGATAGTGAATTTGCCAGTGGCCGACAGTCT
Organism: Crinia signifera; assembly: GCF_055691185.1. Lineage (NCBI taxonomy): Eukaryota > Metazoa > Chordata > Amphibia > Anura > Myobatrachidae > Crinia > Crinia signifera. Next base: position 290,172,204 of record NC_139221.1, on the reverse strand, counting down.
ATTGGCTTGTACTTTTTTATTTCGACAATAATTTACGTTTGTAAATGAGCAAAATCGTCCGAATTTTATTTAGTAAATTTCCAGTGTGCGATTCCCGGCCATGAAAGGAACATTCGTAACCGTTCAAAGTCAATTTGTGCCCATTAGTAAATATCCCTAGCAATCTTCATTGACAGAGCCACAGGAAAGATTTGAGGAAAGACTTGAGCGTGCTTCACTGCAACTGTGAGAGGAATCAAGCAGTTCCACTAAACCTACTTTTACAGTTTCAATTCCCATGAAATCCAGTGGTTCTAATGTGTTTATAAGTGAAAGGGTAGACTGCTTGTGCTCTTAATATAAACCATGGAACATGTTGTTGTTGTAAGAGAAGCATTGCCCAAAATCACGTTTTCAGTTCTGAAAGTGTGACACAGTTGTATGGGGACCAGATGTAGCAAGGTGTATGCAGGGATTAAAGTGAGGGGGAACTGGGTGGAACTGAGTTCTAGCACCTCTAATGGTAGGGGGAACTGAGTTCCACCTCTACCACAACCCTGAACAGTAATTCAAACAGAAAAGCCTGTCCCAGGCTTCTTCTTCTGACATGGTGTATGTGATGTCATGCCATCACTGCTGCTGAAGTGAAGAAGATCCATTAAGACCAGCAGGCTCTGTGCTTGTTGAAGACAGGGTGAGAGGGGCGTTGGAGGGACACAGAGAGGTCGGGAAGCTGCTGGAGGGACACAAGGAATGGGGCTGCTGAAGGGCATGGACAGTGAGCTGCTGTATTGAAGAGACAGATGTGTATAAGCAGCACAACTGTAGACATTATGGGCGAGATTTATTGTGTTGACCGTTTTTCCTAAAATGCGATTTAAACTCAAATCGCTGTGTATCGCCATTTTTTATATCGCATTTTTTCCCAAAAATCGCGTATTGAATGGCTGGCGCAAAGCCGCCAGAAAAGTGCGATACATGGCGATAGACAGCGATAAGGTGCGAATTGAGTCGATGTAATACGCCATAAAAGTGCGATTTCCGGGTTAGGTCATGTGCGTATTTGCGGCCAACCGGAATGCGATTTACACCAATACACCTGAACAGCCCATACAACATGCTAACCTATTGGCCCACCTTAGTCCCTTGCAATACGCATCACACCCCCTATATAAAGGGGCGCAGACGCCATTTTACCCTTTGAAAGGGAGTAAGGCGTTTGAGATGGAGAGGAGAGGAGGAGGTTTTGTTAGGTGCAGAGGAGGTAGAGGGACAGCCAGCTTGGGCCCAAACACCCCAACCACTGGGAGAGGTAGGGGAGTGAGAGCCAGCACTGGCAGAGGCAGGACAGGGAGAGCCAGCATGCTCCCAGCAAGAGCTGCGCCAGGGAGAGGCCACATGGTGGAAGCTGAGCAGGTGGCTATGGAGGATGAGGAGGAAGCAGGCACAAGCCAGGTGTCCTCACAGGAGGAACAGAGTGCCAGGCACACAGAGGAGGAGCTGCAAGAGGGGAATTTCTCAGAGGTGGACTGGCCTGTGCAGGAGGCAGAGGAAGCTGACTTGGAGGTGCTGGGGGAAGAACCAGGACAGGAGGAGGAGGAGGAGGAGGAAGAGGGCGAGGCTGGAAATGTGGAGGAGGATGATGCAGCTCGTACAGCTAGTGGGAGGAAAGTCAGGTTCTCATATGAGGAGAATATGGCCCTGGTGCGTGCACTCCTGCCCCTGTATGACCGCCTACTTGGTCCTCACCATCATCGCACAAGTGTGGCAAGGAAGAAGGGGATGTGGGACAGTATCACCTCTGCGGTAAATGCAGTTAGCACACACAAGAGGAGTGTGCGCAACGTCAAAAAGCGATACAATGACATCAAGCACCTCCTCAAAGCCAAGCTTGCCCTGGAGAAGAAAGAGGCCTGTCGCACAGGAGGTGGCCCTAGGTCCGCTTTAAGGCCTATGAGAGGCTGCTACGCGGAATCATCCCACCGGAGGTGCTTCCCGGCATCCACATTGCCGACACAGACAGGCCCCCCCACTCCACCACCAACTGGTAAGTGTCCACACATGTCAATGTAACATTTTGCTATGTCATGTGCGCATGCTATTATGGTGCTATGCTTTATGTGTCCAAAAGATTGCTGTGTGTGGAACTACATATCCCAGCAAAATCACATTTTGCTACCTTGCATTGCTAAATAATGGACTCTGCATTTTGCTGGGTTATGTAGTTCCACAGATCCAATTAATGTGTGCTGTCCTAAACACTGTAGGCCTGCAGTGTACTTGATTGTTAATGGGTTGGGATCATTTGGTCTATTGCATTATGGTAGAAAGTCATTAGGTCGAATCCATTAGGTCGACATGCTAAAAGGTCGACATGATTCTAGGTCGACATGGGAAAAGGTCGACATGATTCTAGGTCGAAAGGTCATTAGTTCGACAGGTCATTAGTTCGACAAGGTCATTAGATCGACATTGTCTATGTCGACATTCACAAGGTCGACATGGGGTTTTTCACTGTTTTTTTACCTGAATGTCAACACAGTCGACATGGACACAGTTTAAAGTGCACTGCATCCCCTCGCATCGCTCGCTGCGCTCGCTATGCGTCGGGCACGGTGCCTCGCTACGCTCGGCACACTATTTTATTCTCCCACCACGCCCTAGTGGATGGTAGGGCATGAAATACCGCCTGTCGGCACATGTTGGCTCAAAAAACAGTGAAAAACTTCATGTCGACCTTGTGAATGTCGACATAGACAATGTCGAACTAATGACCTTGTCGAACTAATGACCTGTCGAACTAATGACCTTTCGAACTAGAATCATGTCGACCTTTTCCCATGTCGACCTAGAGTCATGTCGACCTTTTAGCATGTCGACCTAATGGATTCGACCTAATGACTTTCTACCATAATGCAGTAGACCAAATGACCGCATCCCGATTCAAAATATCGTTCACAGTCATAATACTCAAATAACCACTTCAGTTCAAAGTCTTCAAATTCCTTATGTAATCATATCAGGGTCAAAAAGTTTGATTGAGGTAAAGTTTTTATCTGCATATTTCGAAAAGTGCCAGTTAGGTGCAAATGATAATAATGGAAAATGTCTTCTTCTTTCAAACAGCTCCAGCTCTGGAGTCCCAGCCTGCTGTTGACCAACATCAGCCACATCCGATTGTTCACACTGTCCAGTCTGCAGGTGAGATATCATAGTGTTACACACACACATTGCACAATTCACACATGGCTGTCCCCACCACAGTAGCCTGTGCCAATGCAATGCATGAGCAACAATGCATAATGCATGAGCATGACCCACCATACACCAATCTGCATAGCATACTTACCACTCTTTTCTCATGTGTAGGTCCTTCACAACCGATGCCTGAACCAACGGATCCCATGCAAAATATGGACAACATGAGTGAAATCATCCTGGAGACGGTGCCATCGTTGGAACCTGCACAAAACCAAGCACACCCAGTCAATGACGCCCCCTATACGCAGTCACATAGGCAGCAGCCCCCAATCATTGCAGCCACCAACACCCCCACTAGTGCGGAGGAGTTGGCGCAATCCATCCACCTTTTTAAGGGGAAACAACTCGCTTTTATGGAGGTGCAGACCACCCAACTAGAATCGGTGAAGGGGTATGTGCGTAACATAGCTCTGCAAATGAGACAAATTTCTCAAAGTGTGCGGGCTAATGTAGGGACACAAATTCGTCTTGTCTCTACATTACACACGCTTAGCAGAAATTGGCCAAGCCATTCAGGGTCAAACTACAAATTTTAGAGGTCTAAATGCCAATATGGTTGAACAGACCCAAGCAAGTAATGGGCAAACAACTGCGTTGATGTCCCTACAAACGCAAATCAGCCTCAGTGCAACTACTTTGTTAGGTCAGCACCAAACCACATCTACCCAAAGCAGTAGTGTATCCTCCACACCCATGAGTGGTGCCACTACTGGTAAGGGTGCTAATACCCGGCCTGTATTTAAACATGAATAATCTTCTTTGCATTTACATGTGTATCATGTTCATTCTTTTTTTCATTCACACTTGCAGTGATTGTTCCTGCAAATGTTTCATATGCTATGGCCTATGGCTAAATTTTTCTGCAAGTAAAAATTATTTGCATCCAGCAAACTTGTTGTTATTCTTTACAAATGATTACCCACACTGTTCTATTATGTTTTGTCAACTAGTGACATTTTAGCAGACACGGGACTTTGGGTTGTGTGTGCTTATTTGTAATGGGATTTTAAGGAAATAGTCACATTTGAAGGGGATAAGCATTGGGAATTGCATACTGTATGTAGGCGCCACTTGTTTTGCAACATTTCAAGCACCTGAGATCAATGATCGATGTCACCTCCATCCATTAAGCCTATGTTAATTTGTATTTGCCAACATTTGTACACACACAAAACTACAGTACTTACTTGACATTGTTATAGGTGTTATCATGTTGCCAGGCATAAAGTATGCTGTGTTGTGGCAGCTTGCAGGGCTTGGCCATTATTGTTGGTCTGCTTCTGGGCAATTAACATGGACAGGGAAAAATGTAATGTTACCAATGTATGTGTGTTACAGGTTCCCCATTACTAATCATTGTACACACACTAATTACCTGTGAAATGCTGCAGGATCATCCGTGTACGAACCACATCCCCCCTCCGTGTACCTCGCACTACAACATCAGTAGTTTGAGCTTCCTGCACGACTGCTGCAGGGGCCACATCTACATAATTTGGTTGACCCAAAGCTATGTTATGCAGCATGCAGCAAGCCTGGACAACCAAAACCACTTTGGCAGGGTGGTATAGCAGTGTACCTGCTGACCTGTCCAAACACAGAAATCGGCTTTTCAGCACCCCAAAGGTGCGTTCCACTACATTGCGGGTAGCAATATGTGCAGCATTGTAGCGGTGCTGTGCAGGGCTTTGTGGGTTCCGCAGAGGTGTCATGAGCCACGAATGACACCCATATCCTGAGTCACCTAACATGTAAAGGGATTTGTGTGGTCACATATCATGTGGGTAATTGGTACATAATAGTAGCAGCCTATACTACATTGTTTGGCCTGGTATAAACAATTACAACAGAAATGACTCTTGATTAGAAGGTTCCACACATGGATGTGAAAGGTAAAGACATAGGTAAGCAAACAGCATGTAAACAGTGGTAAGTGACTTACCAAGTAGCCAGCCCTCTGGCATGGTGTTGTTGTGGAAACGGTCCCAGAGAGCTGAGTGCCGCAGGATATAGGCATCATGGCAGTTCCCGGGGTAGCCTGCAACCACACTGAGAATTGGCATCGCAGACCACCTGCAGGTCCTGCCACTCGGACACACAACGTGGGAATGTGATATATGTGCGCCACAGCTTCTTTAATGCATTTAACACTTGAGAAAAATGTTTAGAGAAAGTGGCTTGCGACACCCCCAAGGCCCATGAGCTCACAGACTGAGTGGAGCCTGTGGCAAACAAGTGGAGGGCGCACATTCATTTCTGCAGCCCAGACACTGCATAGTTGGCCTCCCCACAAGGGTCCAAATCATCTCTCACCTGCTCATATAAGTTCAACAGGTTCTGTCGGTTCAACCTAAACATGTCCACCACCTGTTGATTAGAGAGGGAGTCCAGGTACACCCTAGCACGGTACCGACGAGAAGCACGGAGTGGTCGGGGTACCTGGATCTGGTGGGCAGCAGCAGCATCCCTCCTGCGTAGCTCCTCCAAACGCCCCAGCTCACACACTAGCACCTCCAGTCCACTCTGCAAAATGTCCATCTCAAACAGCCTCACAGGTGTCCATAATCATGTGGGAGTATATGTAGGGGAGTTAGTAAGTGCTATGTGGGTCACCTGTGAGATATTTAACCGTTTCTACGCTCAAACGGTGGCGATTTTTTGCAAATCGCCACCCTGGACTTGGTCTGGGTTTTTTGGGGGCAAAAATCGCATTTTGCTGTCGATTTCCAAATGCGGCAGACATTAAATTAGCGATTTGTATCTTTTTCAATGGGAAAACATCTGGATGCGATGTTGGAAATCGGCACTTCAGAAAGTGCGAATTAGCGGCAAAAAGTGTGATTTATGCCACAAATCGCCACCCATTAAGTAGTCGATTTGGGAAAAAAAAAAAAACGTCCGTTTTTGCGATATTAATCGCCAAAAACCCAACAGCGATCTCTAATAAATGTCACCCTATGTGTATAAGGGGCACTACTGTGTGATTTAATATGAATCAAAAGCACTACGTGTGGTGAAATGTGTATACAATTGTGCTTTTGTGTGTCATAATTTTAATTGGCATTACTACTGTGTGACTATGCCCCTGCCTTATAGGACCATTATCCCTTTATGGAAGGTAGGGCACAAATTCCCTGGCACTGGTCTAGGCCCTGCCTAAAAGGAAGGGGGGTGTCGGTGTTAGGGGAAAGGAGTTCCACCACCTCTCTGGGACCACTTTAAGCCCTGGGTGTATGGATTATTAGAGCAACAATGTCTACGTAGACAATTATTAGGCACATAACAGATGCAATTGGTACCAAAGAAAAGAGTTTCTTACGTTCAGTACATGATCATTTCATGGAAAATGGACAATGAGATGATAGGGGATGTGGTATATTAAGGTCAGTGTCAGCATTGAGAATGTCAACAATCTGGTCTCGATGTAAGCATTCTGAATGTCGACATTCTGCCTAACATCATCATAATATAGTATGGTTGGGGAATGCACTGCAATGCTTTCTTCTACAGAGTGATACAATCAGGCTTGAGTCTTGAATCACATAGATTGTGCGGCATGAGATATGCACAGCCTTTGGGGTCAGGCATTGCACCATAATTTGAGTTGGATAGCTGTGGAAGAAGTGTACAATGGTTTTCATGCTTAAAAATCTACATGAGTTGGGAATCCTTTAGCCCAAGAAGTAAATCAGGTGGTATGTGGTCGATAGGTTGACAGTAATTATATCGACAGTCAATAGGCCAACGACTACTAGTCAACGTGGTCAAAAGGTCGACGCAAGCAATAGGCCGACATTGAAAAGGTTCACATGTTTTTTTCCCAAAAAAGTGGTTTTTCATACTTAACTATCCATGCCGACATAGAAGAATATATTAGTGTGCTGAGCATAGAGAGGAACCGTGCCCGAAGCATGGCGAGCGAAGCGGTACACTTATACGGTGTGTGTGTGTCGACTTATGTTGACATAGACACAAAAACATGAAAAACTAATGTCGACATTTTGCTTTTGTCAACCTTTTGACCATGACTAGCAAATGCACGTCAACCTTTTTATGTGTCTAAACTTTTGCCTGTCGACCAATAGTGATCGACCTAATTTCTGTCGACCCTATGACCCATTCCCCACATAGGTAGCAGCATATCTGGAACTGTCCAGGTGTAGAAAAGGGTAATTTACTCACGGTAATGCTTTGATAGCAGGGTGTCAGGAGCGCAACATTGCTTTCTACTAACAGAATGTCAGAAGTACAATGGGGCAGATCTGTATTAAGCCTGGCAAAGAGATAAACTGGAGATAAAGTGGAAAGTGATAAAGCACCAGCCAATCAGCTGTGTTTGAAATATGACAGTTAGGAGTAGATTGGCTGCTGCGTTGTCTCCTTCCACTCTATCTCCACTTTATCTCTTTGCCAGGCTTAATACATCTGCTGACCCAGTGACAGATAAATGTCTAGATCCGGTACTGACTGTAGTACTGTAGACTTCAAGCTTGGAGGTCAGGGCAGCAGATTTATACACAGTCCTGGAAGGCTTGATAGCAGGTTTGTCCATGAGCTCAGAGGCCAGGTCAGCATATCTGTAATCAGGCCCAGAGCCTAGGGCAGCAGGTATCGAAGCCTCCAATGTGACTGAAGAGACCGGTTGCTTGTGAGCAGAGGGTCCAAACGGCTGAATTAACAGCTGTATAAGAGACCCACCACTTTTAAATACAGACGTGAAATAGTTGACACACTGACTGGTCCATTATGAAGTGTTTTTACCCCGGGACGGGTGAATATAAAGAACACTCAGATTTCTCCTGCTTGATCATATATCATTTGTAGTAAATATTGTATATTGGGGAGGGAGGATAGAGAACAGAACAAATAGGTTTAGGATGGGAGGGGTATACAGTATAGAGCACATTCATCAGTAAGTAGAAATAGACATTAGAATATCAGAGGTATTGTACCACTATATAAAGTAGCTATGCCACCCTGTTACTCATTCAGTTTTATGTGTACTGTATATGTAGTGCAGATTTATACCACTACTTTTGCCATAGAATTTAATTTCAGCATTTCATCATAAAGACGTTTTCTCCTCCTATTGGTCAGATGTGCCACTTCCTCTTAAGGTGGAGGATATGTGTAACCGTGATGGGGAAGTCACACTGAGACTTCATTTGTGCAAGGTGAAACACATTTTATGTACAGTTGTGTCTGAAGTAAGCAACGACAACAAAGTACAACAACAGCTAAAAGGTAAGTCATTTTTTGTTTAACATTGTTTCCATCTAGAATTTACTAGAAATGTTAATTTTATTATAATAAATCAATATTACATTAGTTATAATTGCAATTTTAGCGCAAATATACATAAAAGGTTTGAAAACTGATTTATATCACGGAGAAAATGTAAATTAAAACAATGGAAACTTGTAATGTTAGCCAACTTGTGTTATTTGCTGTAAAATAATTCTGGTAATTCACAGTATGTTCTAGAAAGGGTTCAGTACAAGCACTACATCTGTGCAGTGCCCTATCCAGAGTGGTAGTGTTTGAAGGCACAGCAAATAGTATTAAGAAATACTTAAGCAGGACAGCCATCGGGGCGGTCTGTGAGGACTCCAGTCCTGAGCTCAGGCAGAAAGGGGGCCCAGGACTGGAGTCTATGAAGTATAATTTGTCATAAACAAAGTTCACATTTCCCTTGAAGCAATGTAGAGGTAAAGTAGTGTGGTCAGTGCTGTGGTCACTGGAGGTCTGACCAGGCCACAGGGGGGTTCAAGGAGGGGAAAGGGGGTCCTGCCCCACAATCCCAGGCCCCCACAATCCCAGGCCCCACAATTTCTGATGGCAGTCTTGTACTTTGGTATAGTTTTATTTTAAGCCCAGATTAGAGTGCTGGGAGAAAGATCACCCTGATTTCCTGTGTTAATAGAAAACAGCTTAAATTAGACGTTCCTTCTTCTTCTAAGTCAATACAACAGGGTTTCATAAATATGGACAGTTCTGAGCATTACTCTGTTAGTATTTTTTCATTTCATTTCAATAATGTACATTATTCTGTGATTTGCCAAGCAGCTAATTACTGCAGAGATTGCTAACGATGTGAAAGTTATGGATCTGACAATATAGCAGAATAATGTTGAAGGGTTCCCATCACCTACATTGTCCGCCATTTTCATGAGAATCTGTCTTATGAATGCACCAGCAATCAGAGATGTCATTCATGGGGCAACGGTACTTTCGCAGAACGCTCTCCCTGCTCTGCTGCCCTGCTGCTGTCTACTGTGATGTGTGGTGCTGGCGGCGGACATTGCACCTGACAAACTATAGGACAGGTAGCGTGAACCATAAGCGCAGCACTATTCTACAGCCCCCCTCTGCTCCTCTCTGCTACAACTGTGAAGCCATAGGTGGATCTGAGAGAGGGGTGGGGGAATTGCAAGAGGGAGCTTTTTTTTTTTTAAAGAAAAGCAGCAGCACCTCTTATAAACATAGTTCCCACAGTAGTAGTTCCCCAAATACACAAAATGCCGACAGTAGAAGTGCCCCATATACACATAATAGCTACAGTAGTAGTGCCTCATATACACGGGACACGGCTGTGGTGGGACATGGGAACACTCAGAATTTCATGGGAACACCCATGAAATGCTGAGTGTTCCCATGTACCGCCACAGCCCCCGCCCCCAACTGCCCCCCCCTATGGAGCTTACAATCTATATTCCCTACCACATGTACACACAGACATTCTAGGGTTAATTTTGTTAGCAGCCAATTAGCCTACCAGTATATTTTTGGATTGTGGGAGGAAACCGGAGACCCCAGGGTAAACCCACGCAAGCACGGGGAGAATATACAAACTCCCCACAGTTAGAGCCATGGTGGGTATCAAACCCTTGATCTCAGTGCTGTGAGGCAGTAATGCTAAACATTATAATAGCAGCGCTTATCCTGCCGCTATAACACTTCCTTAATGAGGCAAAGCAGGAAGGGACACCGACAAGATGTACTAACATTTGCCCTGCATATTGGCCTGCTATCATTTAGACAGCAGCGCCGATATGGGCACGGGCACATATCACCCCTGTCATTTAGCGCACACCAGCTCCTTCATACATGGGGGAGAAGCGGTATCAGCGCACATAACATATGCCGATACCGCTTCTCCCCCATAACGACCCTTCATCCATCTACCCCTTACTTCCTGTGAAGTAACACAAATTTGGTATAGCAGTGTTCTAAAACACTACATTATACAACACTTTTAAAAGAATAAGAAAATGGGGACACACACAGCAATTATATACAGTACTGGCTGCCGGGCAGATAACAGCAGATAGCTGGAGAAGTTGCCAAGTGTTTGTTGTGCTCTACTTTTGTATAAACAGGAGGCGCTGGGCTGTTGAGAACACAGGAAATGTGTAGTGTGATTTCTGAAAGATAACAGGAGTACTGGTATTTGTGGTTAAAACAAAGCAGAAACACCAGCCGGGCTTACAGATGTATTTCCTATATACAGAACATGTAAGAGATGGTTGTTAACACATGAACAAACTCCCACAATTTCTATCTGTATAAACGGTGAGCTGTGGTGTCATTGCTTATAAATAGCAAGTCCCGATTGCATCACGTTAATGCACATTAGGAATTATTATGAATATTAGATGTATAACTTTCGACATTGGTAAATTTGTAATCAGGGCACGGGGGCATCACAGTTGGCATGGTCATGCCCCTGGTTGGCACGGTTGCATGCAATGGAGGCACCTACAGGGAACATAGTTTTTAGTGGGATATACTGTATGAAATCTGAATGGTTAGGTGGAGACGAATAACCATGATTGTATGAACATAATTATGCAATAAGGATGTGCTTCTACAGTACAAAATGTATGCAAAAAATAAAGACTGACACACCCAGCTGATTGTTCAGTAACGCTGCAAACTGTTCTGTTATGTCAGGGAAGGCTCATGTATTCATCAGTTCTCAGAAAAGTAATGTGAGAGCATACCTCCCAACTTCTGTGCTGTGTGCCCGAAAAGGGGGCGGGGCGTATGCAAATGAGGGCGCGGCAAATGAGTCCCACAGCTTCTATTCTATTAGATTGGGGGGTCTCCCAACTGCCACCCCCGCAGCGGGACAATGCCTGCCGCGGGTGGGACAGCGGGACAGGACCCGAAAATCGGGACTGTCCCGCTGTAATCGTGACAGTTGGGAGGTATGTGAGAGGGCAAGCACAGGCTTTGTAGTGCGCACTGCGCCGAGTATGCGTTGCATCAGTGTCTGCGGTTGCAATATAGAGCTGGAGGGTTGCCCACCTTGTCGGTGGGCCAGGTGGGGGACCGATTTTCGGGAGCCTCTGGCCATTCCGGGAGGGCAGGGAACCCAGAGATAGACTATGGAGGGTAAGTATTTAAAAGAGGAGATGCATTGTGTGCAGTGTGGGCCCTCCTGGGACTCAGGGGCCTGTATGCACTGCTCACACTGCACCCATTAAAATATGCTACATTGATTGATTGATTGATTGATTGAATGATTGACAGATACATGCAATTAATGATGGGCATTTCAAACACATTTATTAGTCTTTTGTGCTTCAGATATTCATTATTGTCTAATTACTGTATGTCTCTCTGAAAAACACACACTCACCAAATATACTCTGTGAAAGATAGTTTCTGGGTACTCCTCCCCCCATCCTCTTCATACCATACCTCCCAACTCCCTACTGTCCCCATACCTCCAAACTGTTGCAGGACAGTTCCATTTTTGGGAAATGTCCTGCTGTCCCACCAGCAGTGTTCCACAGTGGGGGGTCCTTAGCAGAGCACCGGTGATTATGTGCTGTGTGCATGTGCATATCATTTAATCACAGTAGACACAAGGACTTGGTGCATGCCAGCAGCTTGTGCTTGGCATGTCTCCATAATGATCTTGCTGAGCATTCAAACTTCTGAGCGATCTACTGTTGCATGGCTCAGAATGCCCAGCACATCTCCACGTGTGTAGGCCCCTTTACAATTTGGTCACATAAAAAAGGCTTTAGCTAATAACGAGTGCACTGCAGCAACTTGTACGTGTCTGCGTATTTCCGAGCAATTCATAGTCAAACACGTCTCACTTTTCAATCCATTAAATGGCTCATAAGTGGGTGTCAAGTTGGCGTATGCATGGCCGGAAGGCTCTAGAAAATCGTGTCCACCTCCCAGCCCCCTGGGATCCATCTGACTTAAAGTGTCCATATACCAGGGCGATATCCATGCAATTTGTTCACTTTTTCATGTCATTGCGATCAATTGCCTAAAAAGCGTCCAAATCGCATGTAATTGGTAGCAGGTCCGATGTGATGCGCGGTCCCGTGCACAGGGCCGGATTAAGGGCCTAATGGGCCTTGGGCTGGAACAACTCCATGCACTATATGCCCCAACGTCTCGTCTGGTGTCTGTCTGGTGACCGTCATGATGGTGTGCCTATTTTTAAGTGGAGGCCTGGAGCTGCAGCCACCACATTATTTATCTGACCCTGCCCATGCTTATTGCATTGGAGCCTGTGAGTCGCACCGCCAGCAGGAGAGATATGTCGGATCCAAGCCAGGCCAGCTTGGCTAAGATCGTATACAATATAGCATATGCAAAAGGACCGTATGCGATATATCAATGGGTGGATTGCCGATGGCCAGCTTTAGTGTACTGATCACGATTCAGCATGAGACGTAAATTGCAAATCGTGATTTTTGCAGCTCTGCATGTGCGCAAAGCCTTAAAATTGCATTTGCGTCGCGATAAAAATGGGCTGTAGCCTACGGGACAATGGAAGAGGCAACAGGGCAGTGGCCAAGGGTTGCCGCAACTGAGCATTTCTGGGGAGGGCAGTCCAGACAATGCAGGCGTGTGTGGACTGTTATTGTGCAGACGCTTCGCTGTATAGGTAAGCGCTCGCACAATAGCAATGCAAACACAAAGGGGTGTATTCAATGCCGTGGGCGAGTGGCGACAGCGAGCGGGGCTTCCTGCTCGCCGTCACCACTCGCCCTGTCAGTATTCAGCTCACCACCCTTATACACCAATTCCCCCTCGCTCCGTTTTTTGAGCGAGGGGGAATTCACATATGTGGCTCCAGAAGCAGCGAGACAGCGGGTTTTCTGCATTAGCCGCGGGCCTAGCGGTTTTGGGGAATTCTCGCCGTCCTGTGACGGCGAGGATTTCCCCGGAGTGTTCAATAGGGCGAGCGGCTGGCGAGGGGGTTAAACAGCGAGGATAGCTGGTTTTCTGCAATCCTCACTGTTTAACCCCCTCGCCGGCCGCATTTAATACTACCCAAAATGTATAGTTTTCATCATGGTGAGGGACCCAGCGTGCGTGCGGCCCCCATCCCTCTGCTGCAAATTTTCGCAAAATTCCAACGCTTGCAGAATTAGGCCCACAGGCAAATATTCAAACCAAGCTTCTGGTGAGGCCACCTTGCGTGTGACTTAGAATAAGACTTATTCATAGCAGACAATGGATTACCTTGGCCTTCTACACTTACTGAAGGAAAATGCAGTATATATAAACACATTAGCTAGCTATTACGGTACTTGTTTCCTAGCATGGCCACAATCTTGTCCATCGTGTAACTTAAAGTTAAGGTACACGATGGACGCGATGGACCCGATTTCCTTTGAAATCAGGTCCATTTTCCCGGCAAAGGCAAAATCGGGGGCATCGCGTCGGTCGCGTGCATTAACATGGCCCCCGACACGACCGACGCAATGGACGCGATTTTGCCATAGGCTTTAATGTTAAAATAATCGGGAGCATCGCGTCGGTCTTGTGCCATTATAATGGCACAAGATGAGATGGACTTGATTAAGTCCATTTTACATAGGAAACAATGTGAAATGGGCCAATATGACCCATTTCACATTGTATATGGCCCCGTCATGGTTAAAAAGTTACGCAACCCCATTGTGAGCGTCACCCCACGATTGACGCCAACCCGAAGCGTGGCGAGCGCAGCGAGCCCGCGAGGGGTGGCGGTGGGTGTCCTCCGACCTTTTCATACCCCTACTATCCACGTCGGCGTGGAAGCCCCGCCTCTTCCCTCTGAAACCTGCCATTGAGAGCAGCCAATGACTGTTTTTGAGGGACAATCAGGAGGAATTTTAAAGCGTACATCCTTGAATTGTTGGAAGTGACCCCCTTTCTACGCGCTAATCCTTGGCCTGGTGATAGGCCAAAATACGGTACGGGCACAGCCTTTTAGAAAATCTCATTTTTTAAATTGCATTGGGAAATCTACACCATGAAATTTTGTTTGTTTTATCTTTGAGGTATTACGTTATGGACTGAATATTCTGAAGAAAAGGACATTCATATAAAGGAAAAACATCATTTTTTTAAGATCCCAATAGGAAGCGCAGGTTTACCCCCATTTTTCTTGTAGTAATATACAGTATACTGTACCTCAGTTATTTACCATGTGCATTGTAATATAAAGTGCAATTCGTCTGGTGAACTCAGCGACAACAGAACTTACTGGACATTAGCAAGGCATTTCTAGCTAATTGTACCCTGACATAGGTCTTCGGCTAGGTGTGCCTTGCTGTGACATATGACGATAAATAATGGGATAGAGCTGGGTGTCTATCTCCACTAGTATGCAATTTCTATTCGTCAATAACAATCAGGGTTCTAGACAGGATGGATTTAGTGAGGAATCTCACATGGGCTTACTGCATAGACAGTCGCGCTGTGCTAGAGTCTACTGCACATGTCATGTGCTGGTCTCTGTGAGGGAAATCGGGTGGCAGTTATGCCCCTCCCATCAGGGAAAGTAGGCAAGTCTCCTGCAACCCCCTTCATCCGCTCATCCCTGGCTGCACCCCTGGCCTCACATGCTCAGATGGTTGAACGAACGGGGTATTGATGTGATTAGCTATAGATTGTAAGCTTGCGAGCAGGGCCCTCCTACATTTTGACTGTCTGTCAATACCCTGTTTTGTTGTATCACTGTCTGCTATTGTAAAGCGCAACGGAATATGCTGCGCTATATAAGAAACTGTTAATAAATAAATAAATTAGCGCAAATGGGATCATCACCCCTCCCACTTCTTCCATCAAAGCACACACACACAAACAAACATACACACAAACACACACACACATACACACACACTTTACAATGCTGATAGTGCTCATTTAATATACGAATTTACCAGTATGCCGAATATTGGCTGATATTACCAGCAATGTGAGAGACATCTAATAGTCTGTCACATTATCATATCTGTATGATAAGTAGAGATGAGCGGGTCCGGATCCCCGAGATCCGACAGATCCGAATATCGGGGATCCGGGCCAGATCCGAGCCGGCTCGGGTGTTCCCGCCTGAATTCCGGACCAATAACGAGGCCGAACGTCATCATCGCGCTGTCGGATTCTCGCGGGAGCGGGATCTTATAAAAGACGCACGCGCGCCCGCCATCTTCACTCCAATCTTGGAGAGGGAAGAGGGTGGTTGGGAAGCTCCGTGTGCTCCGTGCTGTGCTCTGTGCCATGTGCTCCGTGACCTGACCTGTGCCCTCACTGCCCTGTGCTGTGCTCCGTGCCATGTGCTCCGTGCTGTGCTCCGTGACCTGCCCTCACTGCCCTGTGCTGTGCTCCGTGCCATGTGCTCCGTGCTGTGCTGTGCCCTGTGTTGTAGACTTGTGGCCTGAGCCCTGTAGTGTGATTTAACTAACTAGGTGCTGCAGTGCTCACACGCAGGGGCTGCAGTGTCCACTGTCCAGGGGCTGTCCTGTGGCCCGTGCCCTGATGTGATTTATTTAGCCCTAAGCCCTGTGTTGTGATTTATTTTATTTAGCCCTGAACCCTGTGTTTTTTTTTGTGATTTAACTAACTCAGTGCTGCAGTGCTCACACACAGGGGCTGCAGTGCTGCTGAGTAGTACACTGTGTACAGGGGCAGCATTAATACAAGGGGCTGTGTCCAGTGTGACGGCCTATATCTTATCCATTGTCACAAGTCACTCACAACATATATCCTGTGTCCTGTCCTGTGTGACGACTGACGACATATCCTGTGTCCAGTGTGACGACATATATCCTGTGTCGTGCTGCAGTGCTCACACGCAGGGGCTGCAGTGCTGCTGAGTAGTACACTGTGTACAGGGGCAGCATTAATACAAGTGGCTGTGTCCAGTGTGCGGCCTATATCTTATCCAGTGTCACAAGTCACTCACGACATATATCCTGTGTCCTGTCCTGTGTGACGACTGACGACATATCCTGTGTCCAGTGTGACGACATATATCCTGTGTCCAGTGTGAAGACATACTGTATATCCTGTGTCGTGCTGCAGTGCTCACACGCAGGGGCTGCAGTGTCCACTGTCCAGGGGCTGTCCTGTGGCCCGTGCCCTGATGTGATTTATTTAGCCCTAAGCCCTGTGTTTAGCCCTGAACCCTTTGTTTTTTTTGTGATTTAACTAACTAACTCAGTGCTGCAGTGCTCACACACAGGGGCTGCAGTGCTGCTGAGTAGTACACTGTGTACAGGGGCAGCATTAATACAAGGGGCTGTGTCCAGTGTGACGGACTATATCTTATCCATTGTCCAGTGTCACAAGTCACTCACGACATATATCCTGTGTCCTGTCCTGTGTGACGACTGACGACATATCCTGTGTCCAGTGTGACGACATATATCCTGTGTCCACTGTGACGACATATATCCATTGTCCAGTGTGACGACATATATCCTGTGTCCAGTGTGACGACATATATCCTGTGTCCAGTGTGACGACATATATCCTGTGTCCAGCGTGACATATATCCATTGTCCAGTGTGACGACATATATCCTGTATCCAGTGTGACGACATATATCCAGTGTCCAGTGTGACGACATATATCCTGTGTCCAGTGTGACGACATATATCCTGTGTCGTGCTGCAGTGCTCACACGCAGGGGCTGCAGTGCTGCTGAGTAGTACACTGTGTACAGGGGCAGCATTAATACAAGGGGCTGTGTCCAGTGTGACGGCCTATATCTTATCCAGTGTCACAAGTCACTCACGACATATATCCTGTGTCCTGTCCTGTGTGACGACTGACGACATATCCTGTGTCCAGTGTGACGACATATCCTGTGTCCAGTGTGACGACATATATCCTGTGTCCACTGTGACGACATATATCCATTGTCCAGTGTGACGAGTGACGACATATATCCTGTGTCCAGTGTGACGACATATATCCTGTGTCCAGCGTGACATATATCCATTGTCCAGTGTGACGACATATATCCTGTGTCCAGTGTGACGACATATATCCTGTGTCCAGTGTGACGACATATATCCTGTGTCCAGTGTGACGACATATATCCTGTGTCCAGTGTGACGACATATATCCTGTGTAAAGTGTGACGACATATATCCTGTGTCCAGCGTGACATATATCCATTGTCCAGTGTGACAACATATATCCTGTGTCTTTCTGCGTCATTTGTTGGCTCTTTGTAGCGTCCTAAATTTTTAAATCTTTGATGGATGAATGGTGGGGAGATGGGTGGTGTCTTTCTCCACATCATCCATTATGGATGAAAATATGTCCTCATGGACATCCATGGTCTTATCCCTTCCTATCATACTTTTTGGATGGGATGTGATGGATGGATGGCTGGGTGGCAGGGCCCCAGCAAATCTTTTTCTTGCACCTCTTTCTGCGTCATTTGTTGGCTCTTTGTAGCGTCATAAATTTTTAAATCTTTGATGGATGAATGGTGGGGAGATGGGTGGTGTCTTTCTCCACATCATCTATTATGGATGAAAATATGTCCTCATGGACATCCATGGTCTTATCCCTTCCTATCGTACTTTTTGGATAGGATGTCCCGGATGGATGGATGGCTGGGTGGCAGGGCCCCAGCAAATCTTTTTCTTGCACCTCTTTCTGCGTCATTTGTTGGCTCTTTGTAGCGTCATAAATTTTTAAATCTTTGATGGATGAATGGTGGGGAGATGGGTGATTCGCTCTCCACCCCATCCATAATGGATGAAAACATGTCCTCAGGGACATCCATGGTCTTATTCATTCCTAGACCGAGTGCGTGGCTTCGGGAGGAACACACGTGATTTGGTGAAGTGGTGAGGGAGGTAAGGGAAAACACACCTAGCCAGCCAGCTCAAACAAATTAACCTTAGCGGTGAATTGGGTGACAGATGTAGCAGACTAATTGACCCTACTACATAGATAGCGGTCTATAAGGGTAGACCTATATAGGGATCTCCTAACCTGGGGTCCTAGAGAGGTGGAGGCCACCAATTACCCCACCCCTGCCACCAATTACCCTACCCCCCTCCACCCATTAGGTGATGGATGAGGAGGCAACTGGTAATGCTCCCAGCGTTCAGAAACCACGTGACCTCACGCCAGATAGGGGTCTTGTTAGATATTAAACTGATATAATCAGATACTACCTTGCAGACTAAATAAGTGCTGCACGAAACGCCCACTGCTCCTTGGCTGAACATGAGGAAGAGTGCTCAATCAAGCCAAACAGGGGTTTTGGTACTTGATTGGATCTTCTACCAGAGGAGCGCAGCTACTAGTATAGCTTTGAACGAAGATCGGTCCTTCTCTATTGGGGAAGAATAGATGTCATCAGTGACATCCAGAGTATATCCTCCTTTTGGGATAGTATGGATGGATTGATAAATGTTTGGGAAGAAGTAGTCCCAACAGCTGCTGATGGTCAGTGTAGTAGACCAAGTGCGTGCCTTCGGGAGGAACACATGTAATGTGGTGAAGTGGTGAGGGAGGAAATGGAAAACGTACGCCTAGCCTGTCTGATCAAGTTTGATAAGGAGGTATCTTCACAAACCACGTGACCTCACGCCAGATAGGGGTCTTGTTAGATATTAAACTGATATAATCAGATACTACCTTGCAGACTAAATAAGTGCTGCACGAAACGCCCACTGCTCCTTGGCTGAACATGAGGAAGAGTGCTCAATCAAGCCAAACAGGGGTTTTGGTACTTGATTGGATCTTCTACCAGAGGAGCGCAGCTACTAGTATAGCTTTGAACGAAGATCGGTCCTTCTCTATTGGGGAAGAATAGATGTCATCAGTGACATCCAGAGTATATCCTCCTTTTGGGATAGTATGGATGGATTGATAAATGTTTGGGAAGAAGTAGTCCCAACAGCTGCTGATGGTCAGTGTAGTAGACCAAGTGCGTGCCTTCGGGAGGAACACATGTAATGTGGTGAAGTGGTGAGGGAGGAAATGGAAAACGTACGCCTAGCCTGTCTGATCAAGTTTGATAAGGAGGTATCTTCACAAACCACGTGACCTCACGCCAGATAGGGGTCTTTTTAGATATTAAACTAATCAAACGTTCTCTTCTCTTGCTAATGGTGTGGAGGTTCTAAAAGAGGAGTGCAGCTACAAGGGGGGGGGGGTTATTAAACTGCCACAATGTCTGCCCCTGTAGTGCTGCTCTGCTTCCGACATGTGCCAGGTTGGAAGTGTAAGGTCCACATGTATGTGATGCCCACTGCTGTCGCCTAGCTTAGTCATCCAGCTACATCGGGATAACCTTATGGCCCTACTACAGTAAATGAAAATGATTTTGTGAGCTGTGAAGTGATCAAAATTGTCTAGAAATGAGTGGAAACTAATGTTATTGAGCTTAATAACACTTTAGGGGCAAAAACAGGCCTGAAAACTATTATTTTAGCAATTTTTAGCATTTTTCCAAATAAATCCAGATCCAAAACCAAAACCCGCAAGGGTGGTTTTGCCAAAACCAATCCAGATCCAAAACACGAAGGGAGATCCAGATCCAAAACCAAAACCAAAACCCGAAAAAGTGGCCGCCGCACATCTCTAATGATAAGGTGTAGTGAGATGGGATTAGGGGCAAGGATGCATTTACTTTTATTGCACAGAAATATCATAGTGTTATAAAAGGGTGAGTCTTCTTCCTTTTACGTTTCCGGTTTATCTTCCTAAAATAGACCACAAATACATTTGTGTGTAATATGAATATTAATCTAGGATGCCAAGTGTGAGAATGTCATTATTTCAGGGACTGACGTGTGACCGGTACGTACTTAGCATTTCAGACCTAAAATGTCCTATTTGGCGGAGATACGATGTAGCACATTATGCAGCAGGTCACATGATCTATCAGGAGGTCTCACAAAGTCCTATGCTAAACACACAGACAGGGCCAGACTGGTCATGTGTCAATGCCAGAATGTGCCGGTCCAGCTAGGGCTGCCAGGGGGCGGCGGACCTGGGTGGCAGCCAGTCATGGGAGAGTCAGTGCTCCTGTCAGTTCAAATCTGGCCCTGTACCCAAGTGAATCAGAGCTTGTAGAGCACTATTTGGCTTACGACAAGCACTAGATTGTAAGGATGGCCATCGTTGCCATTGCTATCGATGGTTACCATCGATGGCAATTGTGGCCATCGATAGTGCTAAACTATGCAATGGATGACCATCGATTTTTTTTTACATATCGATGGTCTTCCACTGTGTTTGACTGATTGGCCTTTGGCCAATCAAAACACTGGGGCGGGGCTTCGCGGGTGTCGGGGGCAGAGCTATGCTCCATGTCCCGGCACTTTGGGAAAAAAAGCAAAACATCGTTTTGCTGTGCCATCGATGGAGGGAAACCATCTGGTTCTCCCCCATCGATGGCAAAAGTATTTGCCATTGGCCATAAACCATCGATGATTTTGAATCATCGTTGGTTAATGGCCATCCCTACCAGATTGTAAATGCCACCAGTGCGCTGTCTCTACTATCCCCATGCCCACCAGTTCAAACAGCTGGAGGTCCAACATCAAATCCACAGCTGCTTACAAGTGGACAAGTCTTATTATGAAGTATAAAGTATAGAACCTCAGTCCTTAAGGCACACTGACAGTCCAGGTTTTAGTGATAAGTGCACACACTAAATATTAAGCACTGCTAATCAGAACAATTACACTAAAGTCTGCAATATACAGTAACAGAGTAAATTTGACATTCTTAGCATAATTTTGTCCAAAAACATGGGTTAACCAAGTGCGACCAGGTGACCTAATCTGGTGGGTCCCAAACACTAGGGTTCTAATCCAGGAAACAATAGACCCCCAGGGCAGCACAAGCCAACCACCCCAAGGCATCACACTAGAGCAGTGTTTTTCAACCACTGTGCCGTGGCACACTAGTGTGCCTTGAGCTGTTCCCAAGTGTGCCCCCAGATCTAGAGATGCCCAAACCAATTTACAACCACCACCAGTTCAACTGTTATTTACTGGTATCTTATTTTCATGTAAAGGGCCAATTTATTTTATTTTTGTTACCTGTGGGGACCAGTGTGATTGTTTTTTATATGGAGGTTAATAGGTTTGTTTTTTTTCCTGTGGGGGCCAATATGATTTGCCCTGTGGGGATCTCATGGTGTGCCTTGGCAATTTTAAAATCTTATTTAGTGTGCCGCAAGGTAAAAAGGTTGAAAATCACTGCACTAGAGAGAGGTTAATGGGGCAGATGTATTAAACTTTAACAAGAGATACATGCAAGGGTGATAAGGAGAGATAAATGTCCAGCCAATCACATCCTAATTGCCATGTTACAGCCTGTGTTTGAAAAAAGTCAGTAAGGAGCTGATTGGCTGGATATTTATCTCTCCTTATCACCCCTGCATTTATCTCTTGTTAAGGCTTAATACATCTGCCCCTAAGTGTTAAATGCTGGGATGTATCAATTGTCGTTAGTGATGTGCTGTTTTTTTTGTTTTTTGGGGTTTGTTTCACACCCTTTCCTCTGCTATTTTCAGGTAATGTATCATTCTTTTGTTTCGCTTGCAGGGATTGCAGTCACTGCACGGTCCTGCATTACAACTTTTTTTTTTTTATTATTCTGCACATGCGATGGTCTCTCTTGACATGTGCAGATTTTTTTTTTGTATGTTTTTGGTCCCTGGCGGCTGTGTCCACTCTCCCTTAGGCACCTGGAGGCAGTCCCCCCACTCATCCAGCCGGTAGGAGATTTTGTGTCCCGACCCCTGTCTGACACCCGGCGCCGATCCCACACTCCCCGCCTCACTACCCGCTCAGGTTCCCAACAGCGTCTGAGCCCACGCCCCTGGTCAGACACCCAGCGGCATTCAAAGTAACTGTCCCCTGGCTCAGGCACCAGGTTGCTGTGTTTCACACACGCAGCCCACTTACACCCAGGGACTGTGTACCCCTCGTCCCTAGACAGGGGCTTTAAACCGCCAGTCAAGCTTGGCAAAACAATGCAGGACAAACAAAGGGGGTTATTCTGGTTCACTCGGAAAGGCACAATCACTCTCTAATTGACAAAACCATATGCACTGCAGGTGGGGCTGATGTAACATGTGCAGAGAAAGTTAGATTTTGGTGGGGGGTGTACTTCAAATTGATCTCTATATTGCAGTGTAAAAATAAAGCAGCCAGTATTTACCCTGCACAGAAATAATAAAACACCCTAATCTAACTCTCTGCACACGTTACATCAGCCCCACCTGCAGTGCATATGGTTTTGTCCATTAGAGAGTGATTGTGCCTTTCCAAGTGAATCAGAATAACCCCCTAAGAGTCATGAATGTTAATACATTCCACAGGACGTCAGCTTACATTCAGACCAATGTACTGTTAGTCTACTTCACGGCGGGAGTATTGCGCTACTTTTTAAATATGATGTTACTGTCTCGATCCAGCAGAAACGGTCCTGCCGCTGAGCTTAGGTCACCCGATTTGAACTGTTCTCCCTACTAGAACTTTCTGGTGAGGCAGCCTCAAAATACTTACTTTATATAGGTGTAAAACAGGGGTGGGGGGAGCCGGCGCTGGACGGATGCAGGGTTCTGCAGATTCCATGTGGTCTGGCTGTATGCATGGAAACTGATGAAAATGGCCGCAGCCTTGGAGGAGACTGATGCTAGCATCTGTCATGGAAGCACAGCGCATATAGCGTTAAGCTGGCCATACACCTGTAGATTTATTGTCCATCTGACTGTTTGGAACAAAAATCTGCTGATATCTGAATGACCGTTTTCTAGCATTCCGAAGCAAATGGTCTTTCATCCAGCTATTCTCTAGCTCAGGCATGTCCAAACGGTGGCCCTCCAGCTGTTGTGAAACTACAAGTCCCATCATGCCTTGCCACAGTTTTGCTATTGGGGAATGCTAAAACTTTGGCAAAGCATGCTGCGATGTGTAGATTCACAAAAGCTGGAGGGCCACAGTTTGGACATGCCTGGTCTAGCTGGATCCCCCCATGTATGTTTGACTATTCTGAACTCATCCTGGGGGAACAAACCATGTTATCCAAATAATATAATTTTCTATTTTTATTAACGTTGCTTTTTCAAGTATCTCAGTTAATTTTCACTTCTGTGTGGATTCAAACTAAACTATTATTATGTCACATGACGTCAGCGCCCCCCCCCCCCCCCACCCCACCCCCACACACACACACACACACTTTTTCGGCAATCTGCGGCCGGAATAAAAGTCAGTTTAGACTGACTTATTACTGAAGGGGAGAGAAATCATTCAAAGGTGAGCGACCATACAATGATTTCTACTCATTTCGGCCCAGCGAACATGTCTGAATCAGGCCCATAGATCTTATTTCACCATCTGCTGTCTCTCTTCCCATTCAGAATTCATTAAAGCCATACACCAGGGTTGCCTACCCTCCCAGAATGGCCGGGAGGTGCCCAAAAATCAGCTCCCCCTCCTGCCCCCCCCGAAAGGTGGGCAAGCCTCCCAGATACTCTCCAATCTCCCTGGCCGCAGCGGTAAATTACCATGATGCACTGCTTTTCGGGCGGAGGTGCGGGGCTAAAAATGTGAATCGTATCATTTAGGGGCTTGTTGACATCTACATCAGGCCCCGCCCCCCAAAGTGCTGCTGACAGTCTCCCCTCCGGGCATCTCCCGGAGAGGAGACTTTTTAAAAGTAGGCAACCCTGCCGTACACTCACCTAGAAAAGCCGTTACATAGTAAAATATCTTCCAATTTATTTTCCTTGTGCGGGGGAACAATAACAAATAGAGCATAATTTACAAAGGTGTCGTATTTTTTTACAACTTGTACTAGAATACACCTAGTATACACATCTGGTTTTGTGAAATACACATGCAAATTAAGGTGGATTTTTTGGGAGTATTTTTATACAACTTGTACTAGAATACGCCTAGTATATTGAAATACGACTTGATAGTAAATTTCAAAATTACATTGGAGTAATGTAAAATTCAAGGTGTATTCTTTTGATGGTGTTATCGTATTTTGTAAAAATACGAATACGGTAGGTTGTTGCGGTCGCGAAATACAAAATACTAATGTTAATTTACAAAAATACAAATACATGTGCAAATACAACTGAATACGAATACACCAAATCCTACCGTATTTTGCTTAGTAAATTTCTCCCATAATCTCAGAGTTGTACATGGAATTGTGGGTTAGATGTATGAAGCAGTGATAACGGAGAAGTGATCCAGAGGAGAAGTGGCCCATGGCAACCAATCAGCTGCTCTGTATAATTTTATATTCTGCAAATTATAAGTACCTACAGTAGATGTTACTTCAGTGCTGATTGGTTGCCATGGGCCACTTCTCTGGCTCACTTCTCCATTATCACTGTTTAATACATCTACCCCTCAGGTGCATCCACAAAGACACAAATGTAACATTTCCAGTGGTGGGAAGGGGGGTACTAATTACCTGTACCCAGAGTGCTGGAGGGTAATTACCTATTTTCCTCCCAAGAAGCTCCAGAGGCACCATACTAGACGAAAAATGCCCAGCCCGCACCTGCTCGAATTGTGGGGTCCTGGCTAGAAATCCAGTATGCTTATACATTAAGCTGGCCTTGTGAAACCAATTTCATGACTTGCGGCGAGATATACTAAGCCTTGAAAAGTGATAAAATGGAGAGTGATAAACCACCAGCCAATCAGCTCCTAGAATTTACATTTCAAACCCAGCCTGTAACATGGCAGATAGCTGCTGATTGGCTGGGGGTTTATCACTCTCCAATTTATCACAATTTTTGAGGGAGTTCCCCAGAACCCTGTAAAAATGTGGATCTCCCGCATCCTGCCCATTTCCTAATTAAGAGGGCAGGATGATGCCGTAATTCTGGGAATTGAGGCAGCGGCGTAGCTACGTTTTGGGCGCCCCCCCCCCCGCCCATGCAAACCCCCCCAATCCCCCGCAGCCTTACCTTTCGCGCTGGTCCCGGCGGCTCCGTTCTTCTGCTGAGGACCACCACAAAATGGCCGCCCCCATACAGCAGACAGTTTCTGTCTGCTGTATGGGGGCGGCCATTTTGTGGTGGTCCTCAGCAGAAGAACGGAGCCGCCGGGACCAGCGAAATAGGTAAGCCTGCGGGGGATTGGGGGGAGGTGTAACTATAGCACCGCAGCTCCCAGCGCCCCCATATGCACAGCGCCCCCCCCCCCCCCCCCCGCGGTGGCGGGGGCTGCGGTGCTATAGTTACGCCACTGAATTGAGGATTCGTAGAGAGGGGCGAGACCAGTAAGGCGTGAATGACGTAAGCAGCCCAGCAACTGTCCCCGGATAGGTCATCAACAAATCCTCTCCATGACTATTACAAGAAAGGTCATTTAAAAGAGTGGTTCTGAACCTCGGTCCTCAAGGAACCACAACAGTGCACGTTTTCCAGGTCACCCAGCAGGTGCACAGGTGCACTCATTATTCACTGACACATTTTAAAAGATCCACAGGTGGAGCTTCACTTGCAATTCTCTGCGGAGACCTGGAAAATGTGAACTGTTGGGGGTCCCTGAGGACCGAGGTTGAGAACCACTGATTTAAAACACCACTGAGTAGCAGAAAGTTCTGAATATGACATGCACGTAGTAGATTACCGTTTGCGGAGTCAGGGACTCAATGTAACAGAAAAGTGCTCTCATGAGTGAAGATTTTAAACTAGAAAAGACAAATATAATTTCTATTATAAAAAATGTAAAAATATAAATGACTGTATGTGAAGCAAAGAGTCACCAAGCAGTCCTGATTTTGTAATAATACAGTCCTGTTATAAAAAAAAAAGGGAGACTGACAGTCTAGAACATCCCCGCCTGTTTGTTTTTCAAAGTCACACAAAAACATCACCACCACCCATTTCATATCCCCTTGCACCACTACAACGGAGCTCTCAGTTTCCTTCTAGCACTATTGCATACATTGAGCAAGAAGAACATTCAGGATTTAACCCTTCTGTGGCTATCAGAACCTGCAACATCTCCGTTAGCTAGAATACTGCATTGTGTAGTTATTCTAAATATATATAGTTCCATATTACAACGGCAGCAGTTGTGCAGCAATTACATTCATGCAGGATCCCCCTGTCACTGGCCGCACGAATGCGGCCATGCAGAGAAGTGAAAATAGGAGCATTCTGCAATTAGATAATAGCGACGTCCCATCCTCCATTTTTTTAATAATGCAGAATTACACTTATTTAATAAAGAATTATTTGAAATATTTATATTTGAATACTTTTTTCATTTCCATTCACTGATTCTGCGTAGGATTTACTGTCTTTTGCCATAGCATCTGATCAACCACCACCCAGTTACCGCTCAATAAATTTCCCATGAATGCCAGGGGCAAACACAGGATGTGTGCGGTATGACCATGGTCTGGACCCCGACTGTCAGTATACCAACATAAGAATCCCAGCCACCGGTACTATAGGGAGGTGAGCGCAAAAAAAACCCTCTTGTGGGCTCGGGGGCTTGCTGCACTAGCCACATGTTGTATTCTCCCTCTATGGGGGTTGTGGACCCCCCCGCGAGTGAAAACATCCCCAGTTGGTTGGGTTTTCAATGGCAGTATATTGACTGTCAGTATCCCGACCGTCATCCGGCACCCCACAGGATTTTTCCAGAAAGGAAAGATGTGTGGGTCGCCATAGGGGGTGAGGCATAGTTATATCAGGCCTGGTCTTTCTTTTCTATCAGGGAGGTTTCTGGGTAGTTAGAACCCCCCCCATTCTCCGTGAACTACTGAATGTGCCTGAAACTGCTATTGTGGCGTTATACAAACACAATCAGGATGACTCCATGGTGCAACATCGATATAGCGTGAGAGCCAGACCCATAATTCTGTGAGCTGCTCCTCAGTTACCACATTCCTGATTATGGGAGATGCAAACAAAATATCCCACTGATCCTGTTTCCAATTATTACAATTAGAGACATATGATCCTAAACCGAGTGTTTTAACATTTAAAATAAAACCTTCAGTTATCACATTTACCGGCTTCCTCTTCATAAGAAATCTGGTTCTGTGACTGTCACTTTACAAACCGGGAGTTGGCCTTCAATTTCCCCATGGTTACAGACAGAAGCAGAATCAGACTAACAATGGGGCTGATGGAGCTACAGTTCCAGGACTCCACTTATCATAGGCCCGGCGTCATAAGTATTCATTTATATTCTAGCTTTCTCACAAATGTATACTATATATTCTTCCTTTACATGTTTAGTGAGACAGCATGGCTGATACTCTATGGGGGGGGATACTCTATATGCACTCCTGGCTCTGGCCACTAGGGTTGCCACCTCTCCCGGATTTCTGGGATTCTCTGTGATTTGGAGGCAACCCTCCACAAGGCTTTTCCAGTCAACCGGATTCTGGGATTCTCCCATGCCTGGACAGGCTCCCACTGCAGCGCTGCGCATCGGCCTTGTCATGGTGTGGGGACTCAGCGGCCGGCCGAGCAGACCTATGCAATTTTTCCCTGCATGGAAAGGAAGGGGAAAAAATGCCCAGTACACATTCGGAAAGGGAACATGACCACGCCCCCTTTACCTATGGCCACGCCTCCTTTACCAGTGGCCTCACCTGGGTGGCGGGGGGGACCAGGAATCGATGATGCATGAGGTGGCAACCTTCTGGCCACACCAACACAGCATGGTTTCTCTTTATCAGTATAGGTCTATTAACATGTAGCCCTTAATCTGGTCCTGGACAGGAGCCTTTCTAACAACTAGGGTATAACTAATACATTTTTATGGCCCTAACTACTCATAAGACTGGAACATACTTGCCTACCTGACCCTCTCCATGAGGGACACAATGCTCTGTTCCTAGACTTCCCTCTTAATGTATGGTTACCATCACCTGTTTTAAACAGGTTAATTGATAAGAAAGGTGTTTCACCACAGGTCATGGCAATCATACATTACCGGGGAAGTCCAGGAACAGAGCATTTTCTCCCTCATGGAGAGGGACAGGTAGGCAAGTATGGACTGGAAGCACACATGTTGGTTTGTGTAGGAGGGTAGACCATGGTAAGTGCAGCATTAGTAGTGCTCCTCCCAGCTATACATCTGCCCACAAGCCCAGCCACTGAAGAAAGACTTGAGAGTCAGCTGCACGGTGCAGAGTCACAGTATAAGCCTCCCACCAGCCCTCCATCTAGCTTTCCTTTTGCTGTTGGGTTGTTCTGTGGTGAGGAGCCACAGTACTGCATACACTGCCCATCACACTGCACCATTCAACATTTCCACCCCTAATGAGCAGCCATCCTGGTGAATCATGAGGAGGTTCTCAGCCCTAGGCACGAAATACATGACCACTTCCACCCAGCAGCCTTCTCGGGAATCTGAGTAATAATAGTGAATAATATAGAAGGCAAAAAGAAGACACTATAGAAAGAAAACCAAATACTCCAAGATTAAATAAACAGCACTGAGGGGCATTTGCGTTAACACTTGGGGACTTTTTCATGCTTTATGATTCAGGTGGACTACAATTGGGAATGGCAAAGTGGTAAAGCGCCCGTAGCATGGCAAGCAAAGAAAGCCATGAGAGGGTACGGGCTACTCTAATTGGGTATCCATGTCAACAGATGTCAACCTTGACATAAAAAACCTGAAAACTCGTGTCTACATTTTACTGTCAACATTTTGCTTGTGTCGACCTTTTGTCAATGTCTTAAATTTTTCATGTTGACTTTTTGTCAATGCTGACATTCTGCCTATTGACCCTTTGGTGTTAACCTAGACAATGTTGACCCTTTGATCCCGACCCCCCACAAAAGCAGCATGTGACATGGCAGCAAGAAGCTGATTGGTTGATATTTTATCTCTCTCCACTTTGGGGCCGATTCAGACCTGCACGCCCAGGCTAAAAATTGTGTGCTTGGGGGCAGGCTGCCAGCATTTTCTGGACACTTCCCCAAAAAAATAGCAGGTGTCCCAGGGGCTGGGGGGCGTGTGTTCGATAGGGAGGCAGCTACCTGCTAGCTGGTCTCCGAGCGCTCGCAGCCCAGTGAGTAGGACTGAATTGGGCCCTCTACTGCTCCAAGCATTAACGCATATGCCTCTGATCATTGAGGGACTCTCCACTGTAACCATGTGGGATGTCGAACGTACAGACTTTTTTTTAAAGCGCCAATCAATTACAACGCATGGTTTTCCCTTGTAAGTGATTGTCCCTTTAAAAAAGATCTGCATCTTGCACGGACGCTGAGCTCGGACACTGGGGGTTATTCTATTCGTTTGGTCCCACCGTGCATTTGCATGCACCCAAGATTGCGGGTGGGAGGCAGGGGGCATGGGCTGCAAATTCGCAGCCTTGTGAGTCAACCAGAATAAGGGCCACTATTATGTCCTGCCCATGGTCGTCATTCTAACAATATGGAATTCCCATGAATCTCTGACTCAGACCCTGTGTTCCTTGGTATTTTACAATAGAAATCTTCCGCACTGCAGGCTGTAAAGCATTAAACACAACTTTGTCCAGACTTTCCTCCTGCTACAATAACAAAGACTAGTTAGAATATTCTCCGCTATTCATGCTCTTGAACTGGACACAGTTTCAGCAGCAGAATCTTTTGAATTATTCCAGTTTTTCTTCTGTTTCTGACATGAGCAACATATGACTACATTTAGCTTCCGATGCACACATCCAGAGTTGCAATAACAACAGGGCGGCTGAGGCATAGTTACAACTACAGCATGGGGACACTTTGGCATATGTGATCTAATGTCACTGTGTGGCATAATGTGAATTGGGAACACTATAGTGTGTAGAGGAGGGAATGGGTTTAATCAGTGATGACACCAGAGGGGGAGGGGCTGCAGTACAGTTCAAACTTCAAATAGTGGAGAAACACCCACTGCTGTTCCAAACTAACTCCCTGGCAGTGGGTGTAGCCCCCAATTTGAATTTTTCTGGGAAAACCGGCAAAATGTCACAGAAGCAGGGCCATAATTATGCAATTCACAAAGCTCCACCTCTATCCCACCCACCTGCCTTCTAGTCCCCTCTGACCTCTGGTACCAAAGTCAGCAAGTATGCCCAATTTCATTATATATTTCTCTGAACATTCATTATGTAATGATAATTATAACTCAATATACTGTACTGTAAAGTCCTGCTGAAGGGATTCCGGCGGTCAGTATACAGATGCCAAAATCCCGACTGTTCAACTGCCCAACAGTCGCTATCCCGACCAACAGGGGTTGTTCTCCCTCAAGCGAGCCCACAAGGGGCTTTTTTGCGCCGCCCCTGTCAGAGTATCGGTGGCTAGGATTACGATGTTGGTATGGAATTCTACCTCAGCCCCGATGGTCAGAGTTTGCGCATGCGTATTTCTGAGCATGTGCAAACACCGTGTTTAATAAATTACACACTCACCCGGCCATTCGCTGCGTGGAGGAAGGGCCGGGGGGCATGCAGGCAGCAGCAGCAAGGAAATAATGCTTGGTCATTTTTATGTTCGTCCCAATAAAAACTCTGTGAGTTTCCCTGTAGAAGCAGGCTTGGTGATGCCTGCTTGGGGTGAGCGGTTAACATCACATGACATCATCGCCCACCCAGTCTTTGTGAATATCGACGGAGTGCAGTCCCAGAGGTTATGAGTGACGCCTGACGGAACTTGTGCCCGGCTATTCCCGGGTGGTGTCTCCGATCCCGGGAGCAGGCCGTCGCGGGGCCTGGACCAAAGTTCCGACAGGCGGCAGTTAGAAATCAAGGCCCCGGCTTCCGGATGGCAGGTAGGCCCCAACTGGCAGGAATGTGTTTAACATTCCCCGGCTCTGCGGCAGCGACCCGCCAGCTTTGGGGGGCTTGTGCTAGTGATGTCTCCAGTCCCGGGAGTGCCTGCTGCGGGGCACCGGCCCAATGTTCCGGCACCCGGCAGTGAAACATCGAGGCCCCGGCTTCCGGAGGACAGGTAGGCCGCAACCTGCAGGAGTGTGTTTAACACGCGCCGGCTCTGTGCCAGCGACCCGCCAGCTCCGGGGGGCTGGTGGCAGTGATGTGGGGAGGTTGTGAGGGCAGGACGGGCACAGAGGGCAGCAGAAGAGTTTGTGGGTTATTGGGGCAGGAGCTCCGGAAAGTTGCCCGGTGTCCTCTTCCACCACACCCGCAGCCTGCACAGTCGCGCTGGGAAGCCGCTTCTCAGCCAGGACATAGGGGAGGCAAAGCGCAGAGTACAGGAGTTGTATCTCCACCCGCACCCCCTCCCAGCAGCATCTTCGTCCCCCCACCACCGCCCCCTTTTCCCGGCAGGTTCTCTGCCCACACCCAACCCCAACACCCACCAGCATCTCTACCCACACCCCCTCCAGCCTCTCCCCCCACACTCCCTCCCATCACCATCTCCGCTGGCACACCACCCCCCCCCCCCCCATATCTCACGACATCATCTCCGCCCACACACTGTACCACACCCCCCATGCAAGCTCACAAGAGTATCCATGTCCGCACCCCCTGCAATCTCAAGCCAGCATAACCCACCCACTCCCACCCATCCCACATACAATTAAAATTAACATTAAAGTGCCTATCTCTCCCACCAGTGTCCCTAGCACCTCCTCAATAGGGATGCCCATCGACCAGTAATGATTTGCAATCATCAATGGTTTATGGCAAGCAGTGCTGGCATCTGCAATAATACCCATCCCTACTCCTCAATCCCCCACCCCCAAGCACCTACCCCCACACATTGCTCCCTACCCTCACCCACGCAATAAATGTCTTCACAGGTTAAAGGGGTACAGCCCCTTACGCCGGTGTGAAGAGCGCCCGTAGGGCACAATGAATCGCCTAGTTTCTATATAAATTGCTTGCACATCCATAATGTTGTAATGATGCCAGATGCACTCTGTTACCGTGCTTCCAGTTGATAAATAGCCCAGAGAGTATGACATTTGTAATTAGTAAGAGCACAGGTTCTCAAAGTTGTTCCTCAGGACCCCACACAGTGCAGTGTTTTGCAGGTCTCCTCACAGAATCACAAGTGAAATAATTAGCTCCACCTGTGGATCTTTTAAAATGTGTCAGTCAGTAATAAACGCATAAATGACCTGGAAAACGAGAATTGTGTGGGGTCTTGAGGAACGAGTTTGAGAACCAGTGTTATAGCTATTATTCTTTCAAAATATGAGAAGACATCATATGGCCATATCTCCAGGAAAGGTTATGGTATAGATGATAGACAGTGTCTAGTTCGACAGTCACTAGGTGGTCTGGTCGATATACCCTAGGTCAACATTGACAGAAGGTCAACCCAAGGTTTACATCGTCATAGGTTGACCATTAGTGGTCAACCTAGACATTGTCTATCTGTTATGCCGTAAATATTCTTACTCTATGCCAGGGCTTAAAGTGGTCCTGGAGAGGTGGTAGAACTCCTTTCCCCTAACACCGCCCCCCTTCCCCAGCCCCCTCATTAGGCAGAGCCTAATGAGGGGGCTGGGGAAGGAGGGCAGTGTTAGGGGAAAGGGGGGCGGTGTTTTTTAACCACTGTGCCGTGGCACACTAGTGTGCCTTGAGCTGTTCTTAAGTGTGCCCCCAGATCTAGAGATGCCCAAACCAGTTTACAGCTACCACCAGTTTAACTG
This sequence comes from Crinia signifera, assembly GCF_055691185.1. Lineage (NCBI taxonomy): Eukaryota > Metazoa > Chordata > Amphibia > Anura > Myobatrachidae > Crinia > Crinia signifera. Next base: position 290,139,067 of record NC_139221.1, on the reverse strand, counting down.
TTATTTAATGGTCCCTTCTTTTTATGTAAAGGGCCAATGTATTTTATTTGTGTTACCTGTGGGGACCAGTGTGATTGTTTTTTGCATTGGGGACTATGTGTTTTGCACTGTGGGGATGTCATGGTGTGCCTTGGCAATTTTTAAATCTGATTTAGTGTGCCACAAGGTAAAAAGTTTTAAAATCACTGGCCTAGACCATTGCCAGGGAATTTGTGCCCTGCCTCCCATAAAGGGATAATGGTCCCAAAAGGAAGGGGGTGTAGTCACAAAATGGTAACGCCAATTAAAATGACAACACAGAGCAGCACAATCATATACACATTACACCACATGTAGTGCCCTTGATTCATCTTAAATCACACAGTAGTGCCCCTTATACATATATTGTCCACAGTTGTGCTGCTTATACACATCTGTCACTCCAGCAGCTCACTGTCCATGTCCCTCAGCAGCTCCATGCCCTGTGTCCCTCCAGCAGCTCCCCTACCACTAAGTTCCTCCAGCCCCCTCTCACCTTGTCTTCACAAAGCACAGTGCCTGCTCCTCTTAGTGGCTCTTCTTCACTACAGCGGCAATGATGGCATGACATCACATATGCCGTGCCAGAAGAAGAAGCCTCTGGGACAGGCTTTTCTGTTGTAATTACTGTTCAGGGCTGTGGTGGAGGTGGAACTCAATTCCACCCCGTTCCCCCTCACTTTAACCCCTGCTCTATGCCCACTTGGATAGTAAAGTATGGAAAAAAAACCTTAGTCATGTCGACATTTAGCTTGTGTCGACCTTCTGTCAATGTCGACCTAGGGTATGTTGAACGTTCTTAGGTGTCGACCTAGTCACTATCGACCATTAGTGGTTGACCTAGTGACTGTCGACCTAGACATTGTGGAACCAGGGACCGCATACCTCCAGGACAATGGTGCTGGTACCATTTTCATGGAGATTCCTTCAGCATCGAACATTGTGGACCCAGCTTAGATGCACCAACTCCACCAAGTGTCCTTCAGCATCAAACATTGTGGACCCAGCTTAGATGCACCAACTCCACCAAGTGTCCTTCAGTGCTAGGCTGACTGAATGAAAATATGGGGGGGGGGGGTGATTCAGACCTGATCGCATTGTAATGAATTTGAATGGAGGCTGATTATCAAAACACGGCACATGCATATGGCCCATAGGATGCATGCGCGAGGCAGTGCTGCAAATATTTCTATTCACAGCCTATTTGCAAGGTGATTGACAGGAAGTAGGCGTCTGGGGTTTGCTAACTGGCCGTTTAGTGGTAGTGCTAAGAAAAATGCTGGCGTGCCTAGGAAAATGCTGGCAGTGTCCGGGGAAACGCTAGGCGTGCCTGAGCATTTTAGGGGAGGGTGTGTGACGTCAGCTTCAGGCCGGATATGGCTTTTTCCATCACAAATGCCGAGTTAGTCCCTGGCTGCTCTGAGCCTGCGATGACTGGTGCCCAATGTAAAAATCAGTTGACGGTGAACCTGTTACCGTGGGTGTTGGACATATTCATATGGCTGCGAATAGATATGTATCCGTACACATTCATTCACACAGCGAGCACATTCATTTGCAAGGCGGGATTTCACTCTAGCGGGCGGCAGCTTAACTGAACACTTGCCGCTGCAAATTCGCGGCTGTAAGCTCAGGTCTGAATGTATCCCGTGCGTGTGTGGGTATCTCCGGGTACTCCGGTTTCCTCCCACAATCCAAAAATATACTGGTAGGCTAATTGGCTCCCAACAAATTTAACCCTAGAATGTCTGTGTGTGCGTGTATATGTGGTAGGGAATATAGATTGTAAGCTCCACTGGGGCAGGGACTGATGTGAGTGTTCAAATATTCTCTGTAAAGCGGAATATATATGCACTATATAAGTAATTTCCCATTAGGCACGTGAGGCACGTTCCTAGGGGCGGCACATGTTTGGGGGCAGCACTTGGATGCCTGTGATAGTATTGTCAGCCCAAAATGTACCAATACCAGCAAAATATCCACTGTACTGTACTATATTCCATCTTAGTGTAAATGGATGGGACATGCAGATACTGCCCCTGTAACTGTCCTACTTAGTAAATATGTATTTATTCATAATAAAAGAACATGTCACAGTTAGAGGCTTTTTTTATAAATCCATTATATCGGCTATTATCAAATGAGAGCTTATAAGTAATCAATAAAAATAATACAATTAGGTGGGGGTGCAAACATTATTGTTGTGCCTAGGGGCGCCCTCATCCCTAAATCCTCCCCCGCCCCCTATACATATTCCCATTGTAAATATTGGATGTCTGATAACTCCTAGGGGAAAAAGATGGTTTGAACAGATGTGTCATTTTTCTAGAAGATGTTTAAAAATGGTGTTCAGGATTAAAGTCAAATATTATCTTAAAATGAACGCGGTCACGTTGAACAGACAACTCTATAATAGAAAATGAGTCTAGCAACAAACTAGGGTCTACAGTATGAATTTGTCTGACCTTAGGATGCTTTCATCCATATGCAGAGTAACTACAGTATAACACTATTATTATTTTCCATACATTTGGAGGGGAATGCAATTCAGTGCAAGGTTTAGTGAGGTAAAAAAAAAAACTCACATAGCTCGGACCCAATTTTGGATTACTGGGGGTATGCGCACCCCCAATACCAACATTATCCAATTAAAAAATATGGATGCAGGGTTTTCCTAGCTCAAAAACGCTGCAGAGCGAGTAAAAAACAAAAATATATATATACAAAGGAAGTCCTGTTTTTCTGTGCGCAAAGGATCAAAACTGTGGCTGCTGTACTGAACACACAGAGCCTTCACCAAAAAGCTCCAAAGAAAGTCAAATATACATGCAGGGAAGAGTGTCTTTCCAAAAGCGCCACCAGTAGTTGTCTTTCACCAATACCCAAGTGGAAAAATGTATTTAATAAACTTTCCTGGAAATATAGGGCGGTATTCAATGTGAATACCGGCGACGTGCAGAGAATCCTGTTTAGGATTCGCTGCACATTCGCCACTGGTCACTGCGTTCCGGAGCCTCGCCGGCTCCGGTATTCAACGAGTCAGGGGCTCGCTGCCCCTGACCGGCGAATATGAGCTCCTGCGGCGCACGCCGCAGGGAGCCTGAGGACGGTGGCAGGCAGGGAGATGGAAGTCTCCCTGCCTGCCCCAGAACGTTTGTGGGGGGGAGGTGGGCTCCCCGGGAGCCAGGCAGCACAGGCTGCCCCCCGGGGGTGCCAGCAGGGGACCGGGTATATTCACTACACCCGATCATGAATACATAATTATCGGGTGAAGTGAATATATGAATATCTAATGAGCGGCTCGGCTCCGGCCCCCTGCTGGCTGGTCTGTGTAAAAAAAATATTTTTTTTTCATTAAATAAAATTAAATATATATTCATGTGCTTACAGCACAAGAATAAAAATAGCATGCCCCTCCTTAGAATAAAATTCCAGATTTTTGGACACCAATTGTAATAAACAAAACACTTTATTTTAAAAGTTCACCTTCCACTTCACCATAAAAAGATAGCGATTGCTACTCGGTGAATCATGGCGAAAAAAACCTTGAAATGTATTCACCATCTGGTCATTGAATTGGGTGATTCACCGTTTTAGTCAGAAATTCGCCTTACAGCACAAAATCGCCATAAAAACCTGGCGAATTAGCCTCATTGAATACCGCCCATATAGTATGAGTACTCTCCAATTTATATAGATCTGAAAATAACTTCAAAGAAAGAGATGATAGTGCAATATTGTTTTTACACCATTAATCTTTTTGTTTTTAATTTTCCACTCACATTTCCTCTAGAAAGGTAAAGCATATAAATCCACTTAGAAATGGATCACCTTGATTTGTCTTCCCCTTAGAGGCTCAACATATACGAAGGCACTGAAAAGAGCTCAAACATACAAGGACATAGTGCAATATTGTTTGAAAATATAAAACAAATTTATTCCATGAATGCACTCACATGAAATAAAACATTGAAAGCATATCACCAAAATCATTTGGTAGAGAAGGTCCCCAGAGATATCCACCACGCTAAACGAGTATCCTATGTTGTCGCCAAGGCAGTAGATCAGGTTCCAGTCCCGGAAACTATCACCTGTAGTTACTCCTTGTCAGGAATCCCCTACGTAGTTAGAGTCCTCTTTGGTTCTTAAAACGGACTAATAGCTTAAGCGCTTTCGGTCTTAAAAGACCTTCATCAGAAGCATAAAACCATGTGCACTGCAGGGGGGCAGATGTAAAATGTGCAAAGAGAATTCGATTTGGGTGAGTTATTTTGTTTCTGTGCAGGGTAAATACTGGCTGCTTTATTTTTACACTGCAATATAGATCTCACTTTGAAGTAAACCCCCACCCAAATCTAATTCTCTCTGCACAAGTAACATCTGCCCCACCTGCAGTGCACATGGTTTTGCCCATCTAAGAAGGATTTTGTCAGAACGAGTGAACTAGAATAAGGGCCATAGTGCCAAACATGAGGCCAAACCGGACAGCAGCGGGCGCAGTCCAAGGGTTTCACTGTTGCACTATTACTATGAGCATTAGGTGTAAGGGCACAACTACTGTGGCCATTAATTATAAGTGGCACAACTTACATTTAATGAGTCCCAGACTGTGATGTCTGGCAGTGCTTGGGTTGGCAGTTGGTGGGGCTTCCCTGTTTGAATTGTGGACAGTGCTGCAGCCACATCTCTGAAGCCACCACCTGAAAGGAAAGGAAGTCCAGGAAGACAACAAGTTCTACCTTATGGAATGGGTCATGTTGGAGGGTATGGGAAAATTCTCTACTGATATCCTTTTGCATTCTTTTGACTGCTTGATACACAAACCCCATAATGTTTTGATGCTGAAATGGTTAAAAACAAATCCATTGTTATCGTTCTGTTATCAGATTTGGTATTTACATATACCCAGTACTTTCAACTTTTTTTTATCTCATACAGATTTGACGCCATTACTTTCCTATGTATAAAGCCCTTATCAGTGTCCAACAAATGCCTCTGACTGTTGCATATGATGTGCATGATGACAATTTGACAAGCTGTCTTGCTAATAGGATTATTGGCTGATGAAGCCACATTTACACAAATGCTTAATGCTGTAAATACCGTGTCCCATACATGCAATGTCTTACCATATATTTATTTCAAAATTAGCACCATTGCAAGAGAAGGTGTTTTAGAAGCAAAACAGAAATCCTAATAGTAAGCACATGTGGAAAGCGAGGTCTGGAAGCCAACAACTTTCTTCTACAAACCAATACAGCATGTCTTTGATCACGGACATGGTTACAAATAAGCCTCAAACAGACAAATGAGTGATTGCTTTTAAAACCTATATATAAATAATCATTTCTTGCATCTTTAAGAGAAGATCAATATCTAGATTAACAAATGCAGGTGTCCATTAGTTTTCATGCTTTGCAGTACATAGAAAAATGACTGGGTGACCGCGATACCAGGTTCTCTAAGTTCAGTAACTATAACAAGCGCATCAGGTTTCATAACTTAAACATTTTCAAAGTGAAATCGGCAAAGAATATCCAAAAAAAAAAAGCCTGCGGCACCGTATGTAGATTAGCAGAAACACATGGCCTCACTCTTCAAGCTCATTTTGGATTTGCATGCGAATGAACAAAAATATGTATGAAGGACGACCACCTTTTCATTAACACCATACTTGCCTACTTTACACTCACGATTTTTCAGCATTCCACCGAAGAGCAGGCTACTCTCCTTGATCACGCCAAATTTCTATGATTAAGAGATATTACCAGAAATCCTGGCACTGTATTGAAGGGGTGGAACCTTATGTCAAGGTATAGTGCATAATGCAGTAAGAGTGCAGTACCGCCCCCACCACCTCCTCTCCAGGCTTTTCATGGAAGAGGAGATAAGTACCATTAACACAAATGAAGATGCAGGCCTTTATTGCACATTTTGTGACTATTTCTGAATTAAATGGCCTGTGCCAAAATTTTGCATGCAAATAGGCCAAAAGTCAATTTTAAACAGATTTGTAAACAAAAATACAATGCGCAATTCTAAATGAACAATTCTTCAGAAGCGGAGAGCTTAATCTTTAAAATGGGACCTCATTTATGGTTTTTGGTGAAGGGAGAAAAAGGGATCATAATATTCGCATGGGCCACCTTTTTTTTTTTTTCTTACATTTTAGACATACCTCAGGAGGAGCACTTTCGTTTTTATTATAGAAGTGGGGTCCAGGTCTCTGGGGGACCGGTCTGCAGAGACAGGGAAGGACATATCAGGACATGTGTATAGAGGCCTCTGCTGTGATCCCCACTGCTGGCTGAACCTGATGTGCAGCCGGGTAAGCGGGTGCCGGACAGTTTCCCGACAGTCATTACCCCAACTTTGGGATCCCGACTGCCAAACCCTGACACTCGGGGTCCCGACGGCCACCGGCTATTCTCCCTCTTGGGGGTCCACGAGCCCCATAGAGGGAGATTAGAATAGGTGGCGAGCGTAGCGAGCCACCGTGCCCGCAGCATGGCGAATGCAGCGAGCTCGCAAGGGGTTTTGTTGCACTTGCACTGTACTGAGGTCCGCACATGCTCGTCCTGCTCTAGCTTCATGGAGCTGCGGGTGGAAACAGAGACTTCGAAGCAGTCTGGTAGCAGCACTGGTGGTTTATGGTAAACGTTTATAAGTTAAAGAGAAACCTTAAAAGTTATATTACAATTTCTCCCATTGTTATGAGTAAGTTATGCTAAAGATTGTGAAATCTAAAACTTTTTCTAAATGTTATTATGATTCTATTGTTTCCTCATGTTATGCAAAGCATGGGGAGACGCATAATTCCGGCGGGGTATTTGTGGTACCCCAGCACAGTAATTAACTTTGATTTGAAAACAAACAATACAATGTGCAATTGTACATTAACAATTAGTCAGAAGGAAATAACTTAATCTTTCGAATGGTACCTCATCTATAGATTTTGGTTCAGCATGAATGGAGAAAAAGGGAGCGTCATGAAAAACCCTTCTAGAAATAATATCTATGATATGATGCGTTGCTGATGTTCATGTAATGTAACAATGTTTTGCAACTGCACATGCGCCAAAAAACCCTAAAAAGTTGTATTTATTTATTAACAGTTTATATACAGTAGTGCATCATATTCCGTTGCTCTTTACAATTGGACAGTGATACAACAAGCCGGGTATTTACAGATAATCAAATAGGTATGAGGGCCCTGCTCGCAAGCTTACAATCTATAGGAAAATAGGCATTGATACACAAGGATAGGTGTTCTTTATTGCATAAAGTCCACCAAATACAAAGGTTCTTGGTGGGCTGTATGATACGGTGACCCAGCAGTTTGTCCAGGGGTCAGGAGAAGGAAAAGTGTGAAAAAGAAAATGAGAGAGATGTGTGGACTGCACAGTGGGAATGTGATTGGATAGGAGAGGTTTATGCAGGTTATATGGTTAGTTGGAATCTGTTAAGGCTGCCTGAACAGGTGAGTTTTCAGGGAACGCTTGAGTGGCGCATGTGTCACATAGTCCCAGGACTGATTTAGCCACACGGGTGGAAATTTGCTAAGTTGGGAGTTCTATTTCACATGGGATGTTGCTATGGGCAACCAATCAGAATCTACTTCTTATTTATTTATCACCTTCTGGAAGATAATAGTATCTGAATAATTGCCCATAGCAACATCCCATGTGAAATAGAACTCGCATCTTAGTAAATTTCCCCAATTTCCCTCACAGTCTCTGGAATGTATTGGGCTCGCCAGAATGCCCCCCGCTGGTGAGCCGGCGCTCCATCTGACTGGGACCCTGTGGGCTGGGACGCGAACCCTGTCTGCCCCGGCTTCAGGGAGACAGGCAGGGTTAGGGGGGTTGCGGGGAGGTGGGGGATGGCATTGGGAACCAGCGCCGAGGTGGCGGGGATCAGGTGAGAGCTCCAGTTGAAGGGGATGCGCGTGCGTCTCATGCGTGCGCATCCCCTTTCGGCGGCTGGCTGGGGCTAGCGATTCGACCGCCAGCCCCCCCGCTGGATGGAGAGTGCTCCATCTGTATTTAGACATTTAATCCTATGCATACTCTGATGGAGATTCTGCATTCAGCATGGGCCTGGCATAAGTCCTAATGGTGCTTCTGATGATTGCAGCCACACAAAGTAGGCGCCCCAGCCCCTCCACATTCGGATGGTCGGCTGTACACTAGGAGAACAGCTGATACTAATATTAGCATAAAGTCACAAACACCACTATGTAAAAAAGACACTAACACAGTTCAACTCAGAGCCAAATGCTATGTATTGCCTAGGACCGGGTTTGCCACCCCGTCGCTCGCGAGCAACGGGTAGCTCGCCGGGTGTTCTGCGGTGGCTCGGCTAAACTCCGACGTGTGGAGGAGCATCACTTGGTGGCAGGAGGTAAAATGCGCAAGATAGTGACTTCTTGCCGCTACGCTGACGTGTATCGGTTCCTCGCTTGGCGGCAAGATGTCAGAAAGTGACCTCCTGCTGCTCCGCCGTCGTGTAGCGTTTCCTCGTTTGGCGGCAGGAGGTCAGAAAGTGACCTCCTGCCGCTCCGCCGTCATGTAGTGGTTCCTTGCTTGGCAGCCGGAGGTCACTTTCTTGCGGCGTGAGGTGACTTCCCCAGCGTGAGTTTTCGTGCCTTCCTCCTCATGCCGGGCACCTTTGTCACCGCTGCTGCTCCAATTAGGCCTCCCGGATCTTATAACTCTCACTTTGATTTTTTTTTTAACTATTTGTGTGTGTGCTGGCTATTTGTGCAGTGCGCATCGCTTTGTGCAGTGCGCATCCGAGTAGTTCAATTTGCCTGTGACTCCTGCCCGCATACTACTTTCACTGCTGTATAATGGGCATCATGTGTGTGGCATATGTATAATGCGCATCAAGGTGTGGGGCATATGTATAATGCGCATCAAGGTGTGGGGCATATGTATAATGGGCTTCATGTGTGTGGCATATGTATAAGGAGCATCAAGGTGTGGGGCATATGTATAATGGCCATCATGTGTGTGGGGAATATGTATAATGAGCATCACGGTGTGGGGTATATGTATAATGGGCTTCATGTGTGTGGCATATGTATAATGGAGCATCACGGTGTGGGGCATATGTATAATGGAGCATCACAGTGTGGGGCATATGTATAATGGGCATATGTATAATGGGCATCATGTGCTTGGCATATGTATAATGAGCATCAAGGTGTGGGGCATATGTATAATGGAGCACCATGGTGTGGGGCATATGTATAATGGAGAATCATGGTGTGGGGCATATGTATAATGGAGCATCACGGTGTGGGGCATATGTATAATGGGCATCACGAATTGCACTATTGGGGTCATATGTGTATCACACCCCCATTTTCATTGGACGCACCCCATGGCATAAATAATATAATATGTGTAAAGGGCATTATTTGTTTATTAGGCAGATTTTTTTTTTTTTTATGTTAGTAGCTCTTTGGGTGGTTTATATTGCCGCGAGTAGCTCACACTCCAACAAAGGTTGGAGACCACTGGCCTTGGATGTAAGGGCCATTTGTGCTAGGGAAAGGGGAAGGACCATTTCTGGTGGGGACAGAGGTAAGGACTACATTTCCAGTGGGGACAGGGGTAAGGACCATTGGTGGAAGGGAAAGGGGGGAAGGACCCCTACCGGTGGGGACAGGGGTAAGGACCACATTTATGGTGGGGACATGGGTAAGGACCACATTTCTAGTGGGGACAGGGGTAAGGACCACATTTCTGGTGTGGACAGGGGTAAAGACAACTTCTGGTGGGGACAGGGGTAAGGACCACTTCCGGTGGGGATAGGGGTAAGGACCACTTCCGGTGGGGACAGGGGTAAGGACCACATTTCCGGTGGGGACAGGGGTAAGGACCACATTTCCAGTGGGGACAGGGGCAAGGACCATATTTCTGGTGGGGACAGGGGTAAGGACCACATTTCCGGTGGGGACAGGGGTAAGGATCAATTCCGGTGAGGACAGGGATAAGCACCACTTCTGGTGGGGACAGGGGTAAGGACCACTTCTGGTGGTAAAAATCACTTTTGATGGGGACAGGGGTAAGGACCCCTTCTGATGGAAGCAGGGGTAAGGAACACTTCTGGTAGGGACAGTGGTTAAGAATCACTTTTGGTAGGGACACCCCTCCACTTCTGGTGGAGACAAGGGTAAGGAGTCAGACCTATTTGGATGGGATAAGGGGGTAAGAACTAAATTGTGTCACTACACATAAGTAATTGCTTGTCTGTATGCTGAACTTTGTATTACAACAAGTTATATCATTTTTCATGCGGTGTATAGTATATATAATAATCAGCTAGTATCTCCCTGATTAGCCAAACCTCACCCAGGTGGTATTGCAATATCATGACCCCCTGACAGACATTACAATGGTATGTTGTCATAAGGTCGACAGTCAAAAGGTCAACCCCTATTGGTTGACATGGTCAAAAGGTTGACATGGCCAAAAGGGTCGACATGAAAAGGGTTGACTGTTGACCTAGACACTATCAACCTAATGACCCATACCCCATCACAACGCTCCGCTCTATGACGCTCCTGTATAAATGGAAGCTTTGCACAAAAAAGTGTTTTCTTTAGTACATGATGAAATCTCATTGACCATGACCCTTTTTTTTTCAGTGGTACAAACTTAAAATGCCACGGCCTGTCCGTGACTAGTCAGTGACATAGGTGACTTCTAATTCTCCACTCATGTCTTATCCCCTGACCTTCTATTCTCCCCAGTTCATTGGATTAACCCTCCCTTAACATGTAATCTTCAAGAACCTTATTTCTCACACTTAGATGTATGAAGCAGTGATAAGGGAAAAGTGATAAAGTGTCCCCGGTATCACCGGCCAATCAACTCCTGGCTGTCCCTTTTTAAACCCAGCCTGTAACTTAACAGTCAGAAGCTGATTGGCCGGTGATAAAGTACCAGGCACTTTATCACTTCTCCTCCCTTATCACTTATACATCTACCCCTCAGTGCTCCTTGTCTTTTAGGGCCTTATTCTGATCGGTGCGGCCCGATCAGAATATGCGGCCACGACCGTGCAGGCGAATCCCCGCCTTCCATACGGATCGCCACCTCCGTCCGTACGCGGATATGTGGCGATCCGCATGAAAGTGGACGGGGATACGCCTCCTCCGTCTTGGGAGCAGCCCCTGCATTCGATGGTCGCCGAACATCGAATGCAGGGCCGCACGCTCCACTAGGTACCGCCACCCAAGACCACACGGACACTTGTCCGTGTGAAATCATGTATGGGGGCGGGCAGCTGACATCCGGCGATGTCAGATGCCCGCCCCCTACACACGCGTCACGGCTTCATTACCATGCATACGCCCCGCGTTTGCATGGGAACGCCCATGAAACGCGGGGCGTATGCATAGGGTAATGAGGCTTAGTAGCCCCTCACGCCCCTCTACGCCCCCTGTGCGGCATGTAAAGCATACGTGCAGCGAAATCGCCTGCACATGCGCAGAGTGACCTCTGCACATGCGCAGACGATAACCATCGGCGGGACGTCCACATGCGGAGAAATCCGCACCGATCAGAATAAGGCCCTTAATGCCCTTTAGTGGCTCTGATTCTATGTGCCCACCAGTCATTGGGTACAGTCTTAGTGAATGCTGAACTACTGTACTTTCCTCTATGTTGACTCACTGTCCAATGCCTATCAAGATATAGTTACTCTCCCCATCTGGGTCCTAGCCAGTCTCTCAGTTACTTACATTGTGTTATTCCAGTGTTCTGTCAGATTACATTTACGGTACTTATGTAGTATCTGGGCTGCCGATTTTTTGATTGTATGCCTTAAGTTAAGGCATACAATCAGATGCGATGCGATGCGATATCGCATCGCATCGCATACGACCATGCGATGCGATGCGATGACCCGATTTTTCCATAGGATTTAATGTTAAAATGGACTGAGTCCATTTTAACATGGAATTCAATGGGAAAAAGGGGTCCTTTTCATACCCCTACTATCCAAGTGGGCATGGAGTTGGATATAAACCTGTGGCGAGCGTAGCGAGCCACCGAGCCCGAAGCGTGGCGAGCGAAGCGAGCCCCGCGAGGGGACGGTATTCTGTGTCCCCTCGCGGGGCTCGCTACGCTCGCCACGCTTCGGGCTCGGTGGCTCGCTACGCTCGCCACAGGTTTATATCCAACTCCATGCCCACTTGGATAGTAGGGGTATGAAAAGGACCCCTTTTCCCATTGAATTCTATGTTAAAATGGACTCAGTCCATTTTAACATTGAATCCTATGGAAAAATCGGGTCCATCGCATCGCATCGCATCGCATGCGATATGGTGCGATGCGATGCGATGGACCCGATTTCAAAATCGGCAGCCCAGTTACTACATAAGTACCACATTTACTGTACCCTTGATATGCCTATTGCCACAGTTACCTTCATATTGCCTGTATAGCACTGTAAAAATCATTCTGCACATTAAAAATAAATGTCAATAAAAATAATACTAATAATTATAATGCCTGGTGGTTGTATGCACATATGTGACCAATCATTTTCTGTTTTACAGATGGAGCAGACTTGTGAAGAAATAGATGAAATGTTCAGTAATCTCCTTGGAGAAATGGACCTGTTAACACAGGTGAGATTACTCCATATAAAATCCCCACTCTATAAAAGACAGCCATTTAATACAAAGAGAAAAACATAGATTTCTTTCCCTTCCACACTGGCTGCTACACTCACATGTAGAGACTTTCCAGACTGAATAAATATTGACTAAGGAGGATTTCAAAGGGAAGAAATTGGTCCAGTCTGTTTGGCATCCTTTCCGAATTGTCAGAGGAACAGTCAGTGTAATATAGCAGAAAGCTGTAAGGAACAGCTGCATCTCTGTACCACAAAAAAAAAAGATTTACTGTAATCTCCGGCCAAGTTGTTTAAAGGCCTAATCCGAAAAATGTCAACACATTTTGTTGCCTTTGTGAACACATAAAAACGCTTGAAAATGAATTGTGTTTTGTAGCAAGAACTTGCATGTTTTAAACTCTTGGGCTCTTTTTCTGGTTCACTCGCAAAGACAAACTCTTTCTCAAATGGACAAAACCATGTGCACTGCAGGGGAGGGGGGCAGATGTAACATGTGCAGACAGAATTAGATTTGGGTGAGTTATTTTGATTCTGTGCAGGGAAAATACTGACTGCTTTATTTTAACACTGCAATATATACTGTATCTCGCTTTGAAGTAAAACTCCCACCCAATTCTAATTCTCTCTGCACAAGTTACATCTGGCCCACCTGCAGTGCACATGGTTTTGTCCATTTGAGAAGGAATTTGCCTTTGCGAGTGAACCAGAATAAGTGCCTAAGTTTCAACATATGGCTAATGAACAGTTTTGGTATAGGGTATGGGATACATACTGGTATCCGGCTCACCTTGATAAAGCATACAGCGAAACACGTGTAGGGATTCCTGCACACTTTTTAGACCAGCCTTATATAATGTTGTGATGTTTATACTACCTAATTAAATTTGTGTTAATAATCCTAAGAGTTGTCCCTCTTAGTACCCTTTTCTGACAGCAAACAGACTGCAAGATGGGCAGCAGCACAGAGTTCACACCACTGTATTCAGCAATGCTATTTACATCAGGGGATGATATTATCTAATTAAAAACAAAACTCTGACTTGATGCTTTGGATGTCTAAATATATGGGGTCTGTATTGAGAGATGATTTTGGTCCGATTTTGGGAAATGCTGGATTTTTATGCAAAAAAAAATTGAAATTTTACAAAAACGTCCAATGTAAGACCGTTCAAGTTCACTCAAACTCAGAGGGTTTCAAATAATGCCACGGTAAAAAATCTGATCCAGATAGAACTCGGCCAATATAATCGGACACAAAACAGGTCGATAAAGTCGGACGTATTTAGAGTAGGTTTGTTTAGGTTAGTGATAATCGGCAATGTTTAAAATTTAAGGACCCCTAAAGGGCCCTTACACTTGTGAGACTTTGACAGATTTGACCCAATTCAGGTGGATTGGGTCAATTTATCTGACAAAGTCTGATGTGCCTGTCTGACAAAATCTTATGTGCCTGATGTGTGGGACCAAATGCACAATCCTGTGCCATTGGGTATAACCATTGGGTATAACCAAGAGATTGATCCTCCTGCACATAGGATAAATCTCAAGTCAATCAGGTCCAATTGGCCTTTACACTTGTCCAACTTGTTGTCCAACAAGTTGGACCTGATTGACTTGAGATTTATCCTATGTGCAGGAGGATCAATCTCTTGCAATCTCTTGGTTATACCCAATGGCACGGGATTGTGCATTTGGTTCTACACATCAGGCACATAAGATTTTGTCAGGCAGGCGCATCAGACTTTGTCAGGAGGATCAACCTCTTGGTTAGACACAATGCGCACGGGATTGTGCATTGGGTCCTACACATCAGGCACATCAGATTTTGTCAGATAAATTGGCCCAATCCATCTGAATTGAAGTCGGACCTAATGATACTGACAACTCCCCGGGGGGGTCACTCCCGATTTGGCACTTGATGTGCCAAGTTTTGCATGTGATAAATCACATGCAGTCCCCTGGGAATGTGCATGTGTTCCATCTAATTTTAATAGCACACATGCAACCTCACAACAAAACACATACTCCCTCCCCTCATCCCCCTTGCCTTGCTTGTCTTAACCCCATCCCTCATAGGATTCTATAGGGTAACAACAGAAAAATCTACAACTGGCATTACCCTCTACAGCAAATTGTAAGAAATTTGGATTTTCTTCTTTAGTATATCCCGGCCTTTGTCTCCCACTCCCCACACTCTTTCTTCTGCCCCCCCTAAGGGACATTGTAGTAAGAATGGTGGGAGGGGGGGCCCTTTTCAAAATTTTGCTATGGGGCCCACAAAGTTCTAGTTATGCCCCTGAACCAAGCTATGAAGCTTGAAGCCTTTTTAATAACATCTCAATAATAGTAACAATTGGGGGGTGGGTATGTAGCAGGGAGACCCAGAACTGGGAACACCCTAAAACACACTTCCCGGCGCTAGGCAATATTGAAAAAGTTATAATATATAATATATAATCAGGTTAGTACAGCTGCAGCATACACTCCTGTGAGTCTGTCCTGACTCACACAGATAAAGAAATGGGGAGGGGGGGTGTTGGAGTAGATTGCGCTGCTGTTATTAAACAATTAATTTAAACAATAGACACATTAATGGGTGGCATAAGATGAATGAGTATTTGGACACACTGTTTATATTTAAATTATTTTATATGAAAAATAGAAAAAAGATATACATTTACAAACATACAATTAATAAAACAATTTCATAATTAGGTGTAATCATATGTATGAATGATTCACCATTAGTGGTATCCGATTAAAATAAAAATTAATAGAGATCGTTAGCAGCAGACACTTAGTAAATCACTAAGTTACGATAAATTTGTGGAATAATCGCTTAGTATAATGAAGAAATGTCCAGGACTGAAAGTCTTAATTAAGGACAGTAGAAATATTGATGATAGGAACACAGGTATTTGCACATATGCTCACCCTTGGATGTTTCGAGTTTTGGAATTGGAATTACTCCAGCACTTTAGTTGTCAGGATGTTACGTTAGAGCTCTTCACAAATGTAAGGCTTTAGGTGCTCCTCTCAGTATATGCCCGTAGATCCAGCCAGTGGTTAGGTATAGAATTTACCTTCGCTTTGCCACAGCGGAAAAGGGATAATATAAGGTATGGAAGTCCAGAATCTCTAGTGCAGAGTGGACACACTAGATGAGATAGCTGATGGCCGGCAGCGTGGGGGGGTCCGCTGCACTTCAGCTAATAGATGCAGATGAAAGGCGATGGTGCGGCTGCAGGTAATACCTGTGCTGGTGACGGAGCCGCTTGTCAGCGCCGCGTACCTGCGGCTGGAGGTGATGCCGGTGTATGGCTGCTAGACTGCCCGTGGTATATGCTGGCTGAGCGGGTGCTGTAATAGCAGCTAGCAGGGTCCGGTGGTGAGCGGGGACACCGCACTGGTGCCGGCTTAATGATGGGAGTGCACGGCAATATCGAGCTTCAAGGAGATGTTGAAAACAGCGTGTACCGGCAAAAGGTTAGCAGCGTGTGGAGAGCTGCACTTTAGTTTGTAGGTGAACAGGTGTCTGCTTGCGTGGATCAAGTGGGTATGACGTCAACGCGTTTCGTCCCCTTCAGTCAAGTGGGAACTTTTTCAAGACGGATGGTGTGTGTGTCTTTGGAAGCTTTATTTAAAGGAAGGTGATTGGCTTAATTGGCAAATTGCAATCACTTAAAACAGGTGGTATTTCACCTCATCGGATGTCTGTTTGTGCACAGTAGTTGTTACGATCGTGCTTTAATAATATAACCGCTTATAACATAAAAACAATAAACAGTGTGTCCCTTAACTTAAGTTCATTAATCATATATAATCAGGCACTCTACCTAACATCTATTGAATACAATACATTTATATGCATATGGAGAATCGAATCTTCTGTCATAATAAAAAGGAAGATATAGATGGAATATATAAGTTAAATTTATGCTGAATAAATTTATTTAGTCAAAAGAGCGTTGAAAAGACATCAATAAGTATTCATGATATTATAAATATATATTCTTATAAAGAGTTTTTACAGAAAAAATTATCATATCATTTATAGAGAGAGATTTAATACAGATAATCCATATGAGAGAGAGAACATTATATATAGTAGATATGTATTTCGAGAGAACAATTTTAATATATATATAAAGACTTTTTAATAGTTGGAGGGTACAACATTGTTCCTATAATAATCGATGAGTGCCTATTTGCACTAAGAAATATTATTGCAAAGAGAGAATATTCCTCAAATCTATTGAGAGAGAGAATAGTTATATACATAACAATTTATTTGGAATAATATTATGCTAAGTTGCAGAGATGGATGCTCTAATTTGATAGAATATGAATTGGGAAACAGTCAAGAGTAATTTAGGGGACAACCAAAGATATTTCACAGGAAGATAAATACATTTCTTTTATTTATATTTTCTTATTGTATAGTTTAAATTACACTTTTATATTGTGTTGATATATCAATTAAGATTTTAATTCAGAAATAACTAGTGGTCTCTCAGGGGGTGGGGCAAGTGGGGTCTAGCACACCCGGCATGTCACCCCAGAGGGAGCATGTCGGGTAGATCCCTATCACTCCGTCCCATGAGAGACAAATATTATAAGTATTTATAGAGGGTCCAATTGGGAAACAGTCAAAAGCAATTTGGGAGACAGCCAAAAATATTTCACAGGAAGATACAAATACTTCTTTTATTTGTATTTACTTATTATATAGTTTAAATTACATCTAATATAAAAGTGTAATTTAAACTATATAATAAGTAAATACAAATAAAAGAAGTATTTGTATCTTCCTGTGAAATATTTTTGGCTGTCTCCCAAATTGCTTTTGACTGTTTCCCAATTGGACCCTCTATAAATACTTATAATATTTGTCTCTCATGGGACGGAGTGATAGGGATCTACCCGACATGCTCCCTCTGGGGTGACATGCCGGGTGTGCTAGACCCCACTTGCCCCACCCCCTGAGAGACCACTAGTTATTTCTGAATTAAAATCTTAATTGATATATCAACACAATATAAAAGTGTAATTTAAACTATACAATAAGAAAATATAAATAAAAGAAATGTATTTATCTTCCTGTGAAATATCTTTGGTTGTCCCCTAAATTACTCTTGACTGTTTCCCAATTCATATTCTATCAAATTAGAGCATCCATCTCTGCAACTTAGCATAATATTATTCCAAATAAATTGTTATGTATATAACTATTCTCTCTCTCAATAGATTTGAGGAATATTCTCTCTTTGCAATAATATTTCTTAGTGCAAATAGGCACTCATCGATTATTATAGGAACAATGTTGTACCCTCCAACTATTAAAAAGTCTTTATATATATATTAAAATTGTTCTCTCGAAATACATATCTACTATATATAATGTTCTCTCTCTCATATGGATTATCTGTATTAAATCTCTCTCTATAAATGATATGATAATTTTTTCTGTAAAAACTCTTTATAAGAATATATATTTATAATATCATGAATACTTATTGATGTCTTTTCAACGCTCTTTTGACTAAATAAATTTATTCAGCATAAATTTAACTTATATATTCCATCTATATCTTCCTTTTTATTATGACAGAAGATTCGATTCTCCATATGCATATAAATGTATTGTATTCAATAGATGTTAGGTAGAGTGCCTGATTATATATGATTAATGAACTTAAGTTAAGGGACACACTGTTTATTGTTTTTATGTTATAAGCGGTTATATTATTAAAGCACGATCGTAACAACTACTGTGCACAAACAGACATCCGATGAGGTGAAATACCACCTGTTTTAAGTGATTGCAATTTGCCAATTAAGCCAATCACCTTCCTTTAAATAAAGCTTCCAAAGACACACACACCATCCGTCTTGAAAAAGTTCCCACTTGACTGAAGGGGACGAAACGCGTTGACGTCATACCCACTTGATCCACGCAAGCAGACACCTGTTCACCTACAAACTAAAGTGCAGCTCTCCACACGCTGCTAACCTTTTGCCGGTACACGCTGTTTTCAACATCTCCTTGAAGCTCGATATTGCCGTGCACTCCCATCATTAAGCCGGCACCAGTGCGGTGTCCCCGCTCACCACCGGACCCTGCTAGCTGCTATTACAGCACCCGCTCAGCCAGCATATACCACGGGCAGTCTAGCAGCCATACACCGGCATCACCTCCAGCCGCAGGTACGCGGCGCTGACAAGCGGCTCCGTCACCAGCACAGGTATTACCTGCAGCCGCACCATCGCCTTTCATCTGCATCTATTAGCTGAAGTGCAGCGGACCCCCCCACGCTGCCGGCCATCAGCTATCTCATCTAGTGTGTCCACTCTGCACTAGAGATTCTGGACTTCCATACCTTATATTATCCCTTTTCCGCTGTGGCAAAGCGAAGGTAAATTCTATACCTAACCACTGGCTGGATCTACGGGCA
This sequence comes from Crinia signifera, assembly GCF_055691185.1. NCBI lineage: Eukaryota > Metazoa > Chordata > Amphibia > Anura > Myobatrachidae > Crinia > Crinia signifera. The sequence goes on along the minus strand of NC_139221.1, from coordinate 290,119,940 downwards.
TATACTGAGAGGAGCACCTAAAGCCTTACATTTGTGAAGAGCTCTAACGTAACATCCTGACAACTAAAGTGCTGGAGTAATTCCAATTCCAAAACTCGAAACATCCAAGGGTGAGCATATGTGCAAATACCTGTGTTCCTATCATCAATATTTCTACTGTCCTTAATTAAGACTTTCAGTCCTGGACATTTCTTCATTATACTAAGCGATTATTCCACAAATTTATCGTAACTTAGTGATTTACTAAGTGTCTGCTGCTAACGATCTCTATTAATTTTTATTTTAATCGGATACCACTAATGGTGAATCATTCATACATATGATTACACCTAATTATGAAATTGTTTTATTAATTGTATGTTTGTAAATGTATATCTTTTTTCTATTTTTCATATAAAATAATTTAAATATAAACAGTGTGTCCAAATACTCATTCATCTTATGCCACCCATTAATGTGTCTATTGTTTAAATTAATTGTTTAATAACAGCAGCGCAATCTACTCCAACACCCCCCCTCCCCATATCTCAATAATAGTAGCTCAGACTCAGAGTAACCAGCCAGACATAACGCAGCCTAATGAAAGCTGACATCTGAGTGGCTGCAGCAGATGAAAGCAAATGTGTTTTATTTACAGTAGTTTATCACATAATCCATATTGCTTTGAGCAATGACATTATGAATGTAGTTGAAATCTGCTTTACATTTGAGCAGCTTGAGATTACAGTAACTGATAAATTTTAATATGATTTAATATAGTAACTGAGGGGTAAGTCATGTAAGTGTAGAGCAATAATGCAGGCATGTGACGCTGGTGCCTTGGGGCTCTATGTGATCTTGCCCTTCAATACTTAAATTAAATTTGGCCAACTTTTCTAGATTGGCTTATGGCTGACATGATATTACAATGCGATAACCATAAGTCACGCATTGCATCTCATAGACCAAACATTCATTTTTTTTAAGTACAGTACATTATTAATAATATTGCTCATAACCAAACAGAAATATTGTAGATGTATTTCCCGATTACACCACTTCCCAATGCCAATCTGCATTTAAAGGGACACTCCCCAATGCAGATGATCAGGGGCGGATTGGGAACTAAAAGTGGCCCTGGAAACATTTCTAGAAGTGTCTTCACATGGCCGGCACCAAATCAAATGTAGGCGGAACAAACACAAAAATAGGCGGGGTTAATACATTATTAGACCTGTGTGGAAGCCACTGGTTTAAATTTAAATATATTTGCCAGTCTGGTGGCCCCAAGACCTTTTATTCCCTACCTCCCCTCACTGGGACTGACCACAGATCCCAAATCCTCCTTCAAGCAGACAAACAACTCATTACCATAATCCTGTGAATATCGTAAATATCCCCACAACTCCCGCAGTAGAGGTCAGGAACACCCCAGAAATTGTTGAACCCCCGATAGCACCTTTTATCACGATCGATATAGCTGAGCATTCCCCTTAGGTGACCATTTGTAGCATTAGGTGCTCTGTGAACTGGCAAAGGTTGTTTGTGTGAGAGACAGGAGTGGGATGGGGCCACTACGCTGGACAGGACCATATCTGGCTGACAGGTGGCCTCTTTCCACGGTCTACCGGGAATCTTCCCTGTAAGTTTGGTGGCAAATCCGCCCCTGCAGGTGATAGAGACAGGATACTGTACGTAATGTTGTTTCCTTTGCTTGCAGAGCCTGGTCATAGAAACCAACAAATCTACAGCAGTCACTGACGCAGAGACAGAGCACAATTTTTCATTTGGATTTAAAGATTTAAATGGTAAGTACAGGTAGTTCTATACATTATATATCATAGCGTCTCAATCCTTACGTCAAAACATGCATTTGCTATGTATGTTTTAACGTAAGGATTGAGATGCTATGTTAGCATGGGTCCTATATGATATGCCGGCGGTCGGAATCCCAGTGGTCAAAATACCGACGCCGGAATACCGACCGCCACAATGCCGACAAGGGGGTGGATCGCCTGGCACACTATTTTATTCTCCCTCCATGGGTGTTGTGGACACCCATAGAGGGACAAAGTGCCGGCATTGCGGCGGTCGGGATTCCGGCGTCGGTATTTCAACCACCGGGATTCCGACCGCCGGCAGATTGACCGCATCCCGTTAGCATATGTACACGTCAGCCGATAAAGTGAGCATGTGCATTTGCTATGAGACATGTAGTTATGATGTTGTTCTATTTATGACATTGGATAAAGGTAACTTATTAACTGCATAACACAGTACAGTATGTAACATTTCACATTGCACAAATGTACCTAACTAGGGATGGCCCACGGTGGGTTCGTCAATGATGACGAAACTGCGAGTGTCCATCGATGGTCACCAACTATGCTATAGAATGTTATCGATGGTTCTGTCCATCAATGGTCATTTCCATGTCCATGTCATGTCCATCAATGGTCATTCATTTCAGTGAAGACGCAAGAATCATGCTGTGCATATGCAAAACGGGTCTTACAATGTTGCTCCCTGGCCCCTGTCAGCTGCAGCATGACTGACATGCTGAGATGTTTGGAGGCAGAGCGGGGCTGGTGCCTTTCTTCAAAAGGGGGCATGTTGTCCCCAGTTTAAAGGCTGATGGATCCAGGGACTTTCTGGACTTGGGTGTCCATATCCGACGGCCCTAAACCATGGATGGTGATGGTGATCTCAGGCCGCGTCCTCAGATGCAGCATTAGATCCTCCCTAATGCTTCTATCTCCTACAGACTCCTCCTGCTGCATTAGAATTCTAATGACATAGAACTGCTCAGCTGATTCTTTGCAGCTGTGCGTTTCCTTACATACATGAATCAAGCTCAGAGTGACCAGAGCTGGAGTCATCTGTAACAATGTGCATGACATAGTCTTTCATCCTACTAAAATAGAAAAAAATTGTTGTTAACACAATATTGAGTGATATATGTGATTCACAGGCTGATATTTCTGATTTTTATGCAGAGTCCCTAAACGCTCTTGAAGACAATGATCTGGATGCTCTAATGGCTGATCTGGTGGCTGATTGCAAAGATGCTGAATTGAAAGTAAACAATAAGTACTACAATAGCTCCGCCTCCTTACCCTATGCAGATGATGAATCAAGTCATTACTCTAATTTTACGGACACTTTACCTACTGGTTCTACAGATGACCTGTCTTATCTGCCGCCACCGCCCCCTAGTGCATGGGAAATGGATCTTCCTCCTCCACCGCCTGACCCCATAGAGCCGGAGATTCAGGTAGTAAATAATATTTGGCAGCATCTCTGAAAGCTATTGTGCATGTAGAAAAATGCGATGTTGGGAATTTCGATAAATCATAGTCTGCCTTTCTAGATCAGTTTTGATAATAAAAGCAAACATCTGGTAGCTATCGGTAACAGCATCTTATACGCTCACGCCTTGACCATCTCTGCTTTGCTTACATCCTGCCATCAGGCCACCTCCCGCTTGCTTGCACCTCATGTATCTGTCTGTCCCTCTTTCCCACCAGATTGTAAGCTCCTCTGAGCAGGGCCCTCTTCCTTCTTGTTGTCATAGCCCTCTTCTCCTCACAATGCACTTACTGCGCTCTCCTACTCAGAGACCACCTTTGCCCGCATACTCTCCTGCTCCAGTAAATGCTCATCTCCGACCTATGGTCGCCAGTCCATAGTAATATGCTGACCACACCCTCTCTACATACCTCTAAGCTGGATTGTGTATTGTATTGGGGTGCTCTTTGTTACTTGTAGTTTTGTTGTTATTATTATTATTATAACTGTTTATTTATATGGCGCCACAAAGGTTCTGCAGCGCCTAACAATACACAAATGAGCAAAAACAGATAACGAATTACAGTACAAGACAATTTAGGACAGGTAAATGGTAAATATGGATAGTTGCTTTAGGGGACAGGACACTGCAGCAATCATCAGGGTGGCAGAGGTTTATATATTCTTTTTTTCCAAAATATTTTTTATTGAATCTCATACAATAAAGCAATAATACAGCACATCCAAGCTCGGATGATGATATTACAATAGTATCAATGAGAATCCAAAAACATTTTCTAACATTTTCTAGAATGGTTCACTATATAGGTAGGACAAGGAGTACTTCCCAGAGTCATTCAGAAAGACGTTAAGCAGTGTTGTTGATAATTTTTAACAGGTAATTTTTAGGATAAACTCCCCATTTATCAACCCGGCTATATCATTAAATTGACATAGTGATCAAAATGTCTGAAATCAGAAATAAAGTAAAAAAAAAACAAAAACAAATGAGCTATGAATAGCAGCAAGTAAAACTTACAAATGAACTTTCTGGTCCTACCCTAACATGGCAGGCGACCAAAAAATTTGAACCAAAGTACCTGCCCAGGTTTATATATTCTAATGCTGGGTACACACCAAAACGATTTGGATTGGATGCAACTCGTATGCAAATCGTATGCAAATCGCGCAATCCGATTTGCATACGATTTGCATACGATCCGATCCCATCTGTATTCAGATGAATGGATCTTTTACAGATCCTACCTGCAGCAGGTAGGATCGGATTCGGATCCAATTCAGATCTAACCAAACGATTTTGACCCAATCTGCATCCAATTGGTCTGAATTGGATCCAGATTGATGGGATTGTGCCCAAATCGTTTTTTGGGGTGTACACAGCATAAGAAAGGCACATGATAAGAGAGGGCCCTGCTCGTGAGAGCTTACATTCTAAAGGGGAGGGTTAGACAGACTGGGGTGACACAGAAGGGTTATAAGTGAGCATAAACAGGTTAGGATGAGAGATGGTCAGGTTTTATGCAGGAGGGTGGGAGGAGGTCAGCTTAGTCTTTGATATTTAAAAAAAGCGCTGGGTCAGCCAAGAGTAGACAGCAGAGAGACAGTTGGAGATATGAGTGAGGATAGAGGGAGAGAGATCAGGAAAGGAGCAGTAGATTTTAGTATTATCAGCATAGAGTTGATAGTGGAAGTCAAGTGAGCAAATGAGCTCACCCAGAGAGGACATGTAGAGATAGAGAAGAAGAGGGCCAAGAATAAAATGTTGGGGGACACCTACTATCAATGGAAGAGCAAGAGAGGTGAAGTCATTAGAGGTACAGCTGTGCATTCTCAAAACTGACAGTGCAAATACAAGCATAAACAGTGATATTCAAGGTTTTAGCAGATGTAGAAATGGTGATATGATGGCTGAATAACCAGAACAAGCAGTTATTTATTTACTATAATGTTAAGTTCTGTGTACCTATACTATTCCATTGTATGCCCTGTGTACGGTGCTGCGTAACACTTGTGGCGCCTTATAAATAAAATGTATTAATAATAGCCTCCTAAATAATGGACAAGTGGAGATGTTGCCCATAGCAACCAAATTTATTCTAACAAGCAGTTTTAACAAATTCTAAGAAGCTGATTGGTTTCTATGGGCAACATGCTATTTTTGCAATCTATGAGTAAAGTTGGGGGGGTGGATCAAGTTTTTAGTTTTTTTGGGGTGTCAATTTGTATGTTAAACCACGTGACCCCAATTGAAAATGATAAATGAGTAAAAAACAAAAATCCCAAAACTAATATATCAACCATGCGTGTTGACTAGGGGTGAGCAAGTTCGGTTTTACTTGGATTTATTCGGTTCTTTTTGCAATTTCGTATTTTTACGATTGGCTATTGGCTGTCGTGTTTTGGACAGCCAATAAGATCCCGCTTTAAGATCCGAGTAAATCCAAGTAAAACTGAACTCGCTCACCCCTAGTGTTGACTATTGTCATTTCGATCTTTTGAACCTTAGGCACTGTCAACCTTTTACATGCCAACCATTGTTGACCATATGGGGCCAACCTACAGTTGACCATATGGGGTCAACCTACAGTATCATCCGGAACCTCAAGTATGACCTAAAGCTGCCATTTAGGCTATGGTTACAATATATGCCACACTATAGTGTATGTTGGCTGCGTATCTGCCTTTGTAACTCAGTATGCACAGACCTATCCTTTCAAAAATGTTACTAATGTACTATTCTTTGCAAATATCACATTTATTTGCCCCTAGCCTATAGAAAAATAGGGAGAGAAGGACTTTTAATTTATTACATTTTAAACAGGATTTCTGATGAAATATCACAGGATATCACAGTACTGAAATACATTTTTTAAAAGAACTGAAAATAGCGAGTGTAGCAATCCGAAGGCTTAGGAGGAAGTTTTCAGTGCAATATTGTGATCAGGATTTTTCTGTGGGAGAACATTAAGTGATACGCACGTGATAGGGGCACATTTCTGCTGATTACATTTGGTTTGGAAGAGAATGCAATTGTTTACTGAGAGAGTAATTTCTTGCAATTATTTCTTACAGGAGGACTCCAGAGAAAAAGCTGACAAAATTAAGCATGCTCTGGGCAAAATGAAGGAAGCCAAAGTTAAAAAGGTGAGCGATGCAAAAATATCAGCACAACCAAAAACATCAGCAGGCATATAGGGTCCCATTTATCATTGATCACATTTACAATGCGATCTGGGCGGAATACTAACGACCGGGATCGCATTGTAAAATGTGATCCTAACGGTGGGTTGTATCCTCCCCGCTCGCAGGGGTTGTATCCTCCCCGGCGGCAGTGCGATCAGGAGCCCATGGGCTATCGCCATCTCAGAATGGTGATATCCTAGGGATGCGAAGCCGGGCTGCCCGATGTTGTCACATCGGGCAGCTTCACATCCCCCATAGAAAGCGCCGTAGGATGCGGCCGGCGGCTGTGCAGGGGAATCACAGCAGGGATCGGAGATTCCTGCTGTGGACGCCCTTTGGTATATTATAGTGATACTTAATATTTGCGTTGAACCCCCTGAAAACTGGTGTTTTGGGGGATTTAGCCGCAAATACTGTTTGATAAATGCCCCCCTTACTCTGCCTGCAAAAGAAGTCTGTAACAGTAGGCATGTGAGACTATGAAATACATGTACTAAAAAGTAAACCGTGTTAGGTAGCGGTGTCACACTGCCTTACATCAATGTCGGTTTGATGCATTTGCATAATTACACAGTAATTACACAGTAATTTGGAGCATGGTTCTCACACTGCTGAACATGTGTGGTGGTTTCTGAATGGATAATCTGTCAGGCCAATTAGAACATCAGAGTAGTCAAACACTTCTAAGAGGAGGAGCCGTTATTGATTATGCGGACAATCAGGGCAGTAGTTCCTCTCTCCTGGCCAGTAGAGTAGCTGGCAGTAACAAAAAGCCACCAGCTCGTAAAGGCCCCGATACACTACAACGCTTTCACCCGTTTCCAACAGATCGGTCCAAAAAATCAGCAGATATAGGATGTGTATGACATGCCATCGGGTCCGATGTGTGGTTCCGTGCGCATCAGACCAGAGTTGGGTCGGACCATCTGACCTTCGACTCGGAACCCCCTCCCGGCGGTGGGGAACAGGGGCCGCATACAATACATCCATGTGAAAGGACCGCATGCAATCCTGCCGTCCGGGTAGGTTCGTGCTTGCGGGTCCAGGGATCAGATGGCCATACACTGCTACAGTACTACTCCACAGTAGTGTATGGCCAGCTTAAGTCTGGCACTAGTGAGGGTCCACAGCGGTAAATGTACTAAAGCTTCTAAATATGAAAATAGGTGATGTTGCCTATAGCAATCAATCAGATTTTCATACCTACCAACAGTCCCGATTTTTGTAGTGGGGGTGGGCAGCTGTGAGTCCCCCCGGCCCAGAGGAGAACAGATGCCGTGTATATGCGCACAGGGTCTATTTCCAGAGACAGAGGGCCTGGGGGCATGGCCAGCAGCTCATAGAGCCGGCGGCCATGTCCCCACAGCAGCAAAATGAGGGCATCATGCCCCCAAATTCCGGGTTGTGTGTCTTCAATGTGTGCATGGGTCCCAACTCCCCTGTTTCTAAAGTTGGGAGGTATGAGAAATGATTGTTATGGGCTACATCATCTCTCTTCATTTTTAGAAGCTTTAGTAAATGTACCCCAACATTTCAGACCATTGACATACAGTATATAGAAGTGGCAACAGAATGTTGATGAATGAACCATGATGGAATGTTGTCAATCATGGATGGAAATATTTGCAAAGCAAGTAAGATGTTTTACACATCCTCATTCCATGACACAATAAATGAATGAAACTTCAGCACTTTCAAGCACACATTTGCAAATTCAGGCTGTGCTCACAGTGTGTGCTGGACACTTTATTGGAAACACATGGACACAATGTGCGCTTTTTCATGTTAGTGTTTGGTAAAATTCCTCTGGGTTGTATTTTTACAATTCACTCCTTATACTCCCCATTGTACAGATAATGCACGTTATCCCTATACTACAAAAACTACATTTTAAACTAGTCGTATTTGTGATGTACATTTCATGAATTAACTAACATATGAAAAGGCTGTTTACTGTGAAATGTTTCCCTTTTAAAGCTCAATTTTTATAGTGTATTACAATGGTAATAGTATTGTGTATACACTAAAAATAATTATAGCAAATACAAACTATATATATCCCACACACATACACATACACATACACACACACAACATTTTCTAATTTCCTGCAGGCCTGAGTAGTGGCAAACACATGACTTTTAGAGGGTGAGGGTGAGTTCCAAATGCAGTTTCCCACTCTACAGAACATTGGGGCAAGCACAGGAGTCTGGGGGAGACATAGAAGAACCTAGTAAGAACAACCCCAGGCATTAATATAAACATTAGCCTTTATGCACTGGATATTGTATGGAATACAATACAGTAATTATTTCTGGCTGTCAAAATAATTGGGGCCCTTGATAAGACTCCCCGGCCCTGGTTTCTGCAAGCAGTGCAGTCGGGATGCTTTGGTGAAGGTTGGAGCTGCATACACTACAGAGTTATCGAGAATTGATCCTGATAAATACATTTGCAGAATGTAGCCTATGGGTACCAAGGCAAATGCCATCTTAAGATGTTGTTGGCTACTGGGACCTTGTAAATATGACAATTTGGAAGCCCCATAGAAATCTATGGGAGCTGCTTTTGTGATCCCCCATACGTACACTCTGGGAATGCTTAATATTTGCAGATAGTAAATAGATTTGTTTCCATAAATGCACCACTAAGAGTTTAAATTGATTTGTTCCATACAATTCCGCTAAGCAATCTGTAAAAAAAAAATCTTTAATCTAGTTGTTGTTTTGCAACATAACTGGGCACGTTTATGAGTAAAAAATGGTCTATATGTAATGAGCAGAAATGATCAGTATTATGTGTTTTCTGCAGCTGATTATTAAGGTTCACATGACCGATGGCAGCACAAAGACCTTGATGGTAAATGAACTTCAGACTATTCGTGATGTCCTAGACAACTTGTTTGAGAAGAGTCACTGTGACTGTAGCATTGAGTGGTGTTTGTATGAAGAGAACCCAGAGTTACAGCTTGGTAAGTACAGTACATTTAGCAGACATATTTGGGGTAATTCAATTAGCCATGGGACTGGGATGTGGTCAGTCGCTGGCCAGAATACTGGCATTTAAACGCCAACATGGATCAGAATGCTGACGTCGGGACTTCAACATGGATCAGATTGCTGACGTTGGGACTCCTACATGGATCAGAATGCTGATGTCGGGACTTCTACATGGATCAGAATGCTGACGTTGGGACTCCTACATGGATCAGAATGCTGATGTCGGGACTTCTACATGGATCAGAATGCTGACGTTGGGACTCCTACATGGATCAGAATGCTGATGTCGGGACTTCAACATGGATCAGATTGCTGACGTTGGGACTCCTACATGGATCAGAATGCTGATGTCGGGACTTCTACATGGATCAGAATGCTGATGTCGGGACTTCTACATGGATCAGGTCGCTGATGTTGGGACTTCTACATGGATCAGGTCGCTGATGTTGGGACTTCTACATGGATCAGAATGCTGAAATCGGGACTTCATCATGGATCAGATTGCTGACGTTGGGACTTCTACATGGATCAGAATGCTGACGTCGGGACTTCTACATGGATCAGATCGCTGACGTTGGGACTTCTACATGGATCAGATTGCTGACGTTGGGAATTCTACATGGATCAGATTGCTAATGTTGGGACTTCTACATGGATCAGAATGCTGACGTCGGGACTCCTACATGGATCAGAATGCTGACATCTGGACTTCAACATGGATCAGAATGCTGATGTTGGGACTTCTACATGGATCAGAATACTGACATTGGGACTTCTACATGGATCAGAATGCTGATGTCGGGACTTCTACATGGATCAGATCGCTGACGTTGGGACTTTTACATGGATCAGATTGCTGACGTTGGGACTTCTACATGGATCAGAATGCTGACGTAGGGACTTCTACATGGATCAGGATGCTGACGTCGGGACTTCGACATGGATCAGACAGCCGGACTCCCAACAGCAGGCATCCTGATCCTAAGTATGCTGGGTCTGGATAGGGTTAGACCAGGGGGAAGGGGTTAGGGTTCAACTGTGGGGGTTAGGCACTAAGAGGGAAGAGGTACCTTTTGGCACTAAGGGTGGGGGGATAGGGCTAGACTGCATGGGGAGGGTTAGAGGAGTAGGGAGAGAGGGATAGGGTACTTACGAGGCACTTATAGCGATACTCAGCCACAGTCATCTGACCACCAGCATTCTGATTGTCGGACATGCATAGATATTCTGCAGGAGCTATTAGTATTCAGTTATATTCTGCAGGAAACCCCGCGACTAGCGCCCCAGTTCGGCGGGGAGGTGGGTGGCGCTGACCTGTTCGCTAGGCTGCTGGTATACACAGCTTAGCAAACAAGGCTGAATTGGGCATTATAGGCCACCCGGCATATTTACCGATCGGGATGTCCGCGTTTCATATATCGATGCTGGCATCTTCAGTGCTGGGATGCTGACCACATCCCCTCAGATAACCGTCATCAATATTTAAGGCAGGCAAACAATAACACTAATACTGTAGACCTTAAAATCCAGAAAGCATTTTCGTGTGTAAGTTGCTGTATACAGGTTCGTAAGCAAGATCATTATACAGAAAAACTGGGGTCATAACTGAAAACAGATTCATTTATTTTTAATAATTTGTTCCCCTTTCATTAGAGAGATTCTTTGAAGACCATGAAAATATAGTGGACATACTATCAGATTGGCCAAGAGACAGTGCAAACATCATTCACTTTCAAAAGAAAAATGAAAAATATGCTGTGTTTAAAAACCCTCAGGTGAGTTCACAAATGTGATTCTAATTATGGGAATGGTTATTAGATACAAGTGCTTAAGGGATGCATATGTCCGCAGGCAGCGCAGCTATGAGATAATATTATATGTTACAGTATTTGGCGTTGGATGAATTCATAAATTCATAATCCCTCATGACAATAACTCATAAGTATCAGTCAATGGTTGAAGTTGGCTAAGAGGTGATCTTACTTTATAAACGAAGCATTATGCTAACGGAAAATATTAGCGGAAAATAGCATTTACTTATTCAGGCAGAACGCCACATCCACAGAACATTAATAGTGTCTAACTATAAGGATAACTTCACTTTTTTGTTGCAAATATGATATGTATTCATTTCCTCGTCAACATATATAGGAGTTGATGTATTATGCTGTGAAAAGACTGAAGCAGGGGGCCATTGCAGAAGGTAACCATAGCAACTGTACAGCTTTGAGGTGCATTCTAGAAAACAATAGGCAGAGGCTGATTGGTTGCTATGGGCGACTTTTACACTGGTCCACTCCTCCATTTTTTCATTGCTTGATACATAAACCCCACAGGTTATGTGGGAAGTGAAGATGGCTTTAGCACTGCCAAATCACAGCACTGGGGCTAAAGGTGCTATTACTCCAACAGTGGTTATATGAGGAGTACTTGTGATTTCAGCTCAGGGTAGGGTGTATGAATGTATGCATACCCTCCAACATGACCCATTCCATTAGGTACAAAATGCTCTGTTCCTGGACTTCCCTGCCAGTGGCAGTTACAGAGGTTGGACTCCAGCACAGACCAAAATTCAAAGAGGGGGGTCGCATCAACTGCCAGTGAGTCCAGGACAGTGATGTTTGGTGTGGCATTAGGTGTGGCTCCCCTTTTTGAATATTGGACTGTGCTGCAGGCTCACATCTGTAACTGCCACTGGCAGGGGAGTCAAGGAACAGAGCATTTTGTACCTAATGGAATGGGTCATTTTGGAGGGTATGTGTATGTGTATGTATGTATGTATGTATGTATGTATGTATGTATGTATGTATGTATGTATGTATGTATGTATGTATGTATGTATGTATGTATGTATGTATGTATCATCTATATATGTCTAGTGTCTGTGAGTCTCTGAAACAATGCCATATACTGGCAGAGAGAAAAACGACATCACTTTCTCACACTTGCACAAACACAGAGGGTAGCAGACTAGCTTTCAAAGCTTTTGCTTCGAGCAGGCTTACTAATAAGATATGAAATAAAAGAATGGAATGCTTGTAGCTTCTTAATTTCTGGAATGATTTTCTGTTTATTTTCAAGGATTATGATCAATACCCAACGCATTTCATACCGGTTAGGAACTTCATCAGGGTTTTTTTTTTATCTTAGAGGTATTACTGCCTTTCTTAGGCTGGGAAAATTCATACGTTCTTCAGATATATGATGGTGTAAGGTGAATCCCTTTATTGGTAAAGTTCTATAAAGTTTTGACTTTTATTAATCAAAAGGAGATGGAACCTCTATAAAAGTAGTCTCGAAGGTTATCAATCTCCTCTATTGCAAATAGACTATACTACTGTGTGTGTCTCTGTGTGCTCCTTGGAGACCAGCCAGCAAGTGATGATATATATATATATATATATGGCTGAGTTGAAAAGTAATGCCTCCATGGCTATAAGTTTTTTTTATTTGTGAACACATCTGAACACTTTGTTTTGTACATGATAACCCAGTTTGTCCTCTATTTAATGCACTATTCACTTTTCAACATAATCCCCATCCCTTTCCACGCATGAGCGCCAATGCTTGATAAGTCGGGCAAACCCATTGGAGAAGAAAGCTGGTGGTTGTTGTTGACACCAGGACTGAACGGCAGCTTTCACCTCGTATCAGAGTTGAAGTGTTGACCCTTAAGGTGCTCTTTCATCTTTGAGAAGAGGTGAAAGTCGCAGGGCGCAAGGTCGGAGCTGTACGACGGGTGTGGCAGAACCTCCTTGAACTGCAGGCACTGCAACCCATGCTGTGTGGTATAGTTTAGCACAGATCGCCCAGCACTCATCGCTGACACACATGCTATTGCCAGCCATGTCTGCTAAGTGATCTGTGCTAACCAGTGTTCTCTGGTGCATGCTTGAATGAACTAGTCCGGCTTTAGCAATGCACGGCACCACGCATCACTGGCGGGAGCAATCTGTGCTTTAGTCAGATCACTTAGAAATAGGGCTGATGAAATTGCCCTGTGTGTAGGGGGATTAAGATTTGAGGAGTCGAGAGTGAGCTGGCATGCAGGGGAGGGGCTTCTGCGCCACCTCTTTGCCATAGCGCATACAGTATTTTCTTCAAAGAGCACTCAACAGAGGGTACCAATGCTTCCATTACTGTCAGTATGGGACTTGCCCGAGTTTTGGATGCCCTGTGTAATACATACAGACCAGTGGCGGCTCTTGCCTTTAGATTTAATGGGGGCTGCAATTGCCTGGGTACTGCTCGTTGCAAACGGAACACAACATACAGATAATTTACTTTAAAATCACCTTAAACTATGGAATAAAGTAACCTTGATTGTGATTGCTCTGTACCAGTGTTTTTGTGCATATACTGTAAACAAACGATGTACCCAAATGCACACAAAGGTACAGAGCAAAATACACACTTTGAATAACTTTAATATTAATTAAAGTACAGAAAAGTATAACATAGAAACATAGAAACATAGAATTTGACGGCAGATAAGAACCATTTGGTCCATCTAGGTAATCTCAACCCTTTTTAATCCTTATGTCTTTGTAAGTATACTCCTATTAAAGATCTACACACAAATAATAGTTTAAATAAATATTATTCACAGAGGCTCAAATATTTAAAAAAACTTCACTGAGTGACTCACTGAAGTCTGGGTAAGCTCAATGCAGAGGATTTGCTTCTGCTGGGCTGCACAGGCAGCAGCCCATGGAAGCACTGTAGCTCTGGTGATGTGCACAGATTGGCTTCCTGTTGGGAAGCTATTGTTGTCATCGCTCCATGTACTGGCAGCCCAAGTGGGGGATGAGTTTCAGTCCTCTGTATGATGGTCAGTAGCAGCTTCCAATAGGAAGCTACTACATGCTGAACTCCTCCCCATATGAGAGGAGGTCACACACACATGGAGCCTGGTGTTGTGACTCCTTACAGGAAAGATATGTGATCATGTGACACATGAGGACTGGGGGAGACACAGCCAGCCAGCCAGCAGAGAGCTCCAGAGGTAGATCCAACACACACACACCCCCACGGGTAGAATGTGCACCCACCTCTTGCTCGACCGCACACGCACATCCGCGCACACACCGGAGCTCTGCTGCTGGCTGTCTGTTTTACACTGGAAACCTCCTAGTTTTCACTGGAGGGGCTGCAGTCCTGGACTGATACAGACATATATCCATAAACACCTTTGGCGCACATGCGCAGTACGAAATGCTTATGTTACCCCCTAAAAGAATTGCAACCACTATGACTTTAAATTGCAAAGCTCCATAAATCCTCAGTATCTACTGCATGGATTCCTACAGAATGGTCTATTTTTAACAGGATGTAAAGCACTGGAACTTGTAATACACAATAGATGTTATACATAAATGCTAATTATTATACGATTTGCATCTGGCAGTTCATTGCATACATTTTGCTCACGATGAATCTCATTTACATAGAAATGTGACCTTTACTAAATACATACAAAGGAACGTGTCACAAAGACAGAGTCGAAGAAAAACACTGAAGCGCTGAGACAGATCTGTGATTAGAGACACATTTGCATGTTAATCTACTGCATAAATGACCACCAACCATGCGGCAGCAATGACAGCCCAACATTACTCTAACCTCTGGCGCTGCAAAATGCCTATAAACAGTTCCTCTAAACAGGCGAAATAAGTTAAACATAGAACCCTGTATGATTGTAATGGTAAGCAATGACTCCAGTGAACTTTCGTCATGTTGTAGTCAAACGTCTCATTAGTAAAGTAAATAACTTGAGATATAAGTACTTTCAATATATATTATCAATAGGCACGGCCTGGAAGACCAAATAAACAGTTGTCTGCTTATGATGGACTCCACCTGTGGTGTTTGAGAATGATATTTAGTCACTGAACTCAGACACGTGCAATGAATAACCATGTTCCACAATTCACATGCATCACACTATACCATAGATTATTGTTGGAAGGCTGGACAGTCGTTTGACATCGTGTAAAGGATTTAAGGATCTGCTGTAATTATTAAGACAGTTAGCCCGTAATCCTGAAGGGAAAGGGTAGTTTCTGAAGGATTTATGGCGTTTGCCTATTTATGAATCCCCGCAGGCATCAGTGGCTACTGTTGGTACTCTAGTGTGGTAGGGTAGGATTAAGGTTCGGCTGCAGGAGGGGAGGTTAGGCTTCAGGTGGGGGTTAGGGTTAGGCTGCAGGAGGGAAGGATGTGTTGGTTCACAGCGGGATACAAGTGTGACCACTGCTCTTACAATGGGCCCTGTGGCACACCTGGAGATAATTGGCTCTATACCAGGAGCCCCGCCTGCAATAGGGGACAGGAACCACTCAGCCTGCGCTGCAGCACGCAATGCTGCTGGACTCTGAGACGATACGCACAGGTGAATGTTGACACGGTATCCGGACTTATAATAGATTTACTCTAGGTCGACAGTCATAAGGTCGACCACTATTGGTCGACAGTCAAATGGTTGACCGGGTCAAAAGGTCAACAATCAAAAGGTCTACAGGGTCCAATGGTCGATAGTCAAAAGGTTAACAGATTCAAAAGGTCTACAGTCAAAATGTTGACAAAATTTTGAGCCAACATGTGCCGACAGGCGTATTTCATACCCTACTATACGAAGCATGGCGAGAGTAGCGTGCCATGAAAGGGGACGCGGTACACATAGACGGTGTCCATGTCGAACTATGTCAACATAGACGAAAAAACATGAAAAACTCATGTCAACCTTTTCCATGTCGACCTTTTGACCCTGCCGACCTTTGGACCTTGTCGACCTTTTGACCCTAATATACTGGTCAGTACAAATTCATTGTAATGTACTTGGGTATCCAGTCGATAGGTCAACAGTTTCTAGGTTGACACCATATGGCCGTCAACCGTTTGACTGTCGACCTTTGGACCCTGTCGACCTTTTCACTGTCAACCTAGACATTGTAGACCTACAGTAAAATACCATAACCCTTGACACACACCATATTTGGGGGGGGGGGCACCAAACTCCAACTTGCCTCTGGGTGACTGAAATGAATTTACGCTGCATTCTGGTGGAGGATATCACTAGCGACCGGCATGAGAACACACTAGACTATGGCCCTGATTCAGGACCACTCACTAAGCAGAAGTCGCTCGCTGCTTAACGAGCAGCTTAATACTGCTGGTCTAAACGCTGCCGAATCCCCTCGGTACCATGCACGCGGATTTCAACACTGGGCATTCCAATGCTTCAGCCCCTACCCGCCCACCACCCCTACCCGTGTGAACGCCTCTCCTTGAAGGCGTTCATACAGCATCCATGCACCTGTGCAAATATGCCCATGCACAGAGCCGCACAATCCCCAGAGCGAATACGCTGGGGACCAATCAGTAATTCATCAGGCCCCATGTATCCGATACGTCGCTCTGATCCGCGGCTTCGAGCGACATCTCGTCTAAAGTGTACCCAGCTTATGGCTCCTTTAATAAACAATTATTCCTATCCATCCTGTGGTTATTCCTATCCATTCCTGTGATTGTTAGATTCACACGAATCAGAATGATCACATCACAATATTCTATAATGTTACAAATCCACGCTCCTGTTTCACTAGCCACATGGTGGGGCTGGGAAATGATATAAATCAAATGTAAATTGTATCATTAAAAGTCATCAGACTGAACAGCCACAAACTAATGTGCCTTGAATTCTTGCTGTTGTCTTTATGTTTCGGGGTTTCTAACACTAGGCTCCGCTCCAGAACAATATAAACAGTAGAGACTAGAGCACAATAAGAGCATGACGGTATAATTGCAACTGTCTAAATATTTTCTTTCTGTACCCATAACACGTGGTTGGCCACTGCAGCTGATGGCTTCATGCACAGTACAGCGGCTACAGACATACTTATATACCACCCAGAAGCTGAGATGTTTGCAGAATATTAGCCCAAGTACTAAGGAGGACACTTCTATGGAAATACAGATTTTTTTTTTTTTTTTTTTTTTTAGATGAGATTATGCCCCCAAGATGGCTGCCTCACACTTTACATGCTCCTGAAGGTCTCTACAAAACAGCTTAAATTCTACACAGCTGACTTCAGAATCACCAAAAATATCCAAGGACTTACCTTTAACTTGTACTCCACTACATGGATGTCTCTTCAGAACAAACGGATTGCACTCCTGCACTGAGATGCACACTGGATTGGATTTAAACCTCTGCCCCTTCTGCTAGGACTGGCTTTACATCCTCAGGGAACATCACTGAACAAGGTACTGGAAAAACTAACTATCTCTATCAAGGTCCCCATTGACATCAGTTACCTATGCTTCCCGTCCAGTTACATATATTTCTCTGTTCAGAAAAGATTCTCTTAGATTCCCTTAAAATAATCTAAAATACAATATCCCCAGCCCCTGGATTCCACAATCACACAGGGCCCCAGTTTATTCCCAAGAGACATGTTATCTATACAAAGAATATACACTTCAAAAGCCTCACACTGGGATTTCACACCTACATGGGGAATGGCTTCTAACACCTTTCTACAAGCCTGCTTTGTTCCTGAATAACTTGTGTGACTAAATCACTAAATTAGCAACTGAAAAGGAAAGTTACTTGTAGTTTATTTAATGAATATCTGTCCAAAATACATCTTTGTACAAGAAAGAAGCAACCAAACACAGCAATAACCTGGAGCACTCACAGACTTGAGTAAAAGTGTTTTCATCATACTGGATACCACAAATATGGCGCCGCAGAAGGCTGCCTCGGAGCTGTGCAGCTCAACCAAACTACATGTCTCCCCTTGTCTCCCCCTGTCCTTGTCCTCAAGTGTGATGACCCTGCCAAGTGTGGTAACCAAGCACAGCAGAGAAGCCCTTCTGAAATGGAGCTCACCCCTGGTGCAGACCACCCATATGAGCCTGACGGAGCGGAACATGGGCAGATCGGCAGCCTTCAGAGTCCATACTGCCCTTGCTGCCCTGTGCAGAAAGGATGCAGCAAAGTTGAATGGCAGTTGCTGGAGAGTGGACCGGCGACCATGGAGAACCATTCACAGAGGTAGCAGAAAAGTAAACCCCCAGGGCCTACTTATGGGGGCCCAAAAAGGAAGTGGTGTGACTCAGTGCCCACCTGAGAAGATAGCCAGAACTGAGCCCCTGACAACAATGAGGGCAAACCCAGCCAGGGCGCTGGCTCCCTCCAGTAGGAACAGACATGCCCCTACCACCGCCAAGTGGCCTGGAGGGGCCTCCCACCTAACAGCTAGGCTGACAGGAAGATATGTGAGGCTCAGGACTCGCAAGAGGGGCCGCCGTGCTGGGGCCCTAGTTAAGTGGAGACGCAGAGGTCACAGATCTGCACTCCCAGCTATCCTACTCTCGAACACCCGATCCCTTGTAAACAAGATGGATGAGCTGTCCCTGCTCATAAATGATGCAAGATCAGGCACTGCTGGCTCATCTATCCTATGCTTTACTGAGACATGGCTAGATGAACTCATTGCCGACTCCTCGGTGATGCTGCCGGGCTACAGTCTCCTCAGGGCTGACCGCGACAAGGAGCTCACCGGAAAAACCAAGGGAGGAGGTATCTGCTTCTTCATAAATGAAGGGTGGTGCACCGATGTAAAAACTCTGAGTAAATCAAGCAGCCCTCAACTAGAGACACTCATCATTAAATGCAACCCATTCTACTCCCCCCGGGAATTTGCCTCAATAGTTCTGGTGGGGGTGTATATACCTCCCCAAGGAAATGCGAAAGAAGCCCAACTCCAACTGGCCACCAGGATAACAGACACAGAACTCAAACATCCGGAAGCACTGCTTATAGTGATGGGCGACTTCAACAGTGCCAACCTGTCCCAAGAGCTACCGAAGTACAGACAGCAAGTCAGATGCCACACCAGGGAAGGACGTACCTTAGACCACTGCTACACCACTATCAAGTCTACTTACCGGGCTATCCCCCGGGCAGCTCTGGGCCTCTCTGACCATTGCATAGTCCACCTTCTACCAACTTACACCCAGAAGCTAAGGTCAGCTAAACCAGTGGTCAGATCAGTCAAAAGCTGGACAAACGAGGCAAAAATGAAGCTTCAGGCCTGTCTCGAATGCACAGACTGGGGAGTCTTTGAATCCTCCGCTACAAACCTAGACGATCTGACCGACACAGTGACAGCCTACATCAGTTTCTGCGAGGACCTGTGCGTGCCAATCAAAACAGCACGCACCTTCAACAACAACAAGCCATGGTTCAGCGGTCAACTCAGGAAGCTCCGTCGGGCAAAGGAAGAAGCCTATCGCAGTGGTGATATTGTCCTGTACAAACAGGCCAGGAACTCCCTAACACGGGAAATCAAGCTGGCAAAAAAAAGATTCTCAGACAAGCTGGCGAACAACCTGTCTACCAACGACCCCGCGTCAGCTTGGAGAGGCATGCAAGCTATAACCAACTACAAGATCTCTCGAACCCCCTCCACCATGCACCAGAAACTAGTGAACGAGCTGAACGATTTCTACTGCAGGTTCGAGAAGGAAGCTACCTGCATCAGTCCTACCCCTGACCGGGGCAAAATGGCTTGCCCACCCTCCTTCCAAAACTGCCACCCCCAGACTCTCCAGGTGGACCAAACAGAGGTAGAAGGAATGTTCAAGAGGGTCAACCCTAGGAAAGCTGGAGGCCCAGACGGAGTGTCTCCATCTGCCCTCAAGACCTGTGCAACACAGCTCGCCCCTATCTTTACCAGGATTTTCAACACTTCACTAGAAATGTGCAAGGTCCCCACCTGCTTCAAAGCCTCAATTATCGTCCCGGTTCCCAAGAGCTCAACTGCGAAAGACCTCAATGACTACAGGCCGATTGCACTAACATCAGTGGTCATGAAAGTGCTTGAACGTATGGTGCTGAACCAACTGAGAGTTGTTACAAATGCTCACCTCGACCCCCTGCAGTTTGCCTACCGAGCAAACAGAAGTGTCGAGGATGCAGTCAACCTAGGGCTGCACCACATTCTACAGCACCTGGACAGTCCAGGCACCTATGCAAGGATACTATTTGTTGATTTCAGCTCGGCATTCAACACTATCATCCCTCACATCCTGGAGCCAAAACTCCGTTCACTAGGAGTCCCAGAACCTACATGCTCCTGGATCACTGACTTCCTGACTGAAAGGAAACAGGCGGTGAAAGCAGGCGCATTCATTTCAAACACATGCACAATTAGCACCGGTGCCCCTCAAGGATGTGTCCTCTCCCCCCTGCTCTTCTCCCTCTACACAAACGACTGCACCTCAGCAGAACAGTCAGTAAAAATTATAAAATTTGCAGACGACACAACGGTTATCGGCCTAATCATGGATGGAAACGAGTCGGCATACAGACGGGAGGTGGATCGGCTAACTAAATGGTGTAGCAGAAACAACCTTGACCTCAACCCCCTCAAAACGGTGGAGATGGTGGTGGACTTCAGAAGGAAACCAAATGCCATGCACCCACTCATAATATCTGACAGAGTAGTGTCGAGGGTCGACTCCTTCAAATTCCTAGGAACAAAGATTTCCTGCGACCTCAAATGGGGTCCCAACATCATTACAACTGTCAAGAAGGCTCAGCAGCGGTTGTTCTTCCTGAGGCAACTCAAGAAATTCAACATCCCGCAGGAGCTGCTGCTCATCTTCTACACTGCCATAGTAGAGTCTGTCCTTTGCTCCTCGATCACAATCTGGTTCGGAGGAGCAAACGAGAATGACAGACGAAAGTTGCAAAGAGTGGTGAGGATGGCAGAAAAGATCATTGGGGCGGAGCTCCCCACTGTCCAAGAACTATACCTAGCCAGGGTCAATAAGCGTGCAGGAAAGATCTTGGCGGACAAGCTACACCCTGGCCACAACCTGTTTGAACCCCTTCCGTCAGGCAGACGTTTTAGGTCCATCCCAGCAAAGACGACAAGAACTACAAAAGGCTTCTTCCCAATAGCTGTCCACCAACTAAACCGTATTGAACATACCAAATACTAACTGGAACTTTTCTAGATACATGTGAAATGTATGTGATGTATGTTTATGCCTCTCTTCCCACCCCCTTTGTGTTCCCTGATTGATGCTGCACTGTTACCACAAAAAATTCCAAGCATACGCAAGTATACCTGGCCAATAAAGATGATTCTGATTCTGATTCTGATTCTGATTTAATAATAAATAGTAGTTATAAATATGCAGCCAGTGGCGGATCTAGACTTCTCTTCTAGGAGGTGCGGTTTACTGTTTAAACTTGACCCTCCCCCTCCAGTCCTGACTCCTCCCCCTTCCCATTCCTGACTCCTCCCATTGTAAGACTGTCCCCCCCCTCAAATAATAATAATAATAATAATAAAACAATAATAAATGTAAAAGAATAAGCCCTGCATGGGGGGGGGTCTGTATTGCAAACACACTGTATGTGCAGCCGGACACGGCAGCAGCCGGACAGTGCACACACAAGGGAGCTCCAGGCTGTGGCTGCTCTCGCTCATCAGGCGACTTCATCCTGAAACCGGGCACACAATGGGCACACACCCACCGTGTGCCCACCGGGCAGTGCTGCAGGCACAGCCCACCCCACACTGTTTGTGAGCAATCAGGGTGGCAAACCACCTAATTTACAGCCCACCAGCCAATAGGACGGCAGGATGGGGAGAGAAAGCCACACTATATCAGCTACTGGGTGAGAGAGGCGGCGTCATCACCTCCCCATCATCACTACAATCATTACTTAGTAGGTGCGGGTGCAGATGTGGCCGGCAGCAGTCAGGAGTATACCGCTCCCCCCCCCCCGCAGTGATTCCACTGGCCTAGGGGGGGCGACCGCCCCGTTGGCCCCCCCTTAAATCCACCCCTGTATCCAGCCAGTGGCGGAACTTGTAGGTGGTGAGCCCAGGGGCTAAAATATCACCCCCCCCCCACACACACACACACTTTCCAACCCAACCAACCCATATTCAACAAAACAGTGGGTGACAGGAAAAGGATGACAGGGGCAGCAGTGGGCCCCTTAGTCCTCAGGACCCCCAGTGTGCTGCATCCTGATCAAATGTTTTGTGTTAACCGATGTTCAGAATATGAGGGAGAAATGTAATGAACAATTAGTAGTAGGATTTGGAGCAGTAATTATTTCACAAAGTTTTTCTGCCTTTATAAGAAATTTTAAACTTTAATCCTGAAGCAAAAACCCACCAAATATCCCAAAATTGTCGCTCTGCATTACATGTTAGTGACGTTCAACCAAACATCAGTAAATGCAAGCTGGACATCAAAGATAGTCCACAATGTACGGCCTAATCAGATGTTCGTTTCCTGGGAAATGGCTAATGTGTAATAAGCCCACGACTGACAAGCATATTGTAGCCGCTCTGTTACTGATTGCGGAATACAAAGTCTATGATCAAGGTTTCAATTGTCGATTTGCATGACCAAGCATGAGATTCATCTTTTCCACAGCTGTAAATCATTGGACATCATGGAAATGTAATTAGGTCACTTATGGAACAAGTGGAAGAAGGACAACTAAGGTTATGCAAGTAATGTCTTGTGACATTCGCCATCAAAATATATAATGCATGTTATAGTTATTCCCCAAACTTCTAAGCCCACCATACATAAAGGCTGATTACCTTCCTTCTATGCCCACCATACATAAAGGCTGATTACCTTCCTTCTATGCCCACCATACATAATGGCCGATTACCTTCCTTCTATGCCCAACATACATAATGGCTGACTACCTTCCTTCTATGCTCACCCTATATAAGGGCTGATTACCTTCCTTCTATGCCCACCATACATAAAGGCTGATTACCTTCCTTCTATGCCCACCATACATAATGGCTGACTACCTTCCGTCTATGCCCACCATACATAAAGGCTGACTACCTTCCTTCTATGCCCACCATAGATAAAGGCTGATTACCTTCCTTCTATGCCCACCATACATAAAGGCTGACTACCTTCCTTCTATGCCCACCATACATAATGGCTGACTACCTTCCTTCTATGCCCACCAAGTTAATAAAGGCTGCTATGCCCACCATATATAAAGGCTGACTACCTTCCTTCTATGCCCACCATACATAAAGGCTGATTACCTTCCGTCTATGCCCACCATACATAAAGGCTGACTACCTTCCTTCTATGCCCACCATATATAAAAGCTGATTACCTTCCTTTTATGCCCACCATATATATAAAGGCTGACTACCTTCCTTCTATGCCCACCATACATAAAGACTGACTACCTTCCGTCTATGCCCACCATACATAATGGCTGATTACCTTTCTATGCCCACCATATATAAGGGCTGATTACCTTCCTTCTATGCCCACCATACATAAAGGCTGATTACCTTTCTATGCCCACCATATATAAGGGCTGATAACCTTCCTTCTATGCCCAACAAGTATATAAAGGCTGATTACAATATGTAGAGTACCTTCTATGATCACCATATAGAAAGGCTGATAACAATATGTACCTTCTATGCCCACCATACATACAGATGTATCGGCCATTGACTGTGCTGCAGGGTTGACATATTGGGGGTATTCAATTGTTATTTTGTTCCCTTTTTCATGCCTATTATCCCTTCTTATCACAACTTGTATATGTCCTAATATTCAATTCCTCTCCCTCTTTTGAAAGTTGACAGTTTAGCCAAGCAGTTACTGTAGGCCACCTATTCCTAATACCAGTCTTGCTAATTACCAGCATTTTTTACTATTCCTACTAACTATAGTGTGGGCAATATGGGTGTTTTCTTCTCCTGCTCAGGTATGCATACCTCCCAACTGTCCTGCTAAACGCAGGAACGTTCCGGTTTTGGGGGGCAGTTGGGAGTCCCTCCCAATCTGACAGAAT
The DNA here is from genome assembly GCF_055691185.1 of Crinia signifera. Classification (NCBI taxonomy): domain Eukaryota; kingdom Metazoa; phylum Chordata; class Amphibia; order Anura; family Myobatrachidae; genus Crinia; species Crinia signifera. Next base: position 290,095,583 of record NC_139221.1, on the reverse strand, counting down.
AGACGCTGTGCTATTCAGCAGAGCGGTGGCCGAAAGGGGGCGTGGCCTAATTTGCATAAATTGGGTGCCCTCATTTGCATACGCCACGCCCCCTATTCGGGCTTCGCCGCACGAGTGTCCCTATTCTTCAATTGTAAGAGTTGGGAGGTATGATTATGTACATTTTTGCACTGTGTCAGTAGCCGCAGCCTTCTAGCAGCCATGAAAGCATAACAAAATGTCAAGTTTATGTAGTGTTATACCCTTTTCACATTGCAAAAACCTGCTTTCAACACGTTTTTCTAAACGTGTCTTAAAACTGGTCAAAAGCCAGTTAAACCCCTTTCATATTGCATGATGTAAAGGTATATTGCAGTTTAAATACCGTGTTGTACCTTTCAGATTCAACCCGTTTCACCCATAGAAAGCCATACAATGTCATTTTAAATGTTTTTTTTCCTGCTTGTGGGCGGGGATCAAGTGTGGTTATCATTTATAGCAAATACCGTTTCTGAGCTGTTCACACTGCAGGTGAAACGGCTCCGAACCGTGTAGGATCCTCCTTTTAACACGTGTCAAAATGCCGGTTTTCTGTAACCGGTAAATTGACAATGTAGCTTTCACATTGCAGCTGGAAACGTTTTAAAGCACTAAAAAAACGGCAATATACCGTGTTACAGCTGCAATGTGAAAGGGGTATAACATGTACACTAATTAGCCTTTGCTTATATATTGGGGCACAAAATGACTCATGGTAAAGCACTGTGCTTGCATGAGCAACTAGTCATGTCATCCTCATCAGTCACTCTACTACACTCCATTACTTTTGTCTAAAATACGTTTACACAAAGGTAGAACTCCATATACAACATATTATTTCGATGGCTTGTAATACTTATCTCTTTAATCTGTATACACAGTATAAACCATTACAGGCTGAAGGCACGAGGGTTACATCAAAGGCTCTCTGCTTCTATTGCACAATTTCAGCTGCAGTAAATAACTCTTAAACCATACAGCACGGTATATGCATTCTTGGGGGCAAAACTTTTCTAAGACACTTGAGAGTTTATTAATAAATTGAGACAGAACAGATTCCAGTCAAATATGAAAAAATTCCTATGTTGCCTGAGCAGTTGAGCAATAACTGGGTTATGGGGCAATACAGAAGCAGTTTGACTAAAATAGCAAAACTGCAACTACAGACTACAGGCCGCCTAGCATGAAGCAAGGCCCACATTGCATTATGATTGCAATCTAATTGCAATTGATCGCAGCGTTTCGTGTTGACGCCTGTCTTCTCAGCCTGGCTGTGAAGACTGGTGTATTGGCACCATCTTTATTTCATAGCGGCCGCGTGTGATGTCATGCAACCTTCCCGAAAATGGTCCTGACCTGCATGCATTGCTTGGACCACTCCCGTAAAACGCTGGATCACCACTTTCCCGACGCCAGTTGCTGTCACTCAAACTCTCACTCAAACTGCGATCTAATAAATCTGGGAAGAGATCGCACTTTAAAGCATGCGTCTTATGGTGATTTCCGCACTTCTGCACCCATAGCTGAAGTGTGCCTCTTGTTTGTTATTTTTGCACCAAGCAGCCTAGAAGGAGAACATGATTCACAGTATGTATTATCTAATTTCCAGAATCCTAGATTGTGGGTTCTACAGTATTTACTAAGCCTTGGAAATAAATAAAGGGCCCCTGTATGGTCCCCATCGACGGTGACGCTATCGCCTGACTAGATATATACTGCAGTATATATCTAGTGATCGCCATGACAGACCGCTCAGCGCACATCACTGGTGCTGCACTGTGCGCTGAGCTAACTATGCTTAACTGCATCGCTAAGCAGCAATAGTTAGTAAATACATTGTAATAATGAAGGCAATATTTCTGTCCAATCAGAAGCCATGGTGAAACGCGTAAAGAAAATCCCCTCCACATGCAGCCTTCTATAGCTTTAGGACCACCTTCTTTATTCATTTTTTTTTTAATCCACTCATGTGCGATCTCAGCCACCTCTGATTATGGGGCTGATTCTGGATCACTTGTAGTGACCCCAATTCGGCCCCTGCCCCAATGGTCCGGCTTGCGTATTTCTGAGCATGTGCAAAGTCCGACAGTGAACAGTCGCGCTGAGTTACCCACTCACCGGGCCATTCGCAGTAGGGAGGGAGGGACAGGGGCGGTGGTGGTGCGTTTTTTGGTGTCCCCATGAAAACACTGTGGTTTCCATGGGTACGCGGGTGGGCCAATCCATGCTGGGGGTGGGTGTCTGACTTCAGATGATGTCCCCGTCGTCCCCCCCCCCCCCCCCCCCCCCCCAGGTGTATAAATTAAGTTGCAGGGCCAAATGTAATAGGGTGTGAGAATCAGAAAGAGATTTTGGGAAAGCTTTTTTTTTTTTAAGCAGCAATCATTTACAAAAACCAGGTTGATGTTGCCATGTACTTAATTGGTGCTTTAAAAAAATGGGAAAACTCTCCCACAATCTCTCACTTTCTGATTCTTTCACCCTATTACATTTGGCTCACGCTGTTGTAGGCAATAATGATGCGTTACCTCTCCTATGTACAAATTCATTACAGGACTTTCTCAGAAATATGACAATATACGGCAAGCAAATGCAGCAATATCTCATTGGCGTTGGCCCCATGTCTTGTAATTTCAGGCCACCATAGACTTGTAGGAAGAAATTCAGTAACTGGGAGACAGCAGACAAAGATGCAAGCTGTGAAGTCCTAATAAACAGGCCATGTTCAGACGTATGCCAATACACAGCCATCTGAAAGTTATAGGGAGAAATGTACTAAGATGGGCGTTCTGTTTCACATGGGATGCTGCTTATGGGCATACCTCCCAACTGCTTTAGCAGCCAAAGAGGGACACTCGCCGTGGCAGAGTCGCGCACGCGACCGACAAGGCGGTGTGCTTTAATCTAATGAGGGCGTGGCATATGCAAATGAGCCGTCATCGGGCCACGACCCTGTTTTTCGCCCTCTGCGACGCTGAATAGATGCTGTGTGCATGCGCACTGCAGGCCCCGGGCAGGACGCGGGACCATCCCAAAAAACAGGGACAGAAAAACTGGACAGTTGGGAGGCATGCATGGGCAACCAATAAGAATCTTATTTATTCAGGAACTTCTAGAAGATAATAGACAGCATCTGATTGGTTGCCCATAGCAACACCCCATCTGAAATAGAACTCAGATCTTAGTACATTTCCCCCATAGTGAGTGTCATGACTGCTGAAAACAGTTTTGCGCAATATGCACCACTGACCGTGACATAGGTCTAGGAATAGGAATCTTCAGCATTCAGGCGTCTACAAGTACCAGGTTCTAGGTGTGACGTCCACTGGAAACCACAGCGGCCACGTTTTTCCTTTCCTAAAACACCATGGCCAAGAGGCAGCCGCAAGTCTGATAATGAATTTTCCACTTTTGTGCAGAGACAATGGCCGACAGTTTACTGTAATGCTGGTTTTATTGTGAGGAAAGAATGTGCAATGCAATTATATGTCAGACAAGAAGTAAACATTTATACATCTACAGTTTCCTTCTAAGCAATTACATTGTCTTCAGATGCTGATTATAAGGGTTTAGAGGTTAATTGAACATATACAGTTATGCAGAATGGAATATAAATGAAAAGGATCTTGGGACCACCGTTGGAGGTTTCCTAAAATGACCTTCTGGAACTATGAATGAAAATAGGTACTTGTTTCCTAGCACGGCGCCAGCGATTTTAATTGCAGGCATCGGGACCAAAAAATCATGTCGATCGCATCGCATGCAACCAAATCGCATGCGATCAACACGATTTTTACATTGTAATCAATGTAGCGCAGCGAGCCCGCGAGGGGCGGCGGTACACGTCCTCTGACCTTTTCATACCCCCACTATCCACGTCGGCGCGGAGATGATTATATAAAGTGTGGCGAGCGCAGCGAGCCACCGAGCCCGAAGCGTGGCGAGCGCAGCGTGCCCCGCGAGGGGACGCGCATTACTTCACAGGTATTAAGCTGCGCTCGCCACGCTTCAGGCTCGCTGCACTCGCCACACTTTCTAAAATCAACTCCACGCCGACGTGGATAGTGGGGGTATGAAAAGGTCGGAGGACGCGTACCGCCGCCCCTTGCGGGCTTGCTGCGCTCGCCACGCGTCGGGTTGGCGTCAATAGTGGGGTGGCGTTAACAATGGGGGGGCATTTCACATACAAATTACCCATAAGGGTGGGTATACAATAAAAAATCTGGTCCATTGGGCCATTTAACATTGTACCCTATGTAAAATCACGTTGATTGCGTCAGTCGCATCGCATGCAATTATAATGGCATGCGATGGACGCGATCAACGCGATTTTCTCAAGTTAAGGTATGCGATGACCCACGACGGGCGCCGTGCTAGGAAAAGTACCGAAAATACAATGATTCACAGCTAACAGAATGCAGGGGACAAGCAAAAGCAGTACACAACTCTTCCAGTATAGCTGCGGTCACTTACACTAGTCTCTATATCAGCATGCAGTAAGTAAGGCACAATTAATAGATATGCTGTGGGTACGTGCTGGGGTTCTCACCACAGCATCCTTTCACCAAGTCAGCTCCTGGTCCATATGCCAGCTCTGCCTCCAGTCTGCTGGGAATCCCCTTTCCTTGCCAAACCGCACTGCAATCTTGGGGGTAAATTTACTAAAATGGGAGTTCTATTGAAGATGGGATGTTGCCCATAGCAACCAATCTGAGTCTATGTATTATCTTTTAGAAGGTGCTAAATAAATAAGTAGAGTCTGATTGGTCGCTATGGGCTACAACCCATCCGCACTCCAATCTTAGTAAATTTTCCTCTTGGTGGTTACAGTACATCGCTGAACGGCTCCCCAGCTATTGCCCCCATCAGTGTTCTTATTGGCTCCCTTGGTTGCCGCTCTTTATGCTTCTCCTGCTGAACCCTGTGCTGCTCAAAGCCCAGGTGTCTCACTAGTCCATGGTCCCGTAGAAATAGCCGGCCCTTGGAACCCTGGCCACCAATGCTTGGCAGGAACATTTCCCATTGTTTCTGTATTGTTGGCTGGTGGGGACAGATTTTTTACTATGAGGACGGCTCTGTGTCAGACTGGCTGACAGTCACATATAGGTCACACTTTCACTGATACAGGGCTTAATGTGGGACACGTAATAAAAAAAAAAATATACAGTAGAGTTTTTCTGTGTAATACCTCCGGGTGCCTGTTGACTGACCGACAGTCGGGATTCCGACAGTCATTACACCAATGTCGGAATCCCGACTGTTAAAACCCCATCAGTTGTGATTACATTGGACAGGGACCCCCATAGAGGGAGAATAGAATAGGTGATGAGCAAAGTGAGCCACTGTGCCCACAGCGTGGCGAGTGCAGCGAGCCCGCAAGGGGCTTCGTTGCGCTCCCCCCCCCCGCTGTCTGAGTCCTGGCAGTCGGGATTCCTCTATACCGCAACCCATACCTCAAAGCCTACAGTCAGTTTCCTAGCACCTAAGAACATGGGCTGAACCTTTTATGGGGCCCCATAACAGTATAAACTGTGCAAACCAAGGGCATATACTCATAGTACAGGGGCTAATCCATTCAACAAGTATGTTGCCCAACACAACACTTTCCACTGAGTCATGTGCGTATGTCAGTGTACACTTATGGGTCTAAAAGATGAGTAACCAATTTGTCATTGTCATTTAATTCTTCCTACTGTAAATGTCATGGTGGATTGGGAGCGCTTGTGTCTTCCCTATTAAGTACATGGGCTGGCTATTCAGCACATGGAAGTGCAGCGGTTCCATCCATCGTGCCTACATAAATCATACAGCATGAAATATAAAGTCTTTATAAAAAGGCGGCACGTTCAGTTTAATTCTAATTGCTTGGCTTTATATCAGACTCAAGTGTTACTTTTCAGATTTCATTAACAAGGGTCCGTCCGGGGTTCCGGACACTGTAACCTTTCCAATTACAGTAAAAAATAATATACAAACATTTAAAGTGTTTTTCTTTGCAATATGTTTTACAGCAAATGTCACTTATGCGGATTATGTAATCACAGCTCATATTCACTTCATGGGGTTTTTGTTTTTCTTATATTTGTTTTAGAATTTCTACCTGGCCAGAAAAGGAAGCTCAGATATGAAGGACATGAATGAGAAAAATAAAGTCTCTTTACTGGAAGTAAGCAGAAACAATAATACTAATAATAATACTAATAATACTAATAATAATAATACTACTAATAATACTAATAATACTTATAATAATAATACTAATAATAATAATAATAATAATAATATTAATAATAATACTAATAATACTAATAATAATACTAATAATGGTAATAATAATAATACTAATAATAATATTAATAATAATACTAATAATAATACTAATAATACTAATAATATTACTAATAATAATACTAATAATAATACTAATATTGGTACTAATAATGGTACTAATAATAATAATACTAATAATAATAATACTTATAATAATAATACTAATAATAATTGTAATACTAATTATAATAATATATTATTCATTCATTTATTTTCCCAATAAAGTTTGTATGTTTTATTGAATTTATGAACCTTTGCTGGTTACACACAATGGGCCTGATTCAGGATTGCTCACTAGGCAGTGTTTACTCGCTGCCTAACGAGTAGGTAAACGCCACCCCGCGGAACGCATGCCCCCCCAACGCCGAGGGAATCCCCACATTACCATGCGAGCGGATGTGCACACTTACACATCCGATTGCATGCTGCAGCATGGAGGAAAATTAATTCGATGGTCGCTCACATCGAATGATTTTTCCACCCTTTATAGATAATAGTAAGTCTATAGTTACTTTCATCCTAGACGGAGATGGCAGGGATTGGGTAGGGTGATGACATCACGTGATGTCAGCCGCCCACCCTGAGCATGCATACCCATAAACTGCTGGGTGGACCCCAACGACCGCCCCGTTTGCCTATTATTGAACGACTGTGAAACTCGCCAAAGGCGTTCACTCCGGGGATTTTACACATGTGCAAACCCTCACCATAGGCCCGGAGAGCAAATTGGGACCTCAGCAAACAGTCTGAATCACCCCCAAGCTACACACTAGAAGATTCATCGGCTGATATATAGCTAGCAAGTCAGGCGGTTTAGTTAAACAATATGTTTGTGAAGTACACCGCTCATAGACATATCGCATCGGACCTGCAGCACAGCCAATCTCCGATATATGTTCAGATATATTGGCGCATCCGTCTGTGTATGCGGATGGTCCACTCATTAACCACACTCTTTCTGCTGACATCACAACTGTAGGAGGGGGGTCTGGACATCACAACTATAACCAGAGCATCACATGACTACACCGTACAGTGCTCTCACCGCCAACACATTGTCAGGGTGAAATTTAATAGGGTGAGAGAATCAGAAAGTGAGAGATTCATTAAGAAATCTCCAGTTTTTTAAAGCTGCAATCATTTACACTGCAAAATCAAACAGTGTAAATGATTGCCGCTTTAATCTCTCATCCTATTAAATTTCCCCCTAAGTCTGTTTCTTGCCCTTTGCACAGCGTAGCATTGTCCCTGTCACATGCAGCTGTGTCATCCCTTACACAGTGTCATGTCAGGGCATACTTGGCAGCTACTGTACATATGGTCATTCTATCTATTGGTGTCAGTGCCTCTATTCCTCTTGTTACATCAGCCTGGTCCTTTGTAACATAATCACACAAGTGGCTAGGTCACTCCTGGGCACTGACCTCCTGTAATACTCTGTGCTTCAGTGAGTATTCAAATGATCTCATTGTTAATTGTCATTCTATGTACAAATACAATACATTTTAGAAGATCAAGGCTTAATCATTCAGAGGAGCTTATATATGTGGAAATTGTGCTCTAAAAGTAAAGGTATAGACCAAGTAAAGGTATAGACCAAATTAATAAGAAATATTTGAACTAAATACTGCTGCGTTAGATCAATTCAAGGAATAAAAGACAAACTGAATGGAGTTAAATCAGAAAGGGATTCTTGTCATAAGGAAAAAAGGAACTGAAATTTAATTTCAGAAATAAAAGGAGTATAACAAATGTATGTAGAGAGGGAAACAGCCTAGGAAGGTTTGATGATGAGAAATGAATTGCAGAAAATCACAAGTTGGATGTCAAAAGCCGCATAAACACTAAATCTAGGATATTGAGCCACTAAATTATAGAATAGGACAAAATAGCTTAATATATAGACAAAGCATAACTGTAAAACACCTTATTTCAGTCTCTATTTATAAAGGAGGTAAAAAGAAGAAAATATGTTCTGTTACCAATAAATCTCACTTGCCTAAGGAGGTGCAGTTAAGTTTGGTGCAGACTGAGTAACATACAGTATTGGATGCATAGCCTAGTAAGTACCCAGGTTCATAGCTGGCAGGGCAGTGATGGCATGGTGACAAAGCATTTGGGGGGGGGGGTTGGCGACGCAGCATTTTCTGGGAGCTGCTAGGACAACGGAGGCATGTCTAGACCACTCTGGGGAAGGCTGTGGCAGCTGCACGTCTACACAGCCGCTGCAGCCGGAAACATGGCCTGGCATCGTAGCCATGGGGCTGATGGAAATGTGCAGTATAGTTTAGCAATGTGCCCACAACATTTTGTGGGAAAATTGTGAGAAGGAACCTGGCGAGGGTGGCGGCTGTGTGTCTCCCCCATCGCATACACACACAGCCAATCGCCCAGGAGTTGCAGTGTGTGCTCCGGTGAGAACACTGGTCCTGACCGGCGATGGAACTAGATTTATCCAGCAAGCTAGATCTTAATCGCTGGACATAGGGACTTGCGGGGCCGCACATCTCTATGGCCCCTACACACATTGCGATGTGGGGGCATTTTCTAAGCGATCTAGAGAGATCGCTTAGAGAAGGCCTTGAAATTGCTGAGTGTGTAGGCCCCATTACAGTAACACTATGCACTATGGGTCCTTTTCTGCCACAAAGCTCCATTCTCACAGATTCCACCACAAATTTGCTCATCTCTAACTGCGGCTAAATAGCTCTTCCATTTATTATTCAAATCCTCCATTTATAAAAACCCCTTAGTCTTTTTTGTGACAACAAACACAGCTCTTTGAAAATCTCTACATATGTCTTCTTTCCTAAATTAGGTTTGCCGATCTCCTCTGTTCTTGTTCCAAGTATTCTGTTTCTTATAAAGCACAATGGCTCAAGCTGCAGCCTGTATCCGCCATATGTCTAATCAAAGCCTTGCAACATAGGAGAAGTGTTTGCTTTTCTAAAGTTGAGCATTTAGTGTGTCAATATTGCCACTGTGTTAAGTTTCTCTGTTATGCATATTTTTGTTACATTCCCCTTATACTGGTATGGTTATTGCACTACATTGTCATTATTTTATCATCAACCGTGGAAGACAGCTAAATGCGTCAATGCAAGTAGCTCAGTGGCGCTTCCAGAGGAGGGGCGGCAGCACAGTACCAAATTCAAAGAGGGGAGACACACCCACTGCAGTGAGTCAGTTTGGAATGGCAGTTGTGGAGGTTGCTGTGCCTCCCCTATATGAATTTTGAACTGTACTGCTGCCCCCCTCTCAGAATCCTCCCCTGTTACTTCTGTATCGTTCGGCCAAATATTTATATGACATAGAAGCCTTGCCTTCAGAAATTATAGTTCTTGTTTTGTTCTCATTACCTCTGTATATAGGCAGCGAGAAAAAAGATTTGTTATGTCCCAGAACAGTGGAATTAAAAATACTACCCATAGTATATAAAACATTGCTAATAAGAAAAGAGCTACTTACATGAGACTTTATACAGTACAAGATGATAAGTTAAATTCATTGATAGATGTATACCAGTGGTCAGGGAACAGGCCCTATTGGGGTTAAAATTAAATCACTGGGGGTAACGGACCATCGTGCTGCCGAGACACAGCCAGGCATACATATGAATCTTTATCCATGGCTGGCTGTGTCTCGGCAAAGCGACTGTCCATTACCCCCAGGAATGTCATTTCATTGCATATAAAATCTCTATATATATATATTCTATATGCATACCCAGCTGTGTGTGTTACAGTACTGTAGTGTACAAGGACCTGACAGTGCAGTGCGCCAGGCCATTGTGTATAACACACATCCCTGCGTGATGCGCTGGGCCCCGCATCCAAGTCTGCCCACTTCTTCAGTAGAGTTGACTAGTTGCTGTGCCATCGTTGCAGTGCGCAGTCTGTACTGCCGCAGCGATACTGAGTTTCTTTGCCTGGTTATAGGCTCCTGGCAAGGTATACCCATCTCTAGACTAAGGGGAAAACATTTGCACAGACTGTCACTATATCATCTTGGAATACCATATTAATGGCTATACCACACACAGCCTGGCAGCCATTGATGATAATGATGATGATTACCATGTATGGCTGTGGGTGGTACAAATTTTGTTCCACCCACAGCCATATATGTTAATTATTATCATCATCATCAATGGCTGCCAGGCTGTGTACCGTACTAGCAGGATATATCATCAATTTCTGGGGGTACAGTGTATTACAATTATAGGATTTCCTTCCTTTCAAATCAAGGGGGTAATGTCGGCGTATCTAAATATATTTTGGGATAAAAGGTTAAAAAGTTCCCTGACCCCTGGTGTAAACTCTGTATTTGAAATTATATAAAAAGTAAATTGTTTATAAAAGTAAACTACCTATACAGAATATTCATTCTATGGCACTTTAATTCTAGGCCAACTTTGATAAATTCATATTTCAGCTCAGCTCATCTGAAATGTAGGAGTGCTCACTCCACCTTTTTCCATAGTATGTGGGAGAGTGGCAAAACTAGACGGTTTTGGGACAAGGTAATGGGGTTAATCAATAGTATATGCGGCCTACGCCTGGAGAAGGTCCCCTTGGCTATGTTAGTGGCAAACTTCTCTAATTGGAATCTCGAGGGACGGAAGAGAGTTTTAAGCCCATTTTTAACAATAATAGTGAAGGTGGTGAAAAAGGTGGTACTTCTCTTTTGGACCTCACCCTCGGCACCAATATTGGCCTTGGTCAGAACGGAGCTAAATAATTGGTTTTATTTCGATAGACATGCCACGCTGCCAGAATTTGAGAAAGGCGTGAAACACTTCCATAAAAAATGGGGGGTCCATATTGACTCGTTAGACCAAGTCACGAAGACACCGATTTTTAGAATATTTGAAGGTACCACATGGTACTTCCTTAGGACGTTGTCATGAGACAAACTGGAACGTTTCTGCGGGGGGGGGGGGGGGGGGGGGTAAGGGGGAGGGGATAGCACTTAGCGGTAGGTTCAAAGGGAATTTGCAATATGTCATACCAAATTATACACACTTTATTTATTCTCATGTTATTTCATGTCTACTTCCCTGGAAAAACTTATCATAACTTTGTTTTGTACCATAAAACTATAAAATTAGCAATCTGTGAAATATGTTGTATTGTTACTTGACAGCTGGACTGTACCGGATGCTGTAAGCTTACAATTGCTCAATAATTGTTTTGGAAAAAAAATGTATTTTATTACGGCAATAAGGCAGAAACAGCAGAGTGGGTATTAATTGGGCAGGTTGGTGAATGGTGGTAGCACTTTCTGCCTTGACTTTCCTGTGCCATTGCCCTCAATCATCTATCCCCATTCTAATCCATCTTTAGTGCCACCACAGGACTGATCTTCCTCTAGTGTTGCTTCATATCAGCTGCACCAGTTTACAAATTTGTGCACTGGCTCCTGGAGAATTCATATAACGCACCCTCACTGAAGTACAAAGCCCTCAGCAACATGCAGTATACAGTATGTCAGATCCAATATCAGAATACTTTTTTCATGCCCTTTTAGAACTGCTTCATATTTACAATGCTGTCCATGCTTACTGACATCTCTTGGAAGAGGCGACCAGGCAAGAGAAGCAGAGTGTGGTCCAGCATTAACTCTATGCAAAGCTGTTATCCCCAGTCTTATAAAGAACCATAAAAATGCAATTTAGCAGGAATTATGTCATGAAACCACCAAGACCTCCCAATTTACTTGGTAATTGGGCTGTAATCAATAAATTGTGGCTAAAATCCGGAGTCTCCCAGATAACCTGGGACAATAACTAATACTATGTTAAGGCTGAAAAGTCTGAAAATACAGCTTTTTAAAGGGTCTGCCCAAACCCCATTCACACTGCAATGCAAATTACTGGGTCAACCACTTCCACCCAGTAATTTGCCTTTCAACATGTGTCCTTTTCTAGTGTGAAATGGTGTATCTTTGGAAATAAGACAGGGTTCTAAGACCCGGGTAATTTGCGTTGCAGGTTGAATCTACTTTATAGTATGATCTACTGAACTGAACCTCCACGCGTTTCTGCAAACCACCTCCTACTCTTCCCTTCTCCTCAACTGCTAGACACATGCCATTCCCTCACTTGTCTAAGCGTCCTTCAATATTTCAACTCTTTATAAAATCTCTTTATTATAGCATAACTTACTAAAACTTATAACCCCACACTAATGCCCCCTTGAAACTGTCTCTCAAGAGCAAGGAACTCCCTACTCTTTATTCCCATATCTGCATGTACTTTGTCTACCTAGTATGACAAGTACCCAGGCATCTGTTGGGCCAGCCCCAATATGCCTTCAGCGAGCAGATCACTTATTCAGATGTTGGTCCTGGTCCTCTGTTCATCCCCCATTCCAGATTTTGCTTTTAATCAAGCCTGATCTAAATAAAGTATTCTATATTACACTTATTACACTTATATACCTACACTCTCTGAGACAAATCATTTTAGCAGCTGGACAAAAGACAGATATGGTAAGAGGCAATTATAAAATACAGTGGAAAGGAAAAGAACTGCTTTACTGGAAAGCAGTAGGGCGCCTGTTGTATGAGGTGTTACTCCTAGCAGCTGCTGGGGTACAGGGGTAGTCACTCCCTGTGGGTTTTACAAAAGCTTGCTGAATAAATTTCAAAGAAGCAGCGCTGGTGTTACAATGAACAGATTGACCAATTTCAAGGTGGAAAAATCAATTTATATTACAGATTAAATAAAAACATTACATACATTTACACATATAACATTACACAATAAAAATGATAAAAAAGAAGGTCTCACTTTGATTGGATGTATATCCGGGAGGGCCACTGCCCTAATCTGTATCATAATCATAATTATAAAATACAGCATTGCTCAGTCTTTGGTTAAAAATAAATGGTACAGTATGTAGTTACGATCCAATTTATATGAAAGTTTCTTAATAACCACCAGGAAGCTGTGACTTGTCTCTGATATAATGTGTGCCTTTCCAATTCTTCGCTCGCAGCAAAGCTTCTGTGGAGCATCTGTCGTGGTGCCTGATCTTGAAGCTGCCTTCTACTTGAAAGAAGATGGCAAGAAGTCCTGGAAAAAGCGTTACTTTCTCCTGCGCGCTTCTGGAATCTATTATGTGCCTAAAGGAAAGACAAAGGTCAGTATACCAGAGTAAGCCACTGAGGAATAATGCAATCCAGAAAGGGGAGAATTCCCTGGGTGGATTCTTCTGGGCATGTGTGGTGCCACTTGTGTAAATATCATTTTTAGATTCTTTTGGGGTTCTGTGTGTTGTGTTTGCAAACATATGAGTATTAGGTTTAACCAAAATACTTTAAATGGAGACTAAACATTCTTCTGATAAATGAAGCTACATTATGGCCATTCCCCAGTGGATAGCTTACTTGATGTACTCCGCTTTTTCAGGAGGAATGTAGAATCACTGGAGGAACCGAGGCTCGCAGTGTTCATCAATAGGACTGTTTGTTGGCCAGAAATGCAAACTAGCCGTATGTTAGCACAGATATTCAGATGAGACATTTCAGATGCTGCTGATATGGTAACACATTCTATACCGACACGCAGATATTGACTTACATTTAATACGACACGAACATTCTCCAACTCTTGGCAAGAGATTTTGCTGATGCACCATTTCAAAAATATTGTGCTTCGTTCTATAAGTGGGGACATTGAACCGCTCCAAGAGATTAGACTTCTGATGCTATTATTTATATGTAAGTTAATGTTCCACTTACTGGGGTTTTACAGCACTACGAGGGCATGTCATGGACCTACAGACAGCCTGTTCTGGCCTTGTTTGGCCTCTTCAGTGCAGGGCAGGATACAAAGCGCCATGGAGGCAACCACACTATAGTATTTAATATTTTTATTATAATTCAAAGTTCATTATATTCTCAAAAAAGTACATACTGAAAGCGATAAATAAAAAAAGATAAAATCAAGCAAAACTTATCGGTGGCAGTACCTTACTGCTATGTGCCACCAATGGTGCTTGCTTCTTACAGCAGCCATGTAATTTCAGTAGGTGCACAATGCAAGTCCATGTAAGGTCTAAATGGGCCATCTCCTCATTCACACTACAGATAATTTAACCCACGGGTAGCCAACTCCAGTTCCCGAGAGCTACCAACAGTTCACATTTTCCAGCTCACCTCGCAGGAATACAGGTGCACTCATTACTAACAAATTTTAAAAGATCCACAGGTGGCGCTAAATACTTCACTTGTGATTCTGTGAGGAGACCTGGAAACCGTTAACTGTTGGTAGCTCTCGAGGACTGGAGTTGGCTACCCTTGATTTAACCAAACTGTCAGGTGGCTGAATTTCTTAGGGAAAGTCTTTTGCCTGCCTGGAATACTTCTGGTATTTGTACAGTTCTATGTTCTTATATCCTGTTTGCCATATCCAGTCCCTTGAACCTGGTGTCCTTCTGGTTCATCTCCAGTTCCTTATGCCTAGTGTTTCAGGAATCCCAGTAATGCCATCAGCAGCAATCTGCCAATACCTGCTAGTCACATCTACTGCATGGGCGAGCTAGAACTGGTGTGGTTTTTAGCAGTGAAAGTCTATAGCTTGTGGGCCTAGTAAACACCTGCATCCTGTTAGACTCCATAGTATGTAGTATCAAGCCAGAATAATCACATTGAATCCATCATATCCTAGTATGTTACTGATAATAATGGCATTGTGTGTGCTTTGTTCTCTGGACATTGGGCTAAAAAAATAGAGGTAGCTGTTAAAAGGGTAGCATGGGGGGGGGGGGGTAACCTATGCTTAAACTGAAAGGTAATCAATTGCATGATAGTGTACATGGGGGTAAACTGGAAAAGGGGTTCAAATAAGAATCCTTATGTGAATCCTTTTGCAAACTGTACAACTGAATACTACCTTGTACACTATAATACATACCCCATTTTGGCTTCAACAACATTGGAGTGTTCTAAGGCCAGTTGGGGTCACACTTACCTAATATAGTCCTAATTTATCATTGGACTGACCAATACCAGCTGGGGCTTCTCACCAGGAACCATACCAGGTGAGGCAGCTGCTGGTTTACATCAGGATTCTCACAAGGTAATTGCGAGATCCCTTGGGTTTTGCCCACATTCGGGTCTCCAGTCTGTGGCACCACAAGCTGTGGTTTCTTTTCAACAGAACATCATCAGTATTCACATGCTGAGAGATGGGGCAGATGCCAGGATCCCAACAGTCACAATCCCTACAGAGGTATCCAAATGGGCACAATTCTGACCGATCCAAGTGAGCATTCCATCCCTAACCTTAAGCACCCCCTTTGTCAGCTTAACCCTAACCATACCCCTAGGATCCAGCCCTAAAACAAACCCTAATACTCACCATCTGGATCCGTTGGCATTGCGACCATGTGTCGGGATTCTGACTACATCCCCCAACATCCACAGAACACATTTTCAAGTGGGGAGACTTAGGGTTAGGCACCAGAGGGAGTGTGTCCGTTAGGCTGCAGGATGATGGGTTAGGGTTAGGCACTCCGGGGAGGGTTAGAGATATATCCACCACTAGAAGCACTTTTGATGAGTCAGAAGTCATCAGGATTTCATTGACGGACGCAAAACACCTCTGAGATGCAAGACCGCTCGAACATGTCAGTGTCGATATGATAAAAATGAACATTCTCATGTTGACAAATTATACCACACCCTCCAGAAAGAGCATGCATTTCCTGCAGTAGAATAGGAAGTGACATCATGTACCAACTGCCACTCCTCACCATTAAGGACTTAAGGTGCCCATACACTGAGGCGATTTGGTCCAATTTTGGCCGTGTGCATCGGACCCGACCAGGTGGTCAGACCGGCTGCCCATCCGACCACACGTTCTGGGACCTCCCTCCAGGCGGCAAGGTGGGCGGGAAGCAGGGACGCATATGAGCCATCACAACGGATCACATGCATCCCTGCTGCCGTGAAGGTCCGGCTTGCAGGGAATCATGTGTCCGAACACTGCTACGAGACGTCGCAGCAGTGCATGGGCACCTTGACTGCCAAACATCGCCTTCTGGGACTCACTGACACTGGCAAATGTGACTCCTCTATTTGAATTTTGGACTGTGCAGCAGCGACTCATCTGCAACTGCCACTGGCCAGGAAGTCTAGGAACAGGGCATTTTGTACCAATGAAATGGGTCACGGTGGAGTGTATGGATTACATTTGTCAACGTCTAAAATCTACCATATAATATTACCATATATTGATTGATTCTCCTGGTTTAACACATAAAAAATACAGTGAAAATGTATATCATGGAACAATAACAGTGCAATACATTATCTACATCTCTGCATCCTAGCATTGGTTATTGTGTATATTGAGCAGGTAAACAATTGCGGAGAATGTGAGTAGGTGTGCGCTGTATATTGTATGTCAGTTATTCATCACGAGAATATTTAAAATAGTGAGATTGAGAGCAGCATGAAATGATTGTAACCCTGCAGCTCCTGGTGCCCGTTATCTCGGGTTGCCATAGCAACCACTCAGGAACGAAAAAGAGAGACTTCTAAATGGCAGGGAAAAGGTAGCGCACGCCAGCTAATATATTCTCACTTTGTAATTTTAAATACAAAGGGAAAAAAATGTGTTCTGTCTGCCAGAGGGAACATCAATTTTACCTAAAAAAAAAAAAGCAATTGGATTTTTTTTCTTTTCTCCTACATAATACCAGAATGCAGCAGTCACAGGAACACAATGAGAATCATTGTTGTGCTGTTTTATTGAAATCCAGGTGCGATGTCAACAATTGGCTGCCACCACCCAACCCCCCATCCCACCCCCAATCCTGTGTGTGCGTTCATATACTGTGGTACAGACCTGTCACAAATGCTTCAAATGACCCCAGAATGTATATAGAACACTGCATTTATCCGGGGTTTTTGTTTTTGTTTTTTTAAAGACACAGTGCACAAGGCAAATGACTGGACTGGTGCTTAAGTTGGCAACAGATATTAATTATAGTGTACCAGTGACCCACACGCAGTGGGATACGGTCATTGGGTCACCAGCAAGTGTTTAGACAGTCATTAGGTCTACACCATTAGGTCGACATGCATTTAGGTCGAGATGTGTCTAGGTCGACATGCAGGAAGGTCGACATGGGTTAGGTCAACATGGTCATTAGTTTGTCAGGGTCATTAGGTCGACATGGGTTAGGTCGACAGTCATAAGGTGGACAAGGGGTTTTTCACTGTTTTTTGAGCTGACATGCGCCGACAGGCGGAATTTCATTCCCTACCATCCACTAGAGCGAGGTGGGAGAATACAAATAGCACTTAATCCTGCGTCCATGTCGACGGTGTCGACATTCGGGTAAAAAAACAGTGAAAAACCCCTTGTCGACCTTTTGACTGTCGACCTAACCCATGTCGACCTAAATGACCCTGTCGACCTAACCCATGTCAACCTAGACTCATGTCGACCTTCTTGCATGTTGACCTAGACACATGTCGACCTAATGGTGTAGACCTAATGACTGTCTAACAACTTGCTGGTGACCAACTGATCCACACCCCACGCAGTGGCATAACTACCGCGGTTGCAGGTTGAGGAATATAACCCCAAAAGAGATATCATTGTGTATGTGCTGAACCCCAGAGCATTCTCATCAGAGCAGAGTGTGGGATCTGTGAGGGTGACTGGTCGGTGATCTGCACTAGTCATCAGACTATGGAGTTTATTTCACAACAACCATCATACTTGGTTCATTCTTAGGATCTAAGTTTTGCGGCCTTTATAATGGAGTATCCATGAGATTGCGGCCTTTATTTGGCACTACGCCTTACTATATACAACACTACTCATCAGAATGGGTCTGTCTTTATATTAGCTGTCACATAGGGGTCTGTGTTGTATAATAACCATTAGACTGGGGCCGGATTTGAATGCTAGCAGGTAGAACACACATACCGACTTTTCTTACCCCTGCTGTGGTAGGTGGAAGCCTGGACGGTGCATAGGGGGGCGTGGTCAGCTGGAAGGTGGGCTGATCAGGGGCCAGCCGAACTCGGATGTTTTTTTAACGGGGCAATCACTTACAAGACAAATCTATGCCTTGTAAGTGATTGCCCCTATAAAAAAAGTCAGAGTTTGCCCAGCATCCCGCATGGCCGCCAAACTCAGGTGACATTACATCCCGCGCTTATATCTTCTTTAACCTTGTCAGTGCCAACATCTCTTTGAGAGATGTGGAAAATATCCACTAAAAATGCCAGTGTCGCTCACATTCGTTATATAAATTCAAATAAAAAAGTGTTGTGTAAAAAAGATTATATTTCCTATATAAGGTAACATTACAGGTCATTATGGTGAATATAAATGTTTGCTTGGCAAGTTTCACACCTATTTTGACAAATTCCCGTGGCGCTCAGAGGGTTTAAATTCATTTGTTTTCAATGCATATTGATTTGTTTTATGGTGGTTTTCTTGAAGAGAAGAGTATGTAGCTTTCACATCACATAAAACATTTTGAAACGTTTTGAAAAACTGTAATTTTAAACGGGTCTAGTGTTCATATTGCAGCAGATTACCATTTAAAAATACCGTTTAAGTACCATTCACATCACCAGTCAAGCCGTTTAACCTCTGAACACGATTCTACCCACAGCTTATTTCCTGGTTCAGGGAAGGGTCACAAGACAAGGGACAGCCTATCACAGTGCTCTAACCTTTATTTTTTACTAAATACCATTTCAGTGCCATTCAGACAGCACAAAAAACGGCTCTGAATTGGCTTTAAAACGGGTACCAGTTAACTTTAATTGGTATTTCAACTATGACACTTTCACACTGCAGCCTTAAACGTTTTAAAAGGCAAAAAAACGGCAATATACCGTTTTAAAAGTGTGATGTGAAAAATACATTAGATTCCTATCAATATGAATAACATATAAAAACAGTTTTTACATTTTGTTTAATGAAGTTTTGAACAAAGAAAAAAAGTGACCACATTTTAGTTTTTACTTATATTTAATTATTATTTATTTATTAACAGTTGCTTATATAGCGCATACATATTCCGCATCGCTGTACAGAGAATATTCACATCAGTCCCTGCCCCAGTTGAGCATACAATCTATGTTGCCTACCACATGTACACACACACAGACATTCTAGGTTAATTTGTTGGAAGCTAATTAACCTATAATTTTGGATTGTGGGAGGAAACCAGAGTATCCGGAGAAAACCCACGCAAGCACAGGGAGAATATACAAACTCAACACAGTCAAGGTGCGTACACACGGGGCAATATGATCGCTGGCAATATATTGCTAGCAATATATTGCTCAGCAAACATATTGCCCCGTGTCCCGTTTTCATCTGCGACCAGAGATGGTCGCAGATGAAAATTTAAACACTGCTGGGTGAAGAGGCAGGGGATGTCGCTGGTCGGAGGAGCATGTTCCTCCGACCAGCGACCATTCAGGGGCTGAAAACGGGAGTGCGCACCCAGCGATTTATCGCTGATGCACACTCCAATCACTGGCAATATGGTCGCTCAGCGACCATATTCCCAGCGATTCCAGCCCCTATCGCCCCCGTGTGTTCACAGCATCAGAGCCATGGTGGGAATCGAGCCCATGACCTCAGTGCTGTGAGGCAGTAATTCATGTAAAACTGCAGCTTTATGACTTGAATCAGGAACAATATAAAAACACAAAGAACCATTGTACTATTGGTTTAGTTACTGTTTCATCGCACACGGACCCCAAAGTCAGTCTATTGAATGTTTATTTTCTCCAGATTGAGAGCTGTGTGAGTATATTCAGTCTCTCCTGTTCCTGAATTGCATGCATGTGTTTTATTTTGCAGACCTCTCGTGATTTGGCCTGTTTTGTACAGTTCGATAATGTCAATGTTTATTATGGCACCCAGTATAAAGTGAAATACAAAGCGCCGACTGATCACTGCTTTGTCCTGAAGGTATGTTCTCTGCATAAACTTAAGGTCGAAAAAAAATGATTTTTCTGATTATTAAAGACTTGAAGGTAATCAGTAGTTTATTTAGCTAATTATGAACGGTTTGTTATTTCAAAATGGGTTTACTTAGATTACTCATCTACTCAATTATTCCAGTGTGCTGATCACAGAGAAATACAGCAGTGAAATGTTCACAGACCATAAAATACTTTGCTGACTGGAGGACAACAGTAGGCGATAAGGAAGGTGCTTTTAAAAACCTTAATTAGGTTGGATATACCGGGCCATTTTTTTTTTTTTTTCAATCTCGGGATCGTGATTGAAAAACTGTCGATCTCGGGAAGGATAGCTGGCGGGTATATAGGGCAGACTGGGTGGTCGCAGCTGGGAGAGTGGGTAAGGGTGGCAGGGAGTGCGGGTGGGGGCCGGCAGACACAGCAGAAAGGGTGGGGGCCAGCATAGGCGGCGGTGGGGGTGACCGGTGCGTGGCTGCACAGTGTGACCTCTAACAGCACGATGTGCAACCCCACAACATGTTTTTGGGTAGCGTCTGAGCCAAGCGGTGCCTGGCAGAAAGGGAGGAAATGTGCATGCATTGAAATCAAATGCAAAAATTTGTTTTATTTAACTATTTGTTATGTTATAGAACTACAAGTACCAGTGGGCCCTTTAATGCCCCGTATGCTGGAACTTGTGGTTCTCCAAGTCCCTGCATGCGGTGCAGACTTGCAGAGACTTATAGTTCCATAACATACCACAATAGTTTTAGCTATCATTTCAAACTTAAATCATCAGCCCGGTGGCCACCACCCTGGGGCACCGGGGACTGCCCTGGGCTGATGAGGAGGTCCCCACTCCTCCAGCCCAGGCTGATCAGGGGGCATGCAGTTTAAAATATATATATTTTTTTTTTTTATACTGAGAAGCCTGCATGGATCTGACTGAGGCTTCCCTCAAATACCAATGGAAAACATGGTCTATTTGCCATTCGTATTTACTAATAATTCCTATTTACCAATACAAATCATTAGTAAATTTGGCTGAACCATTGAAAAGAAGAGGCTTTTATGGTTGTATTCTATCGAGGTGTATTCATTCGTATTTTTTTGAAATTCGAAAAAATATAAATGGCAAAAATACGAATTGTATGCATTCGTACGTTCGTAAGTTTGTCGGTAAGTGAAATCTGTAAGTATTTCACATCCAATGGTTATGAAATGAATACAACTATTTGTATCCATTCGATCTTTGTAAATGTCTGTCCGCCTAAGTATCAGGCACTATATGGAAAGAGAACAATTCAGCTCTGTAGAACTTTTAGTTTATCTTTATCCCATCTGACATTACTTGGCCTTCTCTAAACTCTAATGAATATTGTGCTGTGGGGCTGGCCTTGATTTGTGTGTGCCAAGTGGTATGTGCACTAGATTATCATAACTCTGTTTATTTTCTATCAGACAGGTGTTTGTCAAATGCACTGACAGTGACAAATACAGGGCAAGGTTTGCAATCGAGGCACTATCCGTGAGGCCATGCCCCCACCCGTTTTAGGTTGTGTCTCTTTCCCAGAGTGCGCAGGCCTATAATACAGGTCTCTAATGTCATTGTTCTGACAATCCTGTCCCGAGCACTCATTAGCATTCTCTCCTGTCCTTACCATTACTGATCTGGGATAATTTACTCTGGACAACAAATTGCCGACCCCATTGTTGTACTTTGTATTGATGCTCACTCAGAAAGTGATTCTGGAGATGCTCCTTGTAAAAGACCTTCCCAAATCCCGATGCAGTGACGTTAATCAATATTCTGTCATTAGCAGACTGTGCGCCTCAGCAGGCTCCTGTTATATTCATAAATGGTTTTACTCTATGTCACATTTTTTTAAAAAGAAAATGCAAGGCGAGCATCACACTTCCATTGTCATACGGAGTTAGCTGGCCCTTGGTATGATAAACACATATTCAGACACCTTCATCATCACTTTTATAATCTTCATCGCATTTGCCTGACTTTGCAGCTCATAGTATTGCTGTCTAAAATACTGGGTACTTATGTATTATCTGGGCTCCCATGTTAAATGCACCCCATTTTTTCATACCCCTACTATCCAACTACGCATGGAGTTGATTTTCTATAGTGCCCGAAGTGTGGCGAGCGCAGCGAGCCCCGCGAGGGGACGCGGTCTCATAAGAAAAACGGGAGGCCAGATATTACATAAGTACCAAATACTGTCAAAAGCACCAGTTAGTAAATAGAGGCCCGATTCAGACCTGAACGCTGGGCTGTGAGATTTCGGAGCCCATCGATCAGGGAAACGGCGCCACGTCCACATTCGTGCACTCATGTGCACATCTACAAATACGATTGTAGCCATGCACATGAGGAGGAAACCATTCAAATAAACGCCCCCAAACGTCCACAGGGTTCCAATCACCCTGCAATGTCTATCTATCCCAGGCTACCATCGCGCGGAGGGCTCGCACATGCGTACTATGGGCCATACGCATGCACCATCCTCTGATAATAGGCAGGGCTGTGTTTTTAGAGCCCTGCATCCAAACCTGAATCAGGCCCTAAGCCCCTTAGTTGACATACATGTCTAGGGTGTAGGATAGCTCACAGACAATGTCCAGGTCAACAGTCTTTGGTCGACCCCGAAGGGTCGACATTCACAATGTCAACGCTGGAAAAGTATTGACACATAAAACACATGAAAAGGTCGACACCGATTTTCGAGGTTTTTTGGTCTCAATGTCGACACCTGAGCGTGTGGCCGCTTCACTCACCATGCTTCAGGCCTATCTTGTTGTCGATCGCAGGCGACGTGGATGCTAAAGAGTGAAAAAGTCCAAAAAAAGTGAAAACTCATGTTGACCTTTTCATATGTCAACCATTGCCATGTCAACCTATTGCTTGTGTTGATATTTTGACCATGTGGACATATATATATATGTGTGTGTGTGTGTGTGTGTGTGTGTCAACCCTATTGAACGGTCAACCTAGACATTGTCTGTCAGCCATCCAGATACCGAGGGGTAATGAAGCCCAGGTTCAGCAACCGTGCGGGCATACTTGCCGACTTTGGCATACTCCTTTCCGGGAGAAGCCCGGAGAGGAGTGAAAGAGGCTTCGTTTTGGGGGCGGGGCATGGGTGATGTCATCAAGCCCCGCCCCCATGACGGGCAGAAGCCTCAATTTGCGGGTCCGTGGGTGGGGGGAGCGGCTAAAAATGATGCGAAATGCGTGATTTAGCCCCGCCCCCTCCCCGCGGACCCGCGAAAGTCATAGTTTTTAGACCGCGGGGAGAGGGGGAGCCAGGGCTGTAGGGAAATGCGGGAGACTTGCCCTCCTTCCCGGGGGACCGGGAGGGGGACCCGATTTGCGGGACCCTCCCGGCCATTCCGGGAGGGTAGGCAAGTATGGGTGCGGGATACCAGCTGAACTCAGACATTTTTTAAAGGGGTAATCACTTCCAAGGTATGGTCTGTACAGGCAGTATTGTGGTTCTATTATCTGTTCTCTCTAATAAGAATAAACCCTTAATGTAAGCAGACGTCTTGTGTTGGACTCGTATGTCACTTATGGTATATATGTTATAATAGCTGTACAGTATAACACCGCTATTTTCCTGGTGCACTGAAGCTATCGGCTGTCACATGTTTTGGACAGCCAATAAAATCCCGCTTTGCGATCCGAGTAAATCCAGGTAAAACCGAACCCGCACATCTCTATTTATAACCATAAATCATTCTTTATTTATTTTGCAGCACCCACAAATTCAAAAGGAATCACAATACATCAAATATTTGTGCTGTGATGATCCGTGGGTCCTCCACCAGTGGGTTACTGGGATTAGAATAGCCAAGGTAAGACAATGAGTAAACTTAAATGTAATGGAGCACTAACCCAAAATTAAGAGTTGCTGTATTTACAAATGTGATTTGTGTACAGCTTCCTGTTTGTATTTGCTTTACAGGGGAGTATAAGCTGTTTTCTCTGTTATCATCCCATTTGTGCTAAAGAGGGAACACTAATGTGGGGGGTATTCAATTGATGGCGGGACATTTAAAAAACCCTACCGCATAGGGTTATCCCCACAGCTGCAAGGTTTTGCTATTGAATTAAAGGATAGAATATTAAATGTGGTACCCAACCCCCCTATCCCTGGGAACTAACCAATTGGAAGTTTCCAATTATCTTAATTAGTCCGTAATTACTTACCTTGTGAAGCTTTGTCTTCTCGAGCATCGGGAACTGGACTCGTGCAGCAGCGGTGAGTATGTGAGCGTTTAAGAGAGCCTGTAATTATGTGTGTATGAACCCCCTTACTGTGTGTGCGTGTGACCCCCGAAACTACATCTCCCAGCAGCTTCTATCCCCAGTATAAAGATGGATGGGAGACCACCAGGAGCCACAGAGACCTCCTCCTCTCATGCAGCAGAGATTTCACAGATGAAAACAGAGAAACCATTTACATGTGGTGGGGGTGATTCAGCACCGCTCGCTAAGAAGTGAATGACTGCTGCTTAGTAAGTGATCCTGAATCACCCCTACATTTTAGAATACCACAGGTAGTGTGGCAGTGACTTCCTATTGAAAGACCTACCTGCCCATTCGCCCAAAGGGCAGGCAGTACCATTGGTACGTGATCCTTCCCTCCAGGACTGCCAGTCCAGACTGCGATAAGAAGAGATCAGGCTTCCTGTAGGAAGCCACTTTCTGCTTTCCTAGCCTGCTTCTATGGGCTGCAGTCAGTGCAGCCCATAGTAGCCAGGCGTTTGTGCACATGCGTTGGCCCCGGCGCCTGTTAGTTGATTCATACAGATGCCGGGACCCAACCGGCGACAGGCACAAGCAGAGACCAGGGAGTGCATCCGGCAGCAGCCCTCCTCCCATGCACACCATTGCTGATGGCCATTACATACAGGAGGGGGACAGCTGTGCCCAACATACATAGGAAACACTGAGAGCCATGACATGCAGGAGGGGGCAGCTTTGCCCAACACAAATACATACCTCCCAACTTTTGAAGTTGGGAGGTCGGGACGTTCGCGCTCCCGAAAAGGGGGCGTGGTCTCGAGAAAAGGGGCGTGGCCTCATGGGGTGACGCGAAATCCGGCCACGCCCTGTTTTCGCCGCTCGTCGTAATATTATCGACCCACAGAGAAAAAAAAACAATACTAAATATAACCACCCCATGATATTTACTCCCCCCACCCCCACCACCCAGCACATGACATTTATTTTACTTCCCCAATCACCCCCCACAACCCATCACCAGCACATCAGCGAGTGCCTGCAGAGTGAGGGCGTGACTGCAGGCACACCTACACCCGGCCGTGTCTCCTGAGGTACAGACGCTTCTTAACGAGGCTGAAGTTGGCTTCAATAAGAATAAGAAGCAGGCGGAATAAGAAGCCAACTTCAGCCTCGTCGCTTCTTAGGAGGCACTGGCAATCCCCCCCCACACACACATCAACCAACCCCCCCCCCCGCCCGCCTGTCTGTCCGTACTTACCGCTCGCTGGCTCTGCAGGACTTCAGGCTCCACTCAGACGCGTAGAGATGGCAGCTGCTGGATAGGAAGAGGACGTCACTGTGACCGCCCAGCAGCTTGCGCACATACGCTGGAGGCATAGTGACGTCCTAGAGAGCGTGGGGGCGTGGTTTATATCTCCCAACCGTCTCGGGAAGCCGGGACTGCGGTAAGCAGTACCGGGACGACGGGACATCGGCCGTAAATCGTGAATGTCCCGCCGAATCCGGGATGGTTGGGAGGTATGCAAATAGGGAATGCTGAGAGCCATAACACGTTCTCAGCTGTATCTGAAAGTCATTAGTGAGCTGAGTGGCAAGGAACCAAGCCGCTTTCAACTGATCCAAAAATACGAGAATAGGAGACATTGAAAGGACCTTACTGTCTCACTCTGAAATATCACCTTCTTTCTGTTTACAGTATGGAAAGACTTTATATGAAAACTACAAGATGGCTGTCCAGAAAGCAGGACTCGCTTCTCATTGGTCAACTCTGTGCAATTCATCTGTTTCAAGTGCAACAGGTAAAACAAACAAACCACAGAGCAGATGCAGGGTGAGAACCGCGCCAGTACCATAGCGTATCTTACTCTGCAGTGAAAGCACCTATGTAGAATTGCCCAATTCAGCTGCAGCACCTGAAGGGGTAACAGAGGGTTTGAACGAGTGTTCAGAGTACAGTAAAATCTTTAGTATCACTAAAGAAGATCAAAACATACACAGTCTGAATATATAATATCTATGTCCTTATTGTGGTTGTTTCAAGTGTTGGCAGCGTGGCTCCTTTCCACAGTCTGTATATTATAGGCAGATGTGAAAATAAAATGGAGACAGCACAGTTAAAAAGATATGTACATCTCACAGAAAATGGGTACGGGGATACCATCAGTATTCTGACCACCGGCATCCCGATTGCCATAATCCAGGCAGGGGCGAGAAACTAATCTAATTCTAACCCTCCGCCTAACAACGTTCCTTTCCTGAAGCCTAATTCTAACCCTTCCCCTAATCCTCCCCTCCCGCAGCCTTAAGGTGCCCATACACTAGTAAGATTTATCTTCAGATCTGGCTGGTTGGAACAAAAACATGGTTATGGATGAGTGACAGTTTGTCAGTTTTCCAGCTTTTCCAAGCAAATGGTCAACTGTCATTTGCTCTCATCCATAACCATGTTATTGTTCCAACCAGCCAGATCTGAAGATAAATCTGCGTGTTTATGGTCATCTTTACTCAAACTCCCCCCCCCTCCCTCTCCCCCCACAGCCAGCCTTAACATAACCCGTCCCCTAAAAAGAAGCACATGGATGTTACATGGTATGGGAGTCTTCCAGATACAGCACCGGTGTGTCACTGAAAGCATTAGCATATAAAGATGCTGTGATCTAATCACATAGGAGGCAATACTAAGACACAAAAACAGCACCTGCCATAGAGCTGTGATGGTGTGACAGATGATATATCTACATACAAGATGCACTAAGCGGTATTTCAGCATATGTGGACAACATACTGTATCATTTGGTATCCATAGGCTTTTAATGTACCTCAAAAAGGCATCAGCCTTTCTCCAAGACGAAAAATGTGTTTAATTCGTTAAATGTGTTTTTTTACTTTCAAGTGACAGCCCAAGGTAACGGACAGATATCCCAAACTGTACCAAACGTCAGTTCCAGCTTCACCGATGCCTGGAAGCGCGGAGAGGAAACTAAGGTAAGTGTGTCATAATGAGCATACAAGTACTGTAATTGCTGTTACTACAGGATTACACACAATGGGGCAGATGTATTAAGCCATAACAAGAGATAAATACAAGAGTGATAAAGAGAGATAAATGTCCAGCCAATCAGCTCCTTACTGACTTTTTTCAAACACAGCCTGTAACATGGCAGTTAGCAGGTGATTGGCTGAATGTTTATCTCTCTTTATCACCCTTGCATTTATCTCTTGTTAAGGCTTAATACATCTGCCCCAATGGCCCTTTCCAACATTCCACAAGTTCAGATACAGACACTGCCTTTTCTTAAGAGGTATATTTCCTTGCTTTCATTTGTACATTGCCAGATTTTAGGAAAGTGGTTCCCAAACAAAGATAGGTAGAGTCACAGACTTTCCTGCAGATATAGGTAGAGTCACAGACCTGCCTGCAGAGATAGGTAGAGTCACAGACCTGCCTGCAGAGATAGGTAGAGTCACAGACCTGCCTGCAGAGATAGGTAGTCACAGACCTGCCTGCAGAGATAGGTAGAGTCACAGACCTGCCTGCAGAGATAGGTAGAGTCACAGACCTGCCTGCAGAGATAGGTAGAGTCACAGACCTGCCTGCAGAGATAGGTAGAGTCACAGACCTGCCTGCAGATATAGGTAGAGTCACTGTCCTGCCTGCAGAGATAGGTAGTCACAGACCTGCCAGCAGAGATAGGTGGAGTCACAGACCTGCCTGCAGAGATAGGTAGTGTCACAGACCTGCCTGCAGAGATAGGTAGAGTCACAGACCTGCCTGCAGATATAGGTAGAGTCACTGTCCTGCCTGCAGAGATAGGTAGTCACAGACCTGCCAGCAGAGATAGGTAGAGTCACTGTCCTGCCTGCAGAGATAGGTAGAGTCACAGACCTGCCTGCAGAGATAGGTAGAGTCCCAGACCTGCCTGCAGAGATAGGTAGAGTCACTGTCCTGCCTGCAGAGATAGGTAGAGTCCCAGACCTGCCTGCAGAGATAGGTAAAACATCTAATGACCTCCTAAGGACGCACGCCCAGACAAAGTCATTAGCTCTTTTCCACTTGGCGGGACTCCTGAGAACTTCTCCTTAACCTCATGAACATGCCAGAAGCACTGTCCTGGAACACTGGGCAGGAGATGTATACAGTATATGACTCATGGCTGACAGCTTGTAATTGTTGTGTCCTTAGCAGTAACAGGGCCAGTGTTCTGTAGCATAGTTATATCAATTGTTCTTAGGTTATCTGTGTATAAATATTTTCCCGTCAACCTGTCGATGCACTCAGAAAAATTCTGCCTTACAGATAATTACCTACAGTACTACAGTACTACTAATTACCATTAATAGCTGTTAATCTGTTATTTAACTATTGTTAGGTTAATATTGTAACTAAAACCTACTATTACCTTTGGATCCCAAGCCAATACACCCTGTGAAATTACAAGGGACACATGTGAAAGAGAAACAAGTAATAAAGCTCAAATTTCCAGACTAGCTATAAAGGAGCCCATAGACGGTCCGTTCCCGGACCGCCCGTTCTGTACTATGAGATGTGCGGTCCCGCGCATCTCATCGTACGGTACAAAAAGTATGTGCTAGCTGTTCATCGCATCGCATTGCATGCACAAGGCAAGCAATGCGATGTGTACTATTTAAGTCCCGAACGGATCCGTTAAACGGACCGTGTATGGGCACCTTAACATATACTAAGTTTCTATCTAACCAAATATATGTTATAAATATATGGATACCCAAGTACACTATAAAACAAGAGAGGAAATAAATAACACACATCTAGCCGATTTGGACGCAGTTTATTTTAAATTAAGAATTTCTTCTTATTCCTTATCTACGAAAAGTTTTAAAAAATGTTGCTGTGGCAATAGACCATAATTTTTAACATAAATTAATAAAAGTAAAAGTTTTTAAAGAACTATCATCACTCTCAGTGCGCCACGAGCAGACTCTTTCTGCGTCTAACTCAACAGTCTGAGGCTGCACCCCCTATAAAAATATATCAAATCATAATAATAAAATAAAAAATATGGGGACATTTTCTGAAAAATAATAAACATCTTGAAAAAATAGTCCTAGTGCGGGTATTGTCTCTCCTAAACTTCGAAAGCTACCTTTGGTTCCCAGAAACCTTCTACCCTTCTAATCCACCACCAGAATTGGACTGGCCCAGAGGATATAAGGGAAAACCACAGTGGGTCCTACTCCCTGAGGGCCCATTCCCTCCTCTAGGGATCAGGTTCCAGACTGTGCACTTTAATTATACACGTTACCTTATACTGCACAGGACTACGGTGTATTTTCTACAGTGCATTGCTGTAAATATTCTGGTACATTATCATTCATGCACTAGCAGTATTTACTGTATCTATAAAGGGTCCCAGACCATGCACTTAACGGTTGGCTAATATTCTGTGGTTGCTGGCCACACCCCCAAGCATGCACCCTATCACTGCATTCCCCCGATGGGCCCTTTAATTCCCCCAGTCCAGCAATCTGTCCCCCAGTGCATGTTTTCTTTAGGCTTCCCTGTCCTGCAACATAGCAACACATTATAGTGTTTTACATATATTACTTTTCCTTTGAGTGACATGTATTAGTGGTGGGATCGGAAGTCACTGTTTGGACCGACAACCCCTCACCTGTCACTGACTTTTTTGTGGCGCTGTTTACAATCAGTACCACCAAGTGCGAGCCGGGTGTGAACTGAAAGATAGACGGTAATTAGGTTGACTGCTATTGGTCGACAGTGAAAAGGTCGACGCGTGAAAAAGGTCTATGTGTACTAGGTCAACAATGACAAAAGGTTGACACAAGGTCAACAAGGAAATGATCGACATGAGTTTTCAAACTTGATGTCTATGTCAACATGGACCGCCAATTAGTGTAAAGCGTACGCTCGCCATGCTTTGATCATGGTGACTCATTTTGCACGGTCCACTTCACTGTTCTCACTAGCAGTCGACATGGATCGTGAAGTATGTCGACCTTTTGTCAATATCAACCTAGTGCTTTGACCTATTGCCTGTCTAGGGGGTCAACCTATTGACTGTTGACCTAGACACTGTTAACCGAAAGCAGTGAGAACCAGTCTGTTTACATATGTACAGGATCCAACAGGCAGATTTCATTTACGGATATTTACAGTTTAAGATACTGTAAGTCATATTACAAAAAACATTCCCACCCCCGGAGGGTCATTCAGACGAGTTCGCCAGGCTGCAAATTCGCAGGCTAATGACCATGCATTCACACGATACCTTCACTCATTGCTCGCAGGATGACTGAGACCAGGGCCGCTGGAAGGGCCCGGGCAGCTCATTTTGCCCACCAAAACCCTCCCGACTGTCTCCGCTGCACTCAGTGCACTGAACAAAGCAGGTCTTCAACCCAGGACCCCGCGGCCAATTAAAATGCTGCACCGGCTTTTGAGCCAATCAGAGCTCACGTACCAGCAGCCAATCACAGCGGCTGCCGGTATGCAAGCTTTGGTTGGCTCACCAGCCGGTGCTGCATTTTAATTGTCCGCTGGCATCCTGAGTTGAAGCTGGCACTCTGGGACCTCCGGGCTGCAGCTCAGCGGAAGAGGAGATGGGGAGAAGGAGCCGGGTTACGATAATTCAAGTGAGGAGAGGGGGGCACGGGGCCCGGACTAGAAATGAGTCCCGGGCCCCAAAATTCCTGATGGCAGCCCTGATTGAGACCCTGTGGGTCTTTAGGGGCACGCCACCGGCATTTCCCCCCTTGTGCATGGCTGCGCATGCAGGGGGCGTGCGTTAGAATCGGCTACCTGCTCAATGGGCTCCCAAGACTCGCAGCCCGGTGAGCAGGTCTGAATTGGGCCTGAAATTTGGAGGTCTGCAAAACAGTGTTGTATGCTCACGTGCTTCGGGAGTTTTCCTACAACAGAATCCCCTTTATCTCTGCTGAGAGCCAGTATTGAGAAAATATATACACAAGAGTAATGTAAATGATGCTGTAAGTTTGTGTTTATAGGGAAGGGATAATGATGGCATAATCACTGCTAGACGTAATGATGAATTACCTAAAGACCTAAAGAAATGACCTGTATAGGAAACGTTACAAACATTCTTCAAATGTTCTCTGCTAGGTGAAAGCAATTAAGGGTCCTTAACAACTGCACATTCTAATAATATGTACACATTATCCTGGAGATAGTCCTGTCATTAACTAGGCCGCTTCCGTACATGCCACCTACGTGCAGACTTCATCCAGCTTTGCATGGTATCACGTTTATTGTTTTAAGAAATATCCCGATTGTTAACATAATATACACTTTCATTTACAGAAAATAGAAGATATTCAAATCTAATAACCAGCCGCGGCTGCAGCACCAACCATACAGTGCAGGGAAGAACCGCTTAGCACATGTAAACATACATGTTCTGATGTATGTAATATATGGGCTGGATTCTCTTCCTTTGATTGGCAGCTCTGTGTGCATCAGGCAAAGTGAGGCCCTGGGATTCCGCATAAGGCATCTGACTTCTTCTAAGCCTGCCGCCAGACTCCTGTGAAAGGAACCAATGGGAGTCTGGGGGCAGGCTTAGGAGGACTGTGATGACTTATAAAGAGTCCTAGGTGCTGCACTTCTTCTGATGCACACTGCGCTGCCGATCCCAGGGGGAACTATGCATGTTTACATTAGTAGTTCCCTCTGGCACTGGGCCAGATGCACTAAGCTTCAAAAGTGATAAAAGGGAGAGTGATAAACAGCCAGCCAATCAGCTCCTACCTGCCATGTCACAGACTGTGTTTGAAAAATGTCAGGTAGGAGCTGATTGGTTGGTTGTTTATCACTCTCCATTTTATCACTTTTGAAGCTTAGTGCATCTGGCCCATTATGTGGTCAGCACTGCAGCCCAGGGTTGCAGCCAACGCTGATAATGTAAGTGTATATTTCTTTTTGGGACTGTTACATTATTTGTAATGTATTGTAACAGATGATGTGTGAACATGGATGGGAGAAATCAGATCCCTATGAAGGCATCATATAGGTGGAGAGGCATGTGAAAAGATGCCGGTATACACATAACTTTCTTTGTTTCAGAAAGCCAATGCTGGAACCTTTATATCTGGCCTGTCCAACCCAGCTGTTGTGAAACTACAAGTCCCAACATGCCTTGCCACAGCTTTGGTATTAGGGAATGCTAAAACTGTGGCAAGGCATGCTGGGATGTGTAGTTTCACAACAGGTGAAAAGTCAAAGGTTGGTCAGGCCTGCTTTATATATCATTGATGGTCAAATAAAAAGTAAATATTCATGTATGGACTGTTTTGTTTTTTCTTTAGAGTACAAAATTAAATGAGATTCCCAAGTCTGAACATAAAAACCCTCCTGCTACATTAACAAAGAGGCCGCCACCGACACCTGCAAGAAAACCATCCCAAGTACATGTGGCTACACCACCACTGCCAATGAAATCCAAGTCAGTACACTCCGATATACTACCACCACCACTGGAGTATCCAGCAGCTGAAGAATCACTGTGGGGGGATGATGTCCTGCCCCCGCCTCCCCCTGACTTCTTTGACTCTCCGCCAGATTTTTTACCTCCACCGCCTCCATCCTTTATTTCTACCACTCAATATCCTCCTGCCCCTCCCCAATTCACAGAGGTAGCAAGTTTGGGTAGCCACAATGCACCCCCTGCTCCTCCACCGCCACCCCCTCCTGCAGCTACAGCCCCTCCGCAGCTTCCAGTGAAAAAGCACCCGCCAAACCCTCCGAAACGAAGAGACAGTAAAGGATCGATGTCAACCGCAAACGGTGGCCAAATAGACTTTATGTCCGACTTGGCGAAAGCTTTGCAGAAGAAGAGAGGCACCACATCCTAAACGGGACTTCGTGCTTCCTACTGAGAGTTTGCCGCTGTTAAGCAACTTACAGAGACAGTATAATTAAAAAATGCTATTAGGTATTAAGTCATCTTCCAGCTTTTTACTATGTATTCTACAATAGTGTATTGAGCACATGTGACTTCTGACCATCTTTGAGTGACTTGGAATTAGTTTATTTACAGTTGAATAGATGACACGACAAACTCACACAGTATTATAAAATTACTTTTGATGTCTTTATTTATATTCTACAAGGGCCAATGCGGAACAGGACAAATTGCAGCGGTAATGAATATTGTAGGAAGAAATCGATCCTATTCAGCCATTGGTTGCGTACATGAAAGCATCTTTTGGTTTTATTGTGGAATAATTCAGGTTGGATTGGTAACCTGTGAACATCGCTGATAACAAGCGCCTGAGGTGCCGCCTGGCTGAATCCTCCCTCCCTCACCGCCGAATCCCCTTGGTGCCTTAGCTAGCAGGAAAAATCATTCGATGGTCAACGACCATCGAATGATATCACCTGCCTTCACAAATAAAAGTCAGTCTCAACTGCACTAGGACTTGGCCATCATGGCTGTGGCTGAATGGGGATTGCTACGAACAATCCTGAATTGGCCCCTTAATGTCTTGAGTTGGGAAACTGCTTTTCCGTGGAACTTACACATTATTCTTGTCTGTAAGTGACATTAATAACTACCAATCTTTACGGAAGAGGAAATAATTGTATTAATTACTAAATCAGGCCAACTTCAACACCTGGCAATCCTATAATTTTCCTGGGTACAATAATTTAAGCAATATATCTTAGAGTGCTACTGTATATTACGCTATCCTACATGCTAACAATATTTTGATTGCACATGTTTCAGGGGGATGCAGTTATAATCCCGGCGGTCAGAATCCCGGCGTTCAAAATCCAGACGCTGGAATCCCGACTGCCGAAATCCCGACACTTTCTCCCTCCGTGGGTGTCCACGACAAATAATAAATGAGTGTGCCGAGCATAGCGAGGCACCAGGCCCGCTGTGTGGCGAGCGCAGCGAGCCCGCAACGAGGGACGATCCACGTCCCCTCCTTGTCGGGATTTCGGCGGTCGGGATTCCGGCATCGGGATTTTGAACATCAGGATTCCGACCGCCGGGATTTCGTATGTATTCCGTTTCAGGCAGCTAGGGTACTGAATGAAGAGTATGTAAAAGAAGACGATATCAAACCATCATCTGGCTCATCTGAATTTCAAATTCCTGATTTACCATTTACTGTATGTCTGTCCCATCATAGTGGTTACATTGAAAGCATCATTTCAGTTTACCAGGCACCTTCATTTAGTGGATATAAACATGAACCCAAAATACACTAAGGGGGAAATATACTAAAGGTCGACACTGGTCGGTTTCCCGATTTTTCTGTTAAAAAAAGACACAATTTTGTGAATGACAGATTTACAAAGGATTCATTTGCATGGAAGACGCAAGTCAAATGCAACTTCAAAACCAAAATAGTAACAAATCCCCATTGATTCAAACATTGGGCCTAATTCAGTATGCGTTGTTTCTTTGAGAATTTTCTGCTAAATTACAACTCCTAGTGGCAGGCTGCTGGGGCCTGGCATTCTGATACGTGCCCGCAATATTTTGCAGGCAATTCGGTATTGTGCGAGTGCTTTACTATACTTTGACGGATTGCCAAGTATCAATGGCAGTTGACTGGCAGTTCCGATTGGATCATGAAAACGGTGGTTAGATATATAGGGTCCAACAGATGACCGTCAGCTGGTGAGGTACTGCAGGTGTACAGCAAGTAGATGGCAGCATTGAGAGCACTATCAATGTGCGAGAATGCCCGCATTTGGTACAGATCTGTTCCTGTGAGTCCGGGTGTGGCTTTGAGCCTAATTTCAAAGGAGGTCCGTAGTGTTTAAACCATTATATCATTTATGAACTGTATTAATAAAATATACAGACTGTGATTGTACCATTCACATTATTATATTACTTTTCAAAGACAAAGTTAACTAAGGAGAAAAACAATTGAGGTATCAGAAATGCACACCTTAACCAGAAATGTAGGAAAACTCTTCAAAACTGTAATTTGTAGAATTTTAAATACAAAAAGGGATTGTTTTACCATTCTACACCTGTGTAAGATTTCATTGTGTCTGCTTATAATAAAGTTGGATTATTTTGAAGCGATTGTAATATGTGTGGGCCAGTTTCAGTCTCTGAAGAACAGTACAGATCCATTCAAATGGGACTGATAAGAACTAATTATGTTTTCCATGGCCTGAAGATAATTGGGATAAATGAACATCAGCTTAAGTTCTATCCAATGCCATGTATTATATAGAATAGATATAATGAACATAATATCTAAGCACCTATCAACATAAAGGTGTGTACACACACTTCAATTTGCTTTAGATTCGATGTCCGATTCGATTTGGCATTAGATCTTTGCATTCAATTTGGCATTAGATCTGTAGTTTTGCATTCGATATCACTTTCAATATCAAATTCGATTTACATTCAAGGCAAAGTGTCCACTTTCGATTTACGGGATCGAATTCTATATTTCCCTGCCTGCACAGTCTATTTTTCTTTTCGATATAGAGAAAACGGGAGCACGCATGGAATCGAATGCAGATCGAAAGCATCTAAAAACCATTCGATTTCGATGCAATAAGCAAAATCGAAGCAAAAACCTATCAAAATCGAAGTGTGTGTACACCCCTTTAGTGTGGACAATCAGAATGCTCATGTAGGGGCTGGGCTTATTCTACTGAGCAATGGAACTATTGGTACCAACCATACATGAGTCGGGGATGTGGCGATGCATACAGCATTCCGATTCCTGGACAGAAGACTGGTGCTGGAATGCACCCTGAACGTAAGATTGTGGGGTGGGCTAGCGTTAGGGTGGGGGGGTTTAGGCAGGCAACTTAGGGTTAGGTGGCGGGAGTGGAAAGGTTGGGAATGGGCTGCACGGAGGATTAGACAATTAGAACTGGGTGTTAGGGTTAGGCTGCGGGGGGGGGGGGGGTGTTAGGCACTTAGAAGAGAGTGTTTAGGGTTTGGCTGCAAAGGTACCGTGCCCGTGCGAGCCATGCGAGGGGACGCGGTACACTTTTGTGTCGACATTCGGAACCAAAAAAAAGTGAAAACCCAGTGTCAACCTTCCCATCGTCGACCTGAAGCTTGTGTCGACCTTAAGAACCTGTCGGCAATGAGTATGTCGACCATTCAGTGGTGTCGACCTACTGACTGTCGACCATAGGGTTTTCTACCAGCATCTGCTGCGATTAGTACTGATGAAAACAAATGAAATGCCGAACAGGTAAAATGAGCGTTACCTGAGGCTATAACCCAGAGTCTGGCCACAACGACATGCTGCGAGTGACGTTGTTTGTTGTGCTAGCACTAGAGGCAGGAGGGGACGTGACTTCTACAGCGACCACCTGCTCCACATTAACAGACCGGTCAGCCAGCTGCGCTGGGCTCCAGAATTGATGACAGTAATTATACAAAGTTTGTACTTCCAAAAAAAAAACAGATCTTTGGGGATAACGGATGTAGACTAGGTCTGATGATGTGCCCTGCATGTAATGAAAGCCACAGTGTACACAGTTCCTAGGATAAACATTATTTGTAGTTCTCCTGCTTTAGTACCAAACATGTATTTCTGCCATCAGATACGTTGTATTAACAAACGGATCTAGACACAAGAGAGGCACCAAAACAGTTTTGAATGCAGCATGAAGTGGATGCATCGTCACAATGCAACTTTTTGAAATGCTGTATAACGCTGTATAATGATTCAAATAATAAAACAGCAACCCAATGCATTGTCAGCCTAGACTTACTTCTCAAATGGCCGCTTTCCGCCAAATTGGGGTCGGGCTCTGTCATCGTGTGATGTCAGCTGCCGGTTCCGAGCAAGCATGGGCGCATCTGCATTTGCATGGTTACGCACAGCGTTTCTTTGTGCGCGCCCACCGTTTATGTGGGCACGACCATAAAATGCTCTCACCACGGGACCAAAACTGGACCTGTGCAAAAAGGACCGAATCAGCCCCATTATTTCTAATGCTCCTCCTTATATTTTTAGTTCAGAACCTTCTTTTGGCTGATATGGACAATACATCTATGGTCACAATCCGTTGCTCTTCGTTTAAAAGTTATTAAAATGGGAGTTCTATTTCACATGGGATGTTGCTATGGGCAACCAATCAAAATCTACTTATTTATTTAGCACCTTCTAGAAGATAATAGATAGTATCTGATTGGTTGCCCATAGCAATACCCATAAGAAAAAGAACTCCCACTTTAGTAAATTTGCCCCTTCCGATCTGATGCGCTGATCCAACATGCTAGTCTCCGATTATCAGACCCTAAATTGTAGAGGAACAGGTGTTTGTGTGATACAAAACATTCATAGCCTGTAACTTGGCTCCTGCTCCCCCATCTCCTCTTCCGCTGAGCTGCAGCCCGGACTCCCGGAGGTCCCGGAGCACAGACTTCTTCTATTCAGACGTCCTGCGATGAATAAGCCTGCGCTCAGGGACCTGCTTTGTTCAGCGCAGTGGAGGAAGTCGAGGAGGTTGCCGTGGGCAAAATGAGCTGCAGCAGGGCCGCCAATAGAGGGGTGCTGTGGGTACAGCTGTCTCCCGGGCCCCGGCCTCTGGAAGAGTCCAGAGCCCGGGACAGCTGAAGCCACAGCACTCCTCTATTGGCGCCCTGCTGATGTTGTTGGACTGCTTTGCACAGAGTAGTGTCGCTGGATCATGTGACAGATCACCGCTGCCAGGATCTGTTTGATGAGCTGTTGAAGAAGAACGGAGGAACCAGGAAAACTACACACAATGATCTCACACTGCACCTGGATGGCCCTTAAATGATTGAAATACAGACAGAACCAGACATGTTTATGGTAGTAGTCCTACTTTAATGAATAGGACTAGCCCAGTAAGAACGGGATACGGTCATATTGTCTACAGCATTTAGGTCTACAAGCATTAGGTCTAAACCACTAGGTCGACCTGCATTAAGGTCGACCTGCATTTAGGTAGACATGACTGAAGGTCGACATGACTTAGGTCGACAGGGTCATTAGGTCGACGTTTATAAGGTCGACAGGCAAAAGGTCGACATGGGGTAATTTGACTGTTATATGAGTCGACATGTGCCGACAGGCGGTATTTCATGCCCTACCATCCACTAGGGCGTGGTGGGAGAATAAAATAGTGTGCCTGAAGCATGGCGAGCGCAGCGAGCCATGCGAGGGGACGCGGTGCTATGTTGACTGTGTCGACGCTTCAAAAAATGAAAAGAAAAAAAACCGTTGACTTTTTCACTGTCGACCTAATGACCCTGTCGACCTTATGACCCTGTCGACCTAACACCTGTCGACCTAACATGTCGACCTAATGACCCTGTCGACCTAATGACCCTGTCCACCTAAACCATGTCGACCTTCATGCAGGTCGACCGAAATGCAAGTCAACCTAATGGTGTAGACCTTATGCTTGTAGATCTAAATGCAGTCTGACAAATGATCCCATTCCGTAAGAACATACGGTGCATATCATTTTGGTGTAGCTATAGAAAAATGTGCAAAATATTAAAAACTAAAGGCATCTGTTGTATCAATAAACGTTAACGTGAAGTCCAGAGTTTCTGCAGCGTCAGGAGGAACAGCTGACTTTTAAGTCTTTAGCCCATCCCGGAGTTTTCTGGGCATAACCGGCCAGTTCTGCCATATTCTGGGTTTGGAAGGGTTTACGCAAAACGTTCTGCAGAAGCCTCACCTGTAATACATTACATAACATTGTCAAAGGGATATATGGATACTTCTCAAAGCTTATCTACAGTATTATAGCTCAAGGCAAATATGTATATACCATACACTTATATATATTTCTTTTTTTCAAACAAAAACTGTGAAAATATTTATTTATGTATTTGTTTAGTTTGGCATAATCCATAATTGTGGGTTTATTTGGGAGATGGGCCAGTGGTATCCACATTCACTAGGCTGGGTACACACCTGACAAATGTCGGTGGATCTGCTATTGCAACGACCATGTGCCTGACCACATGACATCATGATGGTTATTCTAAACACTGGGGTTATTCTTGTTCACTCGCAAAGTCACAATCACTCTCTAATGGACAAAACCATGTGCACTGCAGGTGGGGCAGATGTAACATGTGCAGAGAGAGTTACATTTGGGTGGGGGGTGTACTTCAAACTGATATCTACATTGCAGTGTAAAAATAAAGCAGCCAGTAGTTACCCTGCACAGAAACATTAAAACACTCAAATCTAACTCTCTCTGCACATGTTACATCAGCCCCCCTGCAGTGCATATGGATTTGTCCATTAGAGAGTAATTGTGCCTTTGCGAGTGAACTGGAATAACCCCCACTGTCCGTAGGGTCCTTAGAACACTCTGAATGGCTGTACAGGCTGCATCGTGTGCCTACATAGACCATAGATGCTTACTAATTGAGACAGGCAGAACATGTAGGGTACAAGTTTGTAGAGGTACAAATAGCACCTGGATATTTGTACCTGGATATAGCGCCTGGTGATATGGTCATATTTTAAAGGAAAAACCAGGTGGAAAAAGCTGCTGTCATACATACTCATATCCTATTACATTTCCAACATAGGGCCAGATGTATCAAGCTTCAAAAAGTGATAAAATGGAGAGTGAAAAAACCACCAGCCAATCAGCTCCTAACTACCATGTTACAGGCTGGGTTTGAAAAATCACAGGTAGGAGCTGATTGGCTGGTTGTTTATCACTGTCCACTTTTATCACTTTTTGAAATTTGATATATCTGTCCCATAGTGTTCACACTGACTGTTCTGCATCGGCAACACTTCATATAAACATCATAAGCTCACACTGACCTCACTGAAGTCATTCTTCTCCACTTTGCGAACCGCAGACTCTGCCATCCAGTTGCGCAATATGTATCTAGGGTTGGTGGCTGCAAACAAGTTTGGTAATCGTTTTATACTGTGATACATAAAAATGTAAGTGACGTTGTTAATTTCTTTAAAGACTTTTTATCTCCCTATGCCATAGTATTTTGTCAATGTCATCTACATAACTATAATTGAACAATGGGCCTTATTCTAGTTCACTCTTAGAGGCAAATTCCTTCTTAGCTGGACAAAACCATGTGCACTGCAGGGGGGCAGATGTAACATGTGCACAGAGAATTAGCTTTGGGTGAGTTACTTTGTTTCTGTGCAGGGAAAATACTGACTGCTTTATTTTTACACTGCAATATAGATCTCACTTTGAAGAAAAACCCCACCCAAATCTAATTCTCTCTGCACATGTTACATCTGCCCCCCTGCAATGCACATGGTTTTGTCCAGCTAAGAAATTTCAATTATGTTATTAAAACAAATCACATAAAACAAATTCCTCCAATCTTAATACCTTATGAGAGT
Organism: Crinia signifera; assembly: GCF_055691185.1. Classification (NCBI taxonomy): domain Eukaryota; kingdom Metazoa; phylum Chordata; class Amphibia; order Anura; family Myobatrachidae; genus Crinia; species Crinia signifera. The sequence continues at coordinate 290,054,674 of NC_139221.1, read as the reverse complement.
GTCCAGATGTACTCAAAAGCGGTATCTTTCTAGTGTAATGACACAATATTGTCTATTCAATTTTATTTTGTATCCAAATGAAATTGATTTATATGGTGAGAAACAACAGTCTCAATCCTGTAGCCTTATTTATATGGAATTAAATTATGCAACTTGTACTGTTCCGTTTGCATTAATGTACTTGTTCCACAAGCTTTAAAGGGCTGTCTCCCTTTCAATCGGACCACTAGGGCACAACATCGTTTAATGGCAGTATATATGGGGCTTACTGATTACAACCGTATCATAATTTGATGAGCCGTCCGACTCAGTGGCGTTAGTTCGCCCCAGTTGCCCGGAGGCAAGATAAATATTGGTGCCCAATCATGGACAATCTAACATCAATTCGAGCATTGGTATTCGATGTTTCGACTGTCTGAAGCATTCCAACAGCCAAAATACACATACAGATGTAGCGCCTGTCATGCTTGCAGGGGCTGGCGATAGTATCACCAGGTCCCGCCAGCCGTCGGAAGGTGGCGCGCATGCACAAGACGCCTGCGCACCACGTTCTGACAGAGCTCCCCGCTGCTGTCCACCGCCTCCCCGGTCCCCATCGCTGGTCCCCACAGCCTCCCCGAAGCCCCCCTCCCCCCCAAACCTACCCGTCTTCCTGAAACGGAGACGGGCAGCGTCCCGACACCCAGATGGCGACTGACTGGGGGGCGCATGCGTGTGAGGCGCTTGCGCGTCCCAATCTTATGGAGTCCCTCTTTGCCAGCGGGGACGTTCTGGCGAGTGCCGGCAATAAAAGAGAGGGGCTCCATCTGTGGGTTGTCAAAATCCACATGTATTTGGTCAAAAAACCACCACGGATTCAACAACCTATCGGCCGTTATTAACCATGCAGATTCGACTTTTTAGAAAAATGAAGCTGACAGGCTTCAACCTGACAGTCCGCATTTAATAGGTCTGTGCCGATATTTCAGACTGTAACAATGGCACAAATTAAATACCCCCCTTAGTATTTTGTTTGACACAAGGGGGTGAAGTGTCTCTAAATTACATAACTAACTGAGGGTTGCCGACCCTCCCGGAATTTCCGTGAGTCTCCCGAAAATAGGGTCCCCCTCCCGGCCCCCGAAAGGGTGGGCAACCCTCCCGGATTCAGGGGGGACCCCCGCTGTCCATCGGATCGCGGCATTAAAATGCCGCAATCCTCGGGTCTCAGAGGAGGGGGCGGAGCTAAAATGACACAATCGCGTCATTTTAGCCCCGCCCCCTCCATGGAGATCCGTGAATTCGCTGGTTTGACCTCATGGGGGCGGGGCTTAGTGATGCCACACTTAAGCCCCGCCCCCTGAGCGGCTGCTGAAACTCTCCTCTCCGGGCTTCTCCCGGAGAAGAGAATAATAAAGTCAGCAACCCTGAACTAACTGGGTATAAACTGAGAGTAATTCTACAGATCTGTGGACTCAGAACTAGGGAATGTCCTGCGCTTAGCAGCAATGCTATTTAGAATATTTCAACTCTTTTCAAAAATGTCAGTGGAAAGACTAAACAATGCATCGGTGTGTTGTACTCTGTCAGCGGCTAGTCCTACCTGCCATACGCTGTCTTCTTCCACAATCTGAATCGTCTGGATTGCTAGATTTGAAAAAAAAAACAGTTATTAACTGAATTCAATTAAAACATACTGCATGTTGTTGGTTGGTGTTATGCTGGGTACACACCAGGACGACTAGGACCCGATCCCCTCAATCTAGATCCAATTCCGACCAATTGGATGTAGATTGTGTGCTGATTGGGCCCTTTTCTGTCCTGGTGTGGACCGATACCGATCCGATGCGCGGTCCCGCGGGTCGGTCGGTCGTTATTGAGATCCTACCTGCTGCAGGTAGGATCTCAATGACGACCATACAGCCGGGTGCGGGTCGCCATCGGATCGGACCCACTCACGGTGCACATCGTGAGCGGGTCGTGCCCCCCCGCGTCACCGTGAGCGGGTCGGACGAGCCACTGACGACCCGCTCACGATGTGCATCGTGAGCGGGTCGTCCTGGTGTGTACCCTACATAAGATGCTAGCAGGTGCTCTGCGCATCTGAGCTGCAACCAGGAACACAAGCGCAGGCTGAAAGGTTCCCAGACTCAGAAGACTGAGAGGAACGCAGGAAGCTGCCTTCCGTCACCTTAGAAAGTCTCCCATTGCTCTACACTCATTCATAGTCTGGATTGCATTAAAAACTGCAGCAAAGGGTGGCACATGTCTTACTCGTACCACGGCGTGCTGGAAGTAAAGCTACCAGTGATTACTCAAAGATTTAGGGAGCTATTCAATCCCCCCACCCCCCACCCACCCCATTTCCGATGGGGGAAATAGCGGCGGGCGCCTAATTAATGCTGTCTTTCCTGACAGCATTGAACAGTCATCTCGGCTAAAAAAGCAGTTGGGCTCATTTTTCCGAGATCGGCCGTGAATCATAGTTACATATAGTTACATAGTAGGTGAGGCTGAATAAAGACTTGCATCCATCAAGTTCAACCTACAGTATGTTTATAGTAGCTTATCCATTGTTGTACTGTATGTTCTGATATTTTTAAGACAGATTATGTTACTTATTCGTACCCATGGATGTTTTTAACCAATAAATGTTTATCCAACCTTATTTTAAACGTATTTATAGTGTCTGCCGACACCACTTCTCCAGGAAGAGAGTTCCAAAGTTTGACTGCTCTGACTGTAAAGAAATTTTTTCTTCTAGATGAACAAAATCTTTTTTTCTTCTAATCTAAACTCGTGCCCTCGCGTCCTAGATTCCTTTCTAGTAGAAAAAAGGGTGTTTGACAGGTCCTTATATTGGCCCCTAATATATTTATATATGTTGAGCATATCCCCCCTTAAACATCTTTTCTCTAGTGTAAATAATCCCAAATTGTTTAATCTTTCCTCGTAGCTTAAATTCTCCATTCCCCTAATAAGCTTTGTTGCTCTTCTTTGGATTTTTTTCTAATTCTATGATGTCCTTTTTATAGTGTTGAGCTCACGGCCGGATCTTGATGATCCACGGCCGTTTCTCGCGGCCACGCCCCCTTTTGGGCACTCGGCAGGCGGGACATTGAATCGCCTGCCAAGATGCAGTCGAGCGGGCCGAGAACGGGACCGGGGATTGAATACTGCCCTTAAACTAACCCAAAGGATAGACAAATTGTATGCATGATACTCAGGTATCCCAATTGTACATACTATTGTTATATCATACCTGGCTGTGTTTGCAGATATTATATTACAGGAGATGACATATGGGATAATGGATACCCTGAATAAGATCTGCTCATTAATGACCTTTTTGTTGTAAGAACTCTGTGCTCACTGATCAGTGACTGTTCCAGAACAGCGCCGAGGATGTTCCAGGACGTGTGCGGCTAAGCGGATAACATTATATTTAGTTATCACCGATGAGCAGACACAAGCAAAATGTGAAATGATCGATATTCACATTATAATGGTCATTTTATGTCGGCAAATGAAAAATATATATAATACAGAAACTACAACTTTTTGACTAAATCAGTTGTTTCTTATGCAGGTAGGGGTGTGTTTGACCTCTCCTACATTAGATTCACCGGAACACCAATTACTGGCCCTTATTCAGATCTGATCGCAGTACAAATTTGTTCTCAAAATGGGCAAAACCATGTGCACTGCAGGTGGGGCAGATGTAACATGTATAGAGAGATCTGAATAAGGGCCACTGTCCCGTGCTGTTAGAGGATCTTGCACCTTCCAACATGTAACTTCCAGGCAGTGGCTTCCAATCTGCATCTGATCCCCTCCTCATATCATGACATTCATCCTTAAAAATGTAGCCTTGCCTTCACCTACCCAGTCACACATGATGACATTTCATTGCCTGCCTCCAAATTAGCAACCCATCACCTGAAATACAGATGTATCCATGTACATCTAGCCTCCTTTCACATTGAACAGCCCTTCTAGTTGCACAACTCAGTAGCGCTGTTAAATAACGATTTATCTCATTATTTGCCAAATTAAGTGAATAGGCTGCAACACGGCTTCTGCTGATTAAAATGATATGCGGCATGTCTCTGCATACAGAATGCTACGTTACAGTTTTTTCCAGCTAAACTGTAACATTCCATTTGTTATGCAGCTACAGTGGCAGTCATACATATCATTTTAATCAGCAGAAGCTGCTTGTGTGCATATTCACTCCATTTTGCAAATAAGATGCTATTTAACAAAAAGATGCCCGTCGCTACAGGGTCACACAGAACTCGGTGTATATGGACACATCTGTACTGAATGCTACCGATGCTCATATTGTCTACATGTTATTTTATCAACAGATACAGTTATTTATATATTCTATTCTGCCATACTTCCCTTCCACATGGAAACATACATACTGGGGATAATGCTCAGCAGGAACCACTATAGCTACCAGTATATTTTTGGATTGTGGGGGGAAACTGGTTTACCTACAGGAAAGAAATGCAAACATTGGAGAACATATAAACTCCACACAATGTTGCCTTGCTTGATATAGAACCGAAGACCTCGGTGCCATGAGCGAACTAACCATTGTGCCACCATGCCGCCCACATCAGGGAGAGGAGATTAATTCTAGTAGCAAAAGTACAATAACTAATAAATGCACCCTAATTTTCAGGCCTTCACAAATAATGTTGTGTACTAATTGCTCCAAGAGTAATGTGCACTGACATCGACAGAGCCTTAATCCATAGACCTTGTGTATAATTCTTACAGCAGCAGCTTCTGTTACCTCATCCTTCATACTTCGCTAGGCTGCCTTCTGTGTATGTTCCATGGAGGCAGCATATAAACATAACCATCATTAGAGAACACTCCTGTTAAAGGATCGCGATCCTTGTGTTGGCTACTGAAGGGTAGAAAATTGGTGAACATATGTATGTATACTTCCGTCTCACATCATTAACTTAATACCAATGTAGCGGAGGCAAATATCTGCTTAATACTAAAAGTAATTTAAATGCCATCATTTTGCAATATCTCCTCAGAGAGCCCTCTGTCATGGCTCTCAGCCAATCAGCGGTTTGCCATTGAAATCAATGGGATTTTAAAAAATCCTCCTGCCCACCGCTGTCTGTTCCTAACCGGTGCCGCTCCTCTGCTCCTCAGCACCGGCCTATCTCACCACAGCAGCAGGGCAGCAGCAGGAGGCAGAGTGTGGAGAGCTCCTGTCCTGCCTGTCCTCTCCCCACTCTGCGGACTAGGTGGGTGCCAGCGGTGCGCTCACAGTGCAGATCCGCTGTGGCCAGCACCGCTTGCACACACCTAGTTACGGCCCTGGTCTGCCATACCGAACATAATGTACCATAGGTATGTATCATATCTAAATCACACAGTGTTCTGCATCTATAATAACCAGCGGTGTAGCTAGGTGCCATGGTACCCGGAGCAAGGGCATATTTCGCGCCCCCCTCCCCCGGTAATGAATTGGGGGCATGGCTAGCATGTGTTGCCATGTTACATTTGAAAATATATATATTTTTTTAAATAAAACACTGTAATGGAATCTGCTGCGCTATATAAGACACTGTAACGGAATCTGCTGCGCTATATAAGACGCTGTAACGGAATCTGCTGCGCTATATAAGACCCTGTAACGGAATCTGCTGCGCTATATAAGACACTGTAACGGAATCTGCTGCGCTATATAAGACACTGTAACGGAATCTGCTGCGCTATATAAGACACTGTAACGGAATATGCTGCGCTATATAAGACGCTGTAACGGAATCTGCTGCGCTATATAAGACACTGTAATGGAATCTGCTGCGCTATATAAGACGCTGTAACGGAATCTGTTGCGCTATAAAAGACACTGTAACGGAATGACAGCTGTAAATAAATATATATACAGATAAAGAATAAAGATATATACAGCACATAGCAGGGCCGGGGCGGCAGCAGAAGCCAGAGATTTTCCCCTGAATATATATTATATATAAAAGCACACATAGACTGGCTCTCTACAAACCCAAAAATATATTCACCTGGGTGCCCTCATGGAAATGATACAGGTACAGTCCCCAAAGATACTGGCAATATAAGCGACAGATAGATAGAAATAAGAGCCCAGACACAGGTCGCTTAGTTCCTGATGAAAATGGTATGTTTGCAACTGAAACGTTGAACTAAGCGACCCGTGTCTGGGCTATTATTTCTAACAGTGGAGTGTCGCTTATATTTCCAGTATATATATATATATATATATATATATATATATATATGGCAGAATGGAGGCATGACAGAGGTAAGTAAGGCCAGGAATTGACTTAGGTAGGGTGGGAAGGACATGATGGGTGTATTGGCAGAACATACACAGAGGGAATTGATGCTGAGCATGGTGCAGCATAGGTGACCCGGCAGTTAAACTGTAGTATATATAACTTTCTTGTCCGGAGTGCCGAGTGACCAAAAACCTATATATATATATATATATATCGAAAAGGACCACACTATGCGCACAATGATACTTGAGGGAGCTGCTACCATGATAGGGTCCCCTGTTAGATGGGACCCGGTACAGAAATGGGAAAGAAAGGGGGGTTTCAGGGTGCGCTTAACCTTTCCTGATTGAACAGAATCTTTCAGGTAAGTAAAACAATTTAATATAAAACTGCCCTAAGGGCATAGCAGTGTACAATAAAGGTTTGGTACAATTACAGTGAATCACAATAAAAATGATATCTTTTTATACAAATGATGTACAATCACAACAAGTGTTTCAATACGCCCATAAGCCCAACGCGTTTCGTCATTTGCATGACTTCATCAGGGGCACGATGCGATAGTTGAACAAGATGATCACACAATTGTAAACTGAGACAAAATTCTCCCAGGCGGTAAAAAAGCGAAGGTGATTCTTAGGTAATGTTAATACAAACGACCATAAATCCACTGGTTGCTGTATATAATATATGGAATGATAGCACCTCAGGCTCTTTTAAGCGAAAGAAACGGCCTTCAAATATTATACGTATAGTTTTTTGCTTGACAAGTCCACAGTTGGTATTTGTGATCCAAAAGATGGGTGTACACTGCTCAGCTCCAAACATGAGAATGTTTGGAGCTGAGCAGTGTACACCCATCTTTTGGATCACAAATACCAACTGTGGACTTGTCAAGCAAAAAACTATACGTATAATATTTGAAGGCCGTTTCTTTCGCTTAAAAGAGCCTGAGGTGCTATCATTCCATATATTATATACAGCAACCAGTGGATTTATGGTCGTTTGTATTAACATTACCTAAGAATCACCTTCGCTTTTTTACCGCCTGGGAGAATTTTGTCTCAGTTTACAATTGTGTGATCATCTTGTTCAACTATCGCATCGTGCCCCTGATGAAGTCATGCAAATGACGAAACGCGTTGGGCTTATGGGCGTATTGAAACACTTGTTGTGATTGTACATCATTTGTATAAAAAGATATCATTTTTATTGTGATTCACTGTAATTGTACCAAACCTTTATTGTACACTGCTATGCCCTTAGGGCAGTTTTATATTAAATTGTTTTACTTACCTGAAAGATTCTGTTCAATCAGGAAAGGTTAAGCGCACCCTGAAACCCCCCTTTCTTTCCCATATATATATATATATATATATATATATATATATATATATTATTTTTATGATAATATTTAACTTCTTTTTTCAAACAGTACCTGATAGAAGCCATCTCTAGGCAGCAGTCCTGGAGAGAACATAATGCTTGGGGGTGCAGTCAGTGGTTGTAGCAGGGACCTGCGCTGCTACTCTGTGTGAAGTCTTCCCCGAATCCCTGTTTGCGGTGTCGCGCTGCAGGGGGGGGGGGGGAAGGTTGCCTGTCCTTAACTTCCCAGTGTGCGGCCGTGCGAGGCAGGGGGTGAGGGGGAGAGTCCACCGCGTGCGGAGCGGGCGCTGTCGGTGCCGGGTGCAGCTGCCTGCTTCTGGCTGAGCTGCCTGATATACGGTGGAAGCCAGCCAGCGAGCTCTCCTGTTCCCACAAACTTCTGCTCTGCTGCTGGGCTGCCCGGAAGCCGGACCGACCGAGCAGCAGCAGGGACCGGGTGAGCAGGGAAGGACAGAGGCAGGTGCCGGGTAGGGCAGGGCAGCCGCCGGCGCACGCTGTCCGTTATTATACCTGAACTTGTGCAGGTATCATTTGCGTAGGGGGGGCGGGCTGGCGGCGCCATTCGACCAATCGGCGCCTGGAGCATGAGCTCCGGTGGCTCCGCCCTCCCTACGCCTCTGATAATAACACTATGCATAGTACAACAATTACACAAACTCCATGGGGCGTATGCAACAGGGTCCAAGTTTGCCGGAAGTCAGGGATGCTGGAAGTTCTAACACACAACTCGGACCCTAATACAAATGCCCCAAATAAGAGAATAAAATAAAGGTTTTGTTACCTTTTAAGCCTTTGAAGATATGCTCTGACCCATGCTGGGAAGTCCATATGTTGGCTGATACTATAAAGGGCCCAGTGCTCCTTAAACAATACAAAAACATAAAACAGCTTGAGAGTATGATACAAGAGCAAACGAACGACAGCACTTACCCTAACATGTAATACAGAATTGTTATTACTTGCAGCAGCAGCACATTGCATTAATAGCACCAATACACTAAAGGGTAATAATCAACAGAGTTTGTAGCATGATATTTACCAAATACTCCATGTGTTTCAGATCTTAGTTAATTGTATTTATTTAACGAACTAGCAGTGCACACAAGTGAAATACAAATGTAAAATACGTTTAAACTAAATGTTGACCACCTGTACTGCTGACTGTGTGCGGGTGTGGCAGTCACTTTATGGCGTGCACTAATTTTGGTGAACAGCAGCGGAAATGCAAAATCAGTTTTCACTGACTTTTATTTCCAAAGGGGAGAGAAATCATTCGATGTTGACCATCGAATTGTTTTTTTTCCATTAGCCGCATGCGAGGGGATGTGTTCTCGGACACATCCCCTCGCATGTTACTGTTGGGGGGGGGGAGTTGTCGTTCGGCAGGGTGGCATTTACCTGCTCGCTAAAGCGAAAAATGCTGCTTATCAAGCGAGTCACAATCAGGAACATTGGGGCAGATGTATTAAGCCTTAACAAGAGATAAATGCAAGGGTGATAAAGGCCCTTATTCTGGTTGGTGCGGCCGGAGCCGCACACGGTGCTCCGGCCGCACAAACCAATCCCCGCCCACGAGACGGATCGCCACGGCCGTCCGTACACGGACGGCTGGCGATCCGCATAAAAATGGTGGGGCGTACGCCTCCACCATGGTGGGAGCTGCCCCCTGCATTCGATGGTCGTCGACCATCGAAGGCAGGGCCGCACGCCACAGCAGCTCCCGCAAGCTGAGACCACACGGACAATCGTCCGTGTGATAGCTTGTATGGGGGCTGAGAGCTGACATCCGGCGACGTCAGCTTTCCGCCCCCATCAGTGGCGTCATACCCTGATTAGCATGCATACGCCCCGCGTTTGCATGGGAACGCCCATGAAACGCGGGGCGTATACATAGGGAAATGAGGGTATGAAGCCCCTCACGCCCCTATACGCCCCCTTTGCGGCGGACGAAATACGTCTGCGGCGAATGGGGCTGCACATGCGCAGATTGACCTCTGCGCATGTGCAGACTAAAAACATCGGCGGTACGGCCGCACGCGGGCCGTACCGCACGATGCAGAATAAGGGCCAAAGAGAGATAACCGTCCAGCCAATCAGCTCCTTACTTTTTTCAAACACAGCTTGTAACATGTCAGTTAGCAGGTGATTGGCTGGACAGTTATCTCTCTTTATCACCCTGGCATTTATCTCTTGTTAAGGCTTAATACATCTGCCCCACTGTTTCTTATATATATTTCTAGTATTTTGCTGTTGTATTTGGAAAAGGCATTGTACATTCTAACATTATGGGCATCAGTGTATAACATTTTCCATCTGATCACTGGTCATACACATCCTCAGATACCTGCGGAACTGTGAGACTCTCAAGCTGCCGCTGTGTAACCTCGCTGAGCTGACGAAATGACATGGTAAAATCAGCTTTTGTGTCCTCCATCAACTGCAATTCAGAACACAAATGACAATGTGATAGCTGTTGATCTGAGCAATGATTCTGAGTCTTTTGTCTGCCAAGTGTGACGTACATTGAGAAATGATGCAGCCAGAGTCAGGTCTTCCTCACTTGCACCTAGAAGGCCCAGTTTAGCCCTATAGAGCTCTGTGAATCTGCAAACAAGCAGGGATCGGTCATATTGCACCGTACATCAACAAGGCAGCGATGATTGGCGGTTATCGGGAATTATGGCATACCTCTGGTAATACAGATTTGGGAAGTCGGACAGTATTTTCAAAGCTCTGAAACAGAATGACAAAGCCAATGTAGATAGGACAGATAAGTCAGCCGCAATGTAATTAAATGGTGAATAGGAAAAATGAGTATGGAAATTTAATTTCAAGACATTCAGTATGAATCCCCTGCTTACTGCACAATGGGGTTTATTCTAGTTCATTCTTTCTGACAAAATCCTTCTTAGATGGCCAAAACCATGTGCACTGCAGGGGGGCAGATGTAACGTGCAGAGAGAATTAGATTTGGGTGAGTTATTTTGTTTAAAAAATATGCATCTTTCACTGTCTTAGAGCGCCATCTGCTGGTGAATCAGATAATGACTACACATAGTAAGAGACATGCAGAATATACAGTACTAGGTGATTCATCGCGCCCTACGGGCGCTCTTCACACCGTCGTAAGGGGCAGCGCCCCCTTAATTTGTGAACGTTTTGTGAGAAATATGGTTAGAATTTTATGAAAGATGGCCTGTATTGCAACTTGAGTTATAGGCGAAATGTGTTAAATAGAGAGCATATGATTTGGAAGGGGGTGTGCATTGTTTTGTTTAATTAAAAAGCGGTTGTTTATGTGTGTGTGTGTGTGTGTGTGTGTGTGTGTGTGTGTGTGTGCGCAAACATATAGTAGGGTGTTCTTGGGTCAGCGGGTCCCCACTGGCGGAGTCAGTGTCTCCTCCTACTGGGTGGGAGTTAGGGTGCATGATAGCAGGAGGCTGGGTGGTAAAGCATGATAGGGGAATGTGGGCAACACAGGGTGAGCAGGTCCCCACTGGCAGAAGTTACGGGGCAGAAGAAGGAGGCAGGGCAGTGATAGAGGTGTGTGGGCATGGGGGGTTAGTAAAGGTTTTTGGCTGTTGCAGAGTAGGGATGGGCATTGGTGCAGACGCCATTGATGGTTGGCATTGATGGCCATTTTGCACCCTGCCGATAGTAACATATTACTTGGATAACCATCGATTGTTGCAGCTATCGATGGTCATCCATTATATCTGACTGAATAAGCCGTGGGTCAATCAGAACTCGGTAGCGGGACTTTCGGGTGTGGGGGGGGGGTGGAGCTATGTTCCGTGTCCCGGCACCTTACATTTTTTTTAAACTTGATCGGTTCTCCTTTGCCATTGATGTAGGGAAACCATCTGGTCCTCCCATGAATCGCGGGAGTGGGGCGCGGGGGGGTCATGAATCATGGGAGGGGGGGTGCCGTGAATCGCGGGAGGGGGGGGGGGGGCGTGAATCGTGGGGGGCGAGAATCGCGGGAGGGGGGTTGTAAATCGCGCGGGGGGTCACGAATCACAGGAGGGGGGGCGCGGGAGGTGCCATGGGGGTCCGTGAATTGGGGGAGGGGGGGTCGCAAATCGCAGGAGGGGGGTGCCATGAATCGCGGGAGGGGGCAGGGGTTCGTAAATCGCGGGAGGGGGTGCGGCGAATCGTGGGGGGGGGGCGTGGCGAATCGCGGGAGGGGGGGCGCGGGGGTGCCGTGAATCACGGGGGGCCCGCGAATCGCGGGAGGAGGTCCGCGGGTGGTGCCGTGAATCGCGGGAGGGGGCTTGGGTCTGCAAATTGCGGGAGGGGGGCGTGGAGGGCGCAAATCGCGGGAGGGGGGTGCGGGGGTGCTGTGAATCAAGGGAGGGAGCGAAGGGGGTTGGCGGCGGGCCGTGTATCGCGGGAGGCGGGCTCGGGGGGTAATGAATCATGGGGGGGTCGTGAGGGGCCGCAAATCGCGGAAGGGGGGTGCGGGGGGTGCCATGAATCGCGGGAGGGGGCGTGAATCATGGGGGGGTTGTGAATCGGGGGCGTGAATCGCGGGAGGGGTGTGAATCATGGGGGGTCACGAATCGCAGGAGGGGGGCGCTGGAGGTGCCGTGGGGGTCCGTGAATCGCGGGAGGGGGTCCGCAAACCACGGGAGTGCTGCGAATCGCTGGAGGGGGCGGGGGTCCGCAAATCGCAGGAGGGGGGGTGCTGTGAATTGCGGGAGGGGGCTGGGGTTCGTAAATCGCAGGAGGGGGGTGCGGCAAATCGTGGGAGGGGGCGTGGCGAATCACGGGAGGGGGGGCGCAGGGGTGCCGTGAATCGCGGGGGGTCCGCGAATCGCGGGAGGGGGGGTTGCGGGGGGCATGAATCGCGGGAGGTCGCCGGTGTCTGGGGGGGGGGGTTCTGGCAGAGGGGGGGGGGTGCGGGAGTAATGGTGGATGGTGGCTGTGGAGAAATGGTGGATGGTGGGCGTGTACTGTAGCCCTGGCTGGGCGGGGGAGGTGATGTCAAGGGCGGCGCTATGATACTTCCTGCTTCGCCTCAATAGCGAGGCGAAGCAGGAAGGGACATCGACAAGATGTATTAACATCTTGTCTGCCGAAGCGGGGGAGCGTTAACTTCCCCCTTCGGCGATGTCCCTTTCTGGAGATAGCGCATCAGTTAATACTGATGCGCTATCTCCTGTCTCCTGGCCGGCCGCACTGGGCATGCGAGGGATCTCGCTGTTCACGCGAGATCCCCAGCGCAGCCCAGACCTAACAGCAGGAACAGTGCTGTCCCTGCTGTTTAGATAGGGCTTCGCCAGCCTGATGCTGGCGAAGCCAAACCCGGCTTCGTGCGGAACGGTCAGCGATGCTGACCGTTCATACATTCGGCCTGCTATCATTTTGATAGCAGCGCCGATATGGACAGGGGCGCATAGCGCCCCTGTCCATTACCGCATCCCGGCCGCTTCATACATGGGGGAGAAGCGGTATCAGTGCACATAACGTGCGCTGATACCCTTCTCCCCCATATCGACACATCATACATCTGCCCCATAAAGCCTTGTTTTCATCTAACAAATGCAGAAAAGTACTTCTGCCCTGTGTAAGTGTGTGCAATTATCTATCTTGGGGCTATTCCACAACTGGAGTGTGCACTCTGGGATATCTGCACCGAGGGTCATGTCTAGCCCTACAGGGGTGTGTCTCGCACTATAATCATCTTGTCATTACAATCCATCTATACAACATCCCACACATTCTTCCCCGTATCAGAAAATCCACCATTGATCCTTCCAAATCCAACCTCTCAGTTACCTATGTCCATGTTATGTCACACAGTGGTGCACCCTTATTCATAATTACCCCCAGCTAACATGGGGGTTAATGGCTGCTGCAAGCCTATAAGCGCATGACAGCGTGAAGATTTTACAGATTCTGGGCCAGATGCATTGAGCTTCAAAAGTGAAAAAATGGAGAGTGATAAACAACCAACCAATCAGCTCCTTCCTGACATTTTTCAAACACAGTCTGTGACATGGCAGGTAGGAGCTGATTGGCTGGCTGTTTATCACTGTCCATTTTATCCCTTTTGAAGCTTAGTGCATCTGGCCCACTGTGTTTAACACCCGTTACCCACAGTTACCAACAGTTAACAAACAACTTTAATGAGTGTTATGAAGACTATCAGGACTATAGAGGCTACCTTCTGTTTCCCCCCACAGTAACTTATCAGGAGTTCTTCTGTTGTTTCTCTTCTAAAATTTCCTAATTGTTATACATCTGGAAAATATGGGCATTATTCTGGTTCACTCTCAGAGGCAAATTTCTTCTCAAATAGACAAAACCATGTGCACTGCAGGTGGGGCAGATGTAACATGTGCAGAGAGAATTAGATTTGGGTGAGTTATTTTGTTTCTGTGCAGGGAAAATACTGACTGCTTTATTTTTACACTGCAATATAGATCTCACTTTGAAGCAAACCCCACCCACATCCAGGGTGCACTCATTACTGACTGACATTTTAAAAGATCCACAGGTGGAGCTAATTATTTCACTTAATTCTGTGAGTGGAGACCTGCAAAACATGCACTGTGTGGGGTCCTGAGGACCGACTTTGAGAACATGTGCTCTAAGGGACTGGTTGATATGCCACCTATGGGGCACAATGGATTTTAAAGGTTTAAAGCAGTGGTCAGGGAGCTCGGTCCTCATTACCCCACACAGTGCATGTTTTGCTGGTCTCCTCACAGAATCACAAGTGAAATAATTAACTCCACCTGCGGACCTTATAATTAGGGATGTGCACCGGCCACTTTTCGGGGTTTGGATTTGTGTTTTGTGTTTGGATTTTTTGGGTTTTGGGTTCTGATTTGTTAAAAAGGCATAAAAACTGCTAAAATCTCAGAATTTTGTTGTTTTTTTGCTCCTACGCTATATTAACCTCAATAATATTAATTTCCACTCATTTCCAGTGTATTCTGAACACCTCACACCTCACAATATTGTTTTTAGGGCAAAAGGTTGCACTGAGGTAGCTGGATAACTATGATAAGCCACACAAGAGTGCGGCACAAACACATGGCTCATGTAAGAGTGGCACTGCAGCGGTAGATACGGCAGTATAAGGCACCAGACAGGTAGATACGTCAGAAATACTAGTATGTGCACCAGCAGAATTTATAATAATTCATTTTATTATTAGGTACTGCTTGGCAGTGGCACCCAGTGGCACACGTCAGTGCACCAGCAGCATGGAATTATTTTTTACAGTCCCACACAGCACTAGTATTATTTTTTTTATTAAATTATATATATCAGCCTAGTATGTACTAGGTAGGTACACTAGGTAGGCAGTAGCACTGCCAGTGGCAACAGTGGACTGAGTAACTAAATAATACTGGCAGATTCAGTGCAGGCAGCACCAGTGGACTATATATAATATAATTAATTGTTCATATAATATATATTACAGCACAGCACCAGAGGTAGGCCCCAGCACAGAGGAGACAGTAGTACTACAGGTACACAGTTAGACTGTCCTCCTTGCTAGGGAGAGCCCACCCTAAGCAGAGAGGAGAACAGAGTACACAGCAGCACTGAGGGAGACAGCCCCTGCGAATAAAATAATTACAGCACAGCACACCAGAGTTAGACCGCACAGAGGAGACAGTAGTACTACAAGTACACAGTTAGACTACACAGCAGCACTGAGGGAGACAGCCCCAGCGAATAAAAAATATTGCGTTCAAGGTCAAGCTCAAGTTTAAGCCCCAGCAGCAGCACCAACACACCCTCTCCCAACCCACTACTAGACTGGAGTGAAGATGGCGGGCGCAGCAGCCGCTTTTAAAGCCTTGCGAAATCCGGCGCCGGGAGATGACGTTCTGACCACGCGGACGGACCCGAGTCAGGCGGGAATCTCCGAGCGCTGCTCGGAACCGGGCTCGGAATGATGACGTTCGTGGGGGCTCGGATCTCTGGAATCCGAGTCTGCACATCTCTACTTATAATATGTGTCTGTGAGTAATTAGTACACCTGTGCACCTGCTGGGTTACCAGCAAAACATGCACTGTGTGGTGTAATGAGGGGATGCAGTTAATATCCCGGCGGTCGGGATCCCGGCGTTCAAAATCCCGACGCCGGAATCCCGACCGCCGAAATGCCGACACATTCTCCCTCCGTGGGTGTCCACGACACCCCTGGAGGGAGAATAAATTAGCACGCCGAGCGTAGCGAGGCACCGGGCCCGCTGCGTGGCGAGTGCAGCGAGCCCGCAAGGGGGGGCGATCCACGTCCCCCCCTTGTCGGCATTTCGGCTGTCGGGATTCCGGCGTCGGGATTCTGAACACCGGGATCCCGACCGCCGGGATTCAGTACTGAATCCGTAATGAGGACTGAGTTCCCTGACCACTGCTGTAGGTGTATGGCCACCTTTAGATTTGGGTGTTTTGTTGTTTCTGTGCAGGGTAAATACTGGCTGCTTTATTTTTTACACTGCAGAATACAGTAGATATCAGTTTGAAGTACACCCCCACCCAAATCTATCTCTCCGTGCACATGTTACATCAGCCCCACCTGCACTGCACTTGGTTTTGTCCATTAGAGAGTGATTGTGCCTTTCCAGGTGAATCAGAATAACCCCCTATCTCCGGTTGCATTCCTCAGCTTGTATACTGGTGCTGCTGCTCTGCTGCCCCTGCGCCCAGCGAGGGGAGCCGGTTTGCGATATTGCCAATATGGATCAGTCGTTCTTTACAACTATAAACAGCGTTTTCCATCTGTCAATGGTCATTTATCAACTTAACATTTTCTAAATTGTCATAACCCTCCCAAGGATTCATTATAAACATGTTTAAAGAACACACACACACACCAGTGACCCACAATGCCGCAGTGCCCATGTCTGAGGACTGAAGAGGTAGACAGCATCAGGGTGTTACTGACATACTGTAGGGTGAATTACTCACAGCTGTCTTTGCCTGTTGTCCATAAGGGGTTTCAAAGCTAAAAGCAGCTTGTTCAGATTAAACATTCCAACATCGGCCTGCGCTCCGATCCTGTACCTCCCTTCATCGTCAGATGTGTTTGGAACATAATCTATTTAAAGCAAACAGGCCGTGTATCAGCGAGGTAAAAGGAAAAGTAACGGTAATTCAAATAAATAGTCCAGACAGCCTTCTCTACAATGGACATTATTTCTGACTTGATAACCAAATGGATAACTGAGATGGAATTTCAACCTTCCCTGTCGGAGCACTGCAGTCTGCACTGTATTTATTTGCACAGGACGGGCTACAGAACTCCAGATGGTCTTCACCACTGTCCGACTTCCAGTCACAAGCTGTTAAGCAATTGATTGCTAGTGGTACATACAGTAATAAACGTTTCTTGTTATGCTAAACAGAGTATTATGTGTGTAAGTTGTTGCAGGAACATGATGCTCATCTATCATCTAAAACATTTGTTTTCTTTTCAAAATATGTTAAACCCTTCTGTGCCAGAGGCGCAGTATCCGGCATTCTTGTGCCTCGCAGACAACTGGAAATAGGATTAAAAAAACAAAACTTTTTCTACTCTTCAGGAAAAGACTTTTGTTGCGTTAACTAACAAATAAGCAGGGCCTCCTATCTGCAAACAGATAGCAATAATATTCAGTTCTGATACAGAGACAGAACAGGTAAATGCAAGTTATAAATGGGTATTAAAAAAAAAACGACATATAAATAGAATACTAATGTGCCATTTCAAAATTGTACGAAATATGAAATTAGTGCGATAGGACATGATTTATTTGTGTGTTTAAAATAAGAGAATAACAACAATGACAGGTCCATTGTGCTACTCGGGGAAGACATTAGCTACAGCCAAGGTGTTTCCAACATGCAGCATTCCATCGCAACGGGTAACCTATCTCATAGTATGCTGCACCCCTTCAGTGGAACGCACTGCCTCGCCCCATTAGACTCTCCCCGACCTTGCAAAGCTTCAAACGGGCACTGAAAACTCACCTATTCATCACAGCGTACCCTTCCACTGCATAACCTAGCTGGTTCTCCGACCCCTTGCCTGTTTACATCCTGCTATCTAACCACCACCCACTTGCTTGCACCTCTTGTAATCTGTCTGTCTCCCCTTCCTACTAGATTGTAAGCTCCTCCGAGCAGGGCCCTCTTCCATCCTGTTGTCAAAGCCCTCTTCTCTTCACACTTCACTCACAGCTCTCCCATACTCAAACACTCAGTGACCATCTTCGTCTGCATACTCATCTCCATCATTGGCATCAAGCCTCTAGTAGTATGTTGATTGAGTCCTCACTACTTATACTTAAGCTGTAATGTGTATTGAACTGTGGCGCTCTTTATTTGTACTCTATTTTTGTTATTTATTCTATGTTATGCCAAGTTTTGTCTCCCTGTATTGCTCCTTTGTACGGCGCTGAGAAACACTTGAGGCGCCTTATAAATAAAATGATAATAATAATAATCCCCAACAGGTAGTGTCGCCGCAGAGACCACAGATGATGACTGCTGCAATTTACAGGAATGATCTGATATACAGACCTAGCGATACCAACATAACTCAAGGAGAGTAAGCAGAAACTAGGGGAGATTGGGAAGGAGACGGCAGTCTAGCACAGGCAAGGACTCTGGCAACTGGATGATGATAATCATGGAGAGAATCTCAGCTGTGAGCATTTGCTATGAGAAGAAATGTACACGTGTCGGCATGTTCTATACTATTAATGGGACTGATTTAGTCCTGCTGCTTCCATGACATACAGTACAGCGGCGCTCAATCTCTGTCTTCTCCCTAACTTTCATTAGGTAACCCTGTTAGATACAAGATACAGATGGAGCAGGATTTGTTGCAGAGCATTGCGCAGTGCCAGCATGGTTAAACGCCAAGGGGATAATCAGGGCAATCTTTTGACAGATCTCTAATTACAGCAGCTTTCCATGGCATAAGATATATAAGATACCAGCACGGATGGTGTAATGGTTAGCATTACTGCCTCACAGCGCTGAGGTTATGGGTTCCATTCCCACCATGGCTCTAACTGTGTGGAGTTTGTATATTCTCCCCGTACTTCCGTGGGTTTCCTCCGGGTACTCTGGTTTCCTCCCACAATACAAAAACATACTGTTAGGTTAATTGGCTCCCAACAAAATTGGTAGGGAATATAGATTGTAAGCTCCACTGGGGCAGGGACTGATGTGAATGTGCAAATGTTCTCTGTAAAGCGCTGCGGAATATGTGTAACTATTAATAAATAAATAAATATGTAGACATAGTGCTATCACTTCAGTAGATTCCACTCTGCAATGTGAAGGTTACAGATTTCTTAGAAAGACATAAGCCTCACAGATTTTCAGTATTTGCTGTCATTTATGTTCTAGAGCAGGGGTTCCCAATCTTTTTCGAATCACGGCACCCTAGAGTATCAGAATTTTTCCACAGCACCCCTAGACCCAAATAAATATATATAAAATTAAGTAGATTGTGTTTATATGTGCTTCTTAAGTTCAGTTATGTGGTACTACTACTACTACTACTAATACTACTACTACTACTACTAAAGGGCAGGATTTGCTTCTGTTTGTCCATATATTTTATGATTGAAGCCACCAGCACTGGTTTTGTCCAGAAATAATTGATCATAAATAATTTGAATTGGTCCTGGTCCACCAACCCGTGGCACCCCTGCAAGTGTCCCGAGGCACCCCAGGGAGCCATGGCACACAGTTTGGGAACCACTGTTCTAGAGAAATGTTTTTAAAAACGTATGAAAGAAGTCGTAAGTAAATAACACCAGGAAATAACTGTACCGTATCTTACCAGCATCATAATTTTCCATGAATCCAAATGGACCATAATCGATAGTGATTGACAGCAAGCTGAAGTTATCAGTGTTGCACACACCTGCATTTAAAAGGATGTATATGTTAAATATTTCAACTTTATTTTATTTTTCACTTACATTCTTAAAAACAGCATATGCCTTCAGGGCATTGCCCAAACTGTTGTTTCCGGGGGTTTTGAGGGGTGAATTTATGAAGCTTGGAGAAGTGTTATCTATCCCCATAAAGAACGTTATGAGCAAGGTAATAATGGTTCAGCCAATCAGCTCTTACCTGTCAATTTACATATTGTAGCTGATTGGCTGAACCATTATCACCTTGCTCATAACGTTCTTTATGGGGATAGATAACACTTCTCCAAGCTTCATAAATTCACCCCACAGTCTCTTCAATACATTTTCACAATTAACGTGGTTTACACGTTTCTCACGTATCGGGGGATGAACTCCACTCTATCCCATTTCAAAATATTCTTATTCAAATCAAATGTTTAATTGTATCTTATTTAATAATTAGTTGTGCCTATGGGTTGTACCTTTTAACGTGATAAGTGCTCTAGTTCTATCTCCATAATCATCGTGCTTCATTCTACATATTTTAATTGTGTTCTATTAATCTGAACTCAGACTTTATACTTATTCTCTATATATTGACCCTTCTTTTGGTCTTGCTCCAGTGTAAATAAACTTTATACAATAAATACAATAAATTCTATACAACAATATTAATAACTATATGTGATTTAATTGTGTCCCCTTATTAATCTACTTTTATCCTCGGGAATCGTGGAGCTCACCCCTCAATTTACATATGTGTTACCCAGGTGATCCTCTCCACATCGTTCTGGGAGAACTGTTTTATTTTCTTAATTTAAATCGTTTCTTACTATTTCCCCTGCTTATTTTAGGCTACCCGATCCCGTCTTCAACAGTTTTAGGCATGCTTTCAGGCATACATTACCCTCATTTGTTCTTGTCGTTTCCCAAGAGGCTTAGAAAGAACTCAAGAAAAAAGAAAAAGAAAACGAGCTAATTTCTACCTTCCTTCCCCCCACCCTCCCCATTAGGTTAATTTCAGTCTTCTAACATTCCCCTTCCAGCCTCATGTTATCCATCTAGTTGCTTTAATCCTCATCTTAATAAAGACAAAACCTCACTTTACGTTGTCCAGTTATTCCATACTTTATAAAAGGTAGATATTTCGAGACCATGACCCGCTGCTCCACGAGCTTAGAGGTGGTGGAGACGCAGTACAAGCTATTCACCAGGTGGTATCGCTGCCCACCCCTACTACATAAGATCTTCCCATCAGTCTCCCCCCTCTGTTGGCGCTGTGATAGTGACAGGGGCACACTGGTACACATTTGGTGGGACTGCCCCCGAATAGCGGTCTTCTGGAAAATGGTCATCCAGCTCTCCTCGGAAATAATAGGTTACCCGGCCCCCGACAACATTGATTTTTGGCTGTTATCCCACAGCACCATTCCCATAGCAAAATACAAACAATCCCTGCTCAGACACCTTAACAATGCAGCGAGAGCAATAGTACCAGTACATTGGAGGTCAGTAGACCCCCCGGGGATTTGGGAATGGTTTCAGAGGATAGAATTTTATAGGTCCATGGAAGACATATATTACTCAGCTTTGGAAAGGTATTCCGACTATCAAGCCACTTGGCTAGCCTGGATTAATTTTAAATCCTCAGAATCATATAGAAGCTATATGCCCCGGGACTCGGCATCCCCCTGACAGAGTGCACCATTCGGCCGCACAGACAAAGTAGCCGAAAACCCCAAGTACAACCAACTCTTCTGTATGCATGTAAGACGACAGCCCGCCCTGCTGCCCTCTCCCCTAACCTTTCAGTCCTTCCCCCTCATACCCTTCCCCTTATGTCATGTATGTACCAATGTTCATGAAGACACAAAGCAAGGAGCTTGCAAATACCCAGCGCAATTCCTTTCTTGCACCAGTCAGAAGAAACCAGAGTAGTTGTCTTCCTTTTTCTCTACCGATTTTATTGTTTGTTAAAGACATATTACAGCACTTTTATATGTTGTTATACTGTTTGAAGAAAAGATGTCACTCCTTGCCAAATATATGTTTCAAATGCCAAAATGACATGTATTGCCTGTAATTATTCTGAAAAATCTAAATAAAGAATATATAAAAAAAAAAAAGGTAGATATTTTCCCCCTTGCCATATAGGTACATTTTTCATGTAACATTGTAGCGGTCACCAGGGCCTTCCATGTTTCCAGATCAGGGCCCTCTTCAGCAAGCCATCTCCGGGCTATACATGTCTTGGCCAGGGTGAACGCTATAATGACAAACAATCTTAAATACTTTTCCATTGATCCTTTCTTAATATTAGATAATACACAAGCGGAAGGTGTACATATTTCCCTAGGCACTCCTCTGTCTACCAATTCTTTAATTACCCCTTCCCAAAACTCAGCCACCTGTGGGCAAGCCCAAAGCAAATGCCAGAAAGTTCCTACGTTGTTTGTGCACTTAGGGCAGTTAGTATTATCCCTTCCTCCTATCCTGTATAATAATTCTGATGTCATATACGTCCTGTGTACAATAAACAGCTGGATTTGCTGCTGGCTCACTTGATTAGTTGCCAGTCGTATGTCCGCAAGGATTTCCTGCCATTCCTGTGCGGATATAGGGCCCAAATCTGCCTCCCATTTAGCTTTTAATTCCACTAGGTTACCCTTGTGGGTTTCTTGGCTGAGGGCCCGGTAGAGAAAGGATATCTCATGTCTCCCAGGGCACTTCCTCAACAACCTTTTGGTTGCCGCATGTTCTAGTTTCGGGCTAACCCTCCCAAATTGGGTATTGCAAGCATGCCGTAACTGCATGTAACTATACAGGTACTTATTGGGAAGGGAGAATTCAAGTTTAAGGGACTGGAAGGATTTTAGTTCCTCATTCTCATATAATTGTCCCAGAGCATTAACCCCTTTCTGTCCCCATAGCCTCCCCACTTGTAGTTTCCCCAATTCTATCAGTGCTCTAGAGTTGTTCAGCGGTGTTTCCGGGTCTATTCCCTGACTACCCAACAGTCCCTCAGCCTGTTTCCACACCAGAACCATCTGCTTGATAATTGGTGGCCATTTCCGTCTCATGTTGCCGCTCAATAGCATCTGTAGAGGTGTATGTCCTGGGGATACAATACTTATTATTTCTTTAAAACTATCATCTTCTGTTCCACTATGGATGATTGCTTTTAGATGGGTCATTTGTACGGCTAGATAATACAGCCAAAAGTCCGGCAGCGCCAGCCCTCCCTCACTTTTTGGCCGGGTCAACGTCTCTAATTTTAATCTCGGCCTTTTATTGGACCATATTAATGATGATATTGATCCCTCTATCATGCGAAAAATTCGTCTTGGGAGATATATTGGGGAGTGCTGTAGCACATAAAGGACCTTTGGCTGTACTATCATTTTGACTAGATTGATCTTCCCCGTCACTGTCAGTGGGAGTCGCCCCCAAAGTCTTATTTTAGATTTTATATATTCGATTTGTGGGATTAAATTTAACACCTCAAATTTTGAGGTATCTCTATTGACCCGTATCCCGAGATACTGAAATTCCTCGACCCATTTTAACGGGGCTGGGGCTATCTCTGGTGGAGGACACGGTCCCTCCAAGGGTAGGATGCAAGACTTGCTCCAATTGATGCTAAGGCCCGAATATCTCCCGAATCTCTCGACCATCCCCACCACCCCCGGCACTGCCTCAAGGTGGTTATGCACAAACAGTAAAATATCATCGGCGTACAACGCTACTCGGTCTTCCTTTGTTCCAATATTTATTCCCCTAATTTTGTACTATCTCTTATGAGGCATGCCAGGGGCTCGATGGCCATGGCGAAGAGTCCCGGGGACAACGGGCAACCCTGCCGTGTTCCCCTTTTGATCTCAAACCTAGGGGATATATAGTTGTTAACTAAGACTCTTGCAGCGGGGCAATGATATAATAATTTCGTCCAGTTAATGAACACTGGGCCGATCCCCAACCACTCCATAGTCTCCCATAAAAAGCTCCATTCGACGGTATCAAAGGCTTTGGCCGCGTCAAGTGAGATAACGGCCGCGTCCTGCCTCCCTTCCTGCTGGGTTTGTAAATGCAGGAACAATCTTCTCAGGTTGGAGGTTGTAGATCTCCCCGGCATGAATCCGGCCTGGTCAGTATGTATCACCTCACTTAACACCTGATTCAGCCTTTTTGAGAGGACCTTAGCTAAAATTTTCACATCATTTGTTAATAGTGAAATTGGCCTAAAGGATTCTACCTCTTTAGGATCTTTATCCTTTTTTAAGATTACTGTTATTAAGGCTTCTGACATTGATTCAGGGAGCTTTTTATGTAAGTAGAGTTCATTAAACAAGGTCAGGAACCTAGGGGAAAAAACCTGCTATGCTTTTTGTATAGTTCCTGGGGTATCCCATCCATTCCTGGCGCTTTTCCTCCCGGGATCGACGTTATTGCGGCGTCGATCTCCTCTAGGGTTATAGGTGCATCCAAGATTTCCCTGGAAGTTGGGGACAGAGTCGGGTGCTCTATATTGGCTAAGTAACCTCGAATTTCTGCTGGGGTATATGTCTGACTAGATTGATATAATTGACAGTAGAATTTCCTGAATTCCTCTACTATCTCTGATGTCCGATAGACTGGATCTCCTTCTTTTATATTTAATTCTATTACGGTATTTGCGACCCTGTCCTGTCTTATAATACCCGCTAAAAAGCTCCCAGGTCTGTCCCCTTCAATATACCTAAGATGCCCTAAGTATAATTCCCGTATTTTCCCCTTTTCTACTAGGCACTGTCGCCAGGCCTCTTGGGCTTCCCTCCATCTTACTTTATTTTCATCCGTACAATTCTGCAGGTATATTAATTCCAGGGTGCGACAATTCGCCTCCAATTCCTCTTCTTTAGTTCGAAATGAGGCCTTACGGCCCGATATCTCTCTTATTAAGTTTCCCCTTACGCTGGCTTTAAACGCATCCCATATTACTTCTATTGGTGCTGTACCATTATTAGTTGCGAAAAAATCCGCCCACATAGCTTCAAATTTCTCCCCTGGTTCAAGTTGTGTTAGCCAAAATGTATTTAATTTCCAGAATGTGTACCCCCTTTTTTCCCCCAAATCTACCTTAAGCTTTATTGGGGAATGGTCTGATATGCCCCTTGTCAGATAAGCGACCTCCTGGGTGTTCGGGCTCAGCTCTTCGGACACCAGCACAAGATCAATTCTCGAGAAGGTGTCAAAAGAGCTTGAAAAACAGGAGTACTGTTGTATCCCCGGGGATTTTTCCCTCCAGACATCTCGTAGCCCCATTTCTTTTATCATTTCCGAGAATCCTGTTTTCCGGGGTACCCTTCCGCCACCCCTTGCACTCTTTCTATCCAACATAGGATCAATTACATTATTAAAATCGCCCATCATAACAATAGGAACGCTAGGATATAGTGCCGAGAACTCTGCCACTGCTTTTAGTACGTCGTAGCTAAATGGTGGTGGTATATACACCGATATTAGCAGCATAGTCCTGGGGCCAATCCGACATTTAATAAAAATATATCTTCCCCATTGATCAATTATGATTTTGTCCGCAGCGAACGGCACACCTCTGCGTACCAACACGGAGACCCCCCTGGAGGTGGAGGTATGAGTCGAGTGGTAGGCCCAGCCTATCCAAGGTTTCTTTAAAGCTAACACCTTACTCCCTACCAGGTGGGTCTCCTGTAGGCATATTATGTCTGCTGCCTGTTGGCGTATATACCTCATGACAAGGGATCGTTTTATTTTATTATTCATTCCCCTCACATTCCATGAGAGGAAACTATGGTTAACTGACATCCACTTTTCCTATAGGCAAACAATGAGGAATTATCAATATTATATCAGCAGTTTTTCCGTTATAACATAGGGCTCCCTTTCTCCATAATTTTATCAACCTAATCTTTTCCCCTCCATACCTTCCCTCCCCCCCCACACCCTGCATGCCCACCTTCCCCCTTGACATGCTTAATCCTTCTCCCTCCCTCCCATTCCCATCCCCAGTAATATGAAAAAACAACAATAACATCAAATACCCCAAAATAGGGAACACACATTTCTCTCTCTCTCCCCTGTGTGGTCCTATATAGCATCATTTACCTTGAGGCAATCTATTTAATGACTACTGGCAAGGAGGTGCTCTCCTGCGCCTACCCCTTTCCATATACATTCCCCCCTGTGATTATTTAACCTTGACTAACCAGTACTTAATATATCGCAGCTTAAAACCATATTTGCAATAGCATCCATCGGATGTATATGTTACATGTAATATATATATATATATACTGTATACACCATTTCTTACTGTAAAGCGCATGTATGTGTGTATGTTTTATATTTAATTTCCGAAGTCATAATTGACATCAATATATACAAAGGAGAATATTAACCCTTTGAATGCCAACATCTCTGTGAGAGATGTGTAAAATATCCACTAAAAATGCCAGCGTCGCTCACATTTGTTATATAAATTCAAATAAAAAAATGTGTAAAAAAAAATTATATTTCCTATATTAGGTAAATGTATGAATAAAAATGTTTGCTTGGTCATTTTCACACCAATTTTGACAAATTCACTTGGCACTTAAAGGGTTAAACTGGCTGCAGAAGTAATTCTGGTAGGCCATACTGTAGCAACAAAGACATTTCTTTACTTATTTAAACTGTATCAGAAAAATAAAAGATGAATCGAAGACTCTTCCTTAACAATCATTTATACACTGATAGCTCCAAAATGCTCATTTAGCCATTAGTAAAGTCATGAAAAAGAGATATATCTTCATTGGGCATCAGGTCTGAAGTGTTCAGGAGAAGGGGGGAGGGTATATGCTTCTTTGTCAACCAGGTTTTGCTGACAGCATAGTTGTCTGGCCCTCAGAATTTCCATGAGACTTGTGTATTATAACCCTTTTACACCGCCGCAAAAGTCAGGGTCACGCCGTGTCCCTTTACACAGGACTTCTACCCAGGTCCTGACCTGGGTAGAACACAGCTAGGACCTGGGTAAAAGACAGTATAAACGGTTACGCAGGGTCATCAGACCCAGCTCCCGTTTAAGTGAATGGGGGACGTCCAAACTGCAGACCGCAGCGTCCGCAGGTTGGACGAGGGTACACACCGCCTCTGCTGCTGTCTGCTATATTCTGCAGACAGCACCAGCGGCAGGGGAGGAGGTGAATGGATGCCTGTGTGCGGCATCCATTCACCTCCCAGATGACGGCTGGGGGGTGCACTGGGGCTGGGGGCAGCCCGGCAGCTTACCTTGGTGCTGGGCTGCCCCCAGCACGGCGATCAGCGGTCCCGGTGGGGATGACCACGGTCCCGGCGCTTGGAGATGATGTCATCTCCAAGCGCCGCCTCCATCTACACTGCGGGTAAATCCCGGATCCGACTTGGCTTGGGTCTTTGTTCCACATGCCGGGTCGGATCTGGGATTTTTGGTGTAAAAGGGTAAAACTGGTAGCATGCTATACTCCAGACAGTTGTGCCTTTTTATCTCCATTAAAAATCTGCTTAAAATCTGTCTTAATAGATAATGGGTGTCATCAGAGGGGAGATAATTTCCTAAGTATAGTAGCCATCTTTTTTGTAATCTCGTTAAAGGACGCTAGAGTTGGCCACGTTTTGTCCCCTTTTGCCAAAAACAGACACATCCCAAGTAGTGTCAAGGTATAGGACCATGGGCCTGATTCAGCTTCAGTTTAGTTTTGCAAAAACAAAATGCAAAACTACAACTGGTTACTCTAACATGCTAATTGATTGCAGAGCTAGATCACCCTCCATACTCTCCAGACGTAGGGAAAATGTACTAAGATCGAATGGCTACATGTCCGACCTGTCGACCTAACCCATGTTGACCTAACGCTATGTCGACCTAAACCCATGGCGACCTTGTCCTATGTCAACCTAGACACCTGTCGACCTTCACCTATGTTGACCTAGACACCTTCCCACCTGTCGACCCAACGGTGTCGACCTAATGACTGTTGACCTAAGTGGTGTTGACAATACTCACCAGCTCCTCCATCGTAGATCGCGTCCTCTTCGTTCCATGTAGGCATTCACGGGTGTAAAATAAAAAAAAAAGAAACAAGCTGACCCGAATCCAAACTAAAATGAGGAGCCGCAAGTATGTTTATACTTGCAGCTCCTCCCCAAGGTGGAGGAATTCCCCGGTGATGTCATTCACCGGGTCCTCCCTCAGCCAATCAGGAGCGGGCATAGACGCCCATGTTATGAGTTTAACATGGGCGTCTGTAGGTAGTTCCCACCATAGACGCCCATGTTAAACTTTAACATAGGTGTCTATGGAGCCTACTACCCTACCTCACCTTCAACAAATAGTAGTTGTTAAGCGCTCACCTAGGTTGTGTATTTATATGCAAGTACTTTGACAAAATGCTGGTGTTTATGAGGAAAATTACTTTTTGTGCAACAGAAGTTAAATGTTCTCCCGTGTATGTGAGAATGAGTGACAAAATAGCTGATAGTGTGAAATCAAAGGTGTTTTTATTTAAAGTTGCAAACAAGTGTACATAGAAAATAACTGCAATCAGGGTGGGTGATGTGAGCCTTGAATGAGCCCCTTTGGGGGAATTTGGGTGCCAGCAGGTCCCTTTTTACCATAAGCCTGGAAGGTTTATGTCTCATACAGGTGGGGGTGGTGTGTGGGCTGCCAGTAATAAGCCCTTGCGGGTGTAAGGGGTCAGCAGAACCCTTTAACCATAAGCCGGTGGGCTTATGTCTTATGTCGGCAGATGTGATAGTGGTGGGGCAGGGGGGTACAGGTACAGTCCAAGGTGACAACACTGGTAGTGGCTGGAGGCAAAGTCAATGGATACTTGGTGGGTTGCGCTGGGTAGCGGCGTCCCGCTCCCAGGAGTCTTACCCACGTGATCCTCTTGCAGAGTGGTACGCAGCGGTGCTGTGCTGTGATCCCTGTCTGCCAACGCCAGTCCGAGGTGAGGGATGCTCACCCGGCTGGCTGAGTTGTGCGTGGCCGCTTGGCTGGGGATGCGGCCTGCTCGGACGCGACTTCCGGGTTGGAAGGGGACGCGACGCGACTTCCTGGTTAGTCGTGATGACGTCACTGCGGGAACGAACGCTCGACTCCGGCTAGGAGGAGACTTTTTGTAGTATAACACTGGATGCTTTGAAGTGCTGTGTGATGATGTCCAACGCGTTTCAGCCACTGAGGGCCTTTATCAATCCTTGATAAAGGCCCTCAGTGGCTGAAACGCGTTGGACATCATCACACAGCACTTCAAAGCATCCAGTGTTATACTACAAAAAGTCTCCTCCTAGCCGGAGTCGAGCGTTCGTTCCCGCAGTGACGTCATCACGACTAACCAGGAAGTCGCGTCGCGTCCCCTTCCAACCCGGAAGTCGCGTCCGAGCAGGCCGCATCCCCAGCCAAGCGGCCACGCACATCTCAGCCAGCCGGGTGAGCATCCCTCACCTCGGACTGGCGTTGGCAGACAGGGATCACAGCACAGCACCGCTGCGTACCACTCTGCAAGAGGATCACGTGGGTAAGACTCCTGGGAGCGGGACGCCGCTACCCAGCGCAACCCACCAAGTATCCATTGACTTTGCCTCCAGCCACTACCAGTGTTGTCACCTTGGACTGTACCTGTACCCCCCTGCCCCACCACTATCACATCTGCCGACATAAGACATAAGCCCACCGGCTTATGGTTAAAGGGTTCTGCTGACCCCTTACACCCGCAAGGGCTTATTACTGGCAGCCCACACACCACCCCCACCTGTATGAGACATAAACCTTCCAGGCTTATGGTAAAAAGGGACCTGCTGGCACCCAAATTCCCCCAAAGGGGCTCATTCAAGGCTCACATCACCCACCCTGATTGCAGTTATTTTCTATGTACACTTGTTTGCAACTTTAAATAAAAACACCTTTGATTTCACACTATCAGCTATTTTGTCACTCATTCTCACATACACGGGAGAACATTTAACTTCTGTTGCACAAAAAGTAATTTTCCTCATAAACACCAGCATTTTGTCAAAGTACTTGCATATAAATACACAACCTAGGTGCGCGCTTAACAACTACTATTTGTTTAACCCATAATTTGAGCACGGACCACTCAGTTAAGCTGCCCCACATACAGAGGGATAAGCGCAGTAACCGCCACCAAATTTACCTACCTCACCTTCAGGCTTTCAGTAACAAGAGGACTGTTGGAGTAGTGCTTCTCAAATTTGGGGTCAGATGTATCAAGCTTCAAAAAAGTGATAAACAATCAGCTCCTTACGGTCATTTTTCAAACCCAGCCTGTAACCTGGCAGTTAGGAGCTGATTGGCTGGCTGTTTTAATGATGTTTAATGATATTCATGATTGAGCACGGATAATTAAATCAAACATATCAATCAATTAAGTCACCTATGCTCAAG
Source organism: Crinia signifera (assembly GCF_055691185.1). Lineage (NCBI taxonomy): Eukaryota > Metazoa > Chordata > Amphibia > Anura > Myobatrachidae > Crinia > Crinia signifera. The sequence goes on along the minus strand of NC_139221.1, from coordinate 290,024,687 downwards.
CATCGATTTTCTTAAAATCTGAAATTTAAACTTGGACTTAAACTCCATCTTGAGGACAGAGATTAAGGCTACCTTTCTCTACCAGTGCAGAATAAGGCTGTCCCTGTTACTGCGGGAACAGCGTCTATTCATGCCCCACAGCGGTGAAAACGGGGCCTCGCGGGAGCATAGTGAGTACAGGCCACACCCTTTTAGTTAGGCCACGCCCCAAAGTTTTCCCTGTGCGTCCCAGCGTCCCTCCTCCGTCTGCCTCAAAGTTGGAAGGTATGTTGGTCTTTGTTCCTCATTTCTCCCCACACCTCTACCAGGAGACAGCATGGTTTTCTGGATGGAAGAACTTCTTTAATAAAGGCAACTTTTTTTTTTTGTTTTGTTTTTCAGCTTATGGCGTTTCTGTGGTTACTGACATGTTGTGTAGAACAAGGAAGTAAACATGTTTCTCTACGGGTGATTAACTCTTTTTTTTTTGAAGATTGCAATTAAAATGTGTTTACTTTCTTCTTTTAAATGATCTGTCCGCATCCTGCGTTTGAAGAATAAGGTCTCGGAATATCTGCAGCAGTGGTAAGTTTATATATATTTAGATAAATGAACAACTATACTACCATTTCCACTCTGTGATATGTTTACTTGATTGCCCTATGGCGGTGTTTCCCTGGGAGTGAACGAAATCTCTGTAGAAAACATGAGTCACATAATAACTTTTGTGCCTTCTGCAAAACACGAGTCTTTTAGAAATATCACGAGTGAACTTTATACTACAGCTCATGTGGTTTATCTCTATTAAGGGATGACGGACAGAAAGTGCAATCTTTACAAGGTCAACAGATTTCCCTGAATTCGGGATCACTTGTTTTGTTGGAGCTTGGAAAGCATAGGTTACATCAATCTGTGATGCTCACAAAAACTAACTTATTAATGTGATTTCATCTATACTAATATTATAAAAACGATGGGCAGGATGTAATGTTCCCAGAGCCGGGCGGCCGTGTGGGATGCCGGACGAACTCGGATATTTAAAGAGGCAATCACTTACAAGGCATGGTTTTGCCTTGTTAGTGATTGCCCTTTTAAAAAAAAAAAATCAAAGTTCGGCCAGCATCCTGCCTGGCATTACATCCCACCCGTTGTCTGTATGTTCCAAATTGGAGCAAAGAACTTCTGAACCGATTTTCATGAAAACGGCATCATTTTGTAGAGGAAATAGCCGAAAAATTCCCTCTAACGCTTATCTCATTTCAGAAATCTCTACCAGTAAATTGAAGCCTTGTTACTCCCACAGCGGCATTAGTGCGCCTCCTCCGCACTGTGCAGGATCGTTGTCACTGAACTTAATTCCACAGAATGGCAGATACAGTAGGAAAGTCTGTTCTTCCATTAATGTCGCCATTTTGCTCTGTAAACCAATGCCAGTAACGTGCATCTTCACAAATATCTAAATAAACAAGTTGGTTTAATTACCATGCATTCCCAAGAGAGAACCCAAGGGCCTAATTCATAGATGTGCACTAATGCATTCGCAGATCATGATAATGGCCCTTATTCTGATCGGTGCGGCCCGATCAGAATATGCGGCCGCGACCGTGCAGGCGAATCCCCGCCTTCCATACGGATCGCCACCTGTCGTCCGTACACGGATATGTGGCGATCCGCATGAAATTGGACGGGGATACGCCTCCTCCATGGTGGGAGCAGCCCCTGCATTCGATGGTCGCCGAACATCGAATGCAGGGCCGCACGCTCCACCAGGTCCCGCAACACAAGACCACACGGACACTTGTCCGTGTGAAATCTTGTATGGGGGCGGGCAGCTGACATCCGGCGATGTCAGATGCCCGCCCCGTACCCACGCGTCACGGCCTCATTACCATGCATACGTCCCGCGTTTGCATGGGAACGCCCATGAAACGCGGGGCGTATGCATAGGGTAATGAGGATAAGTAGCCCCTCACGCCCCTCTACGCCCCCTGTGCGGCGTATAGAGAATCCTTGCGACGAAATCGCCTGCACATGCGCAGAGTGACCTCTGCACATGCGCAGAAGATAAACATCGGCGGCCCGTACGCAAGCGGGAATATCCGCATCGATCAGAATAAGGGCCAATATACTAATTCTGTAACTGCGTCTAAATATATCTAGGCGCCCACCGGACCAACGTCAAAGACAGCATCTGCAAACGTCAGGTTTACTGCGCACAAGATCACAGATGTAGGCTGAGTAACACCCCGAAAATGGGCTGTGACACGTCTACGTGTTTGCCACCGCTCCCCATAACTGACTCAATAACTTTGCAAATAAATCCTCAATGTAAGTAATTTCATAGAGGTACTGTGGAGTGTGCGCAGTGTGACTGCATTCCGATATGCATGGTTAATGATATTTCCGTGCATATCATCTAGTGTATATGCACCATGGGCCTGATTCAGACCTGACTGCTGTTCTGCAGATGACTGCAAGTAGATAGCCATCGCCGAGACAGAAAAAAAGTCTTGTGAAAATCTGAGAATGGATTTCTAAATGATCCCAGATCGATATCCAACGCAATTCCCGAACCATCAAATGACTTTCCAGTCTGTGCAAATGTGAGTAGCTCCGACCCTTCCACAAATCTGCAACAGAGACTGGCTGATCAAGACCCGCAATGACGTCACAGACGCTCCCTTAAAAGCTTGGACATGCCTGCACTATTTCTGACACCTGAAACTACGTCCGGTTTCCACCCCCAAACGCCGGCTTCCTGTCAGCCAACCTACGCCCACATTGGGTTTATGATCCATACTCGTTTTCTGTCGCTATTACGATCTGCACACATGCGCAGTCATTGCTTCATCTGCAAATTCACTGATCGTGATCAATCAGGCTCTATATCGTTAACAATAGGAAAGAAAAAAAACAAATGTGGGGTGCGCTATTATCAGCAGCTGGCTGGGGGGTTGTCAATACCCTGATTATCAAAAGGAGAAATAAATATGGTAAGCCAGCGCTGGCTGAATAATTATTCCAGATGGTATAAAATGATAAACATCTATTAACTCTAATCATACAAAATGTAAAAATCAATAGAACAACTGAAGTAATGAATAAATTAAAAATAAAAATGAAAATAAAGGATGGGGGAATGGGTCACAAAGTGACTTTGAGTGGTATTTTCATGGGTTGATAAAAAGTCAGTTGTCACAGAGTAGCCCAGATATATAGGTATTGTATATTACCAATTGGGAAATCCTTCCACTGATGTCCGTTGTATGAATCAAGATTGTGTCCTTTCCAGAGTTGGAAGAAATGTGGAGCTGGAGATGTTATGCTTAATGTGTTGGAAGCAAATTTGATCCTGATGGCGACCATTGGCTTCTCTGGTGTGTCTCTTTAGGGAACTGGCTTAGTATCCCAAATTATGTTAGAAACTTGATCCAGGTTCAGGTGGTGCTCTATATTTCTCAGGAATGGAGGTGGAAAATCAGTCGGTATGGGGGTCTCAATTTAATTGACTCAACGCGTTTCCCCGGATAAGTAACTTCCGGCTTCCTCAGGAGTGAACAATGCACACTGCCACGGGTCATTAGTGATGTCCCGTGTTGTCTGTACATACAGGACAGCGGTCCCTACTACCAAGAAATCAATGAGGAAATTGGTGCAATGTGCTAAATTCTAGACCATAACTTACAGCGTGGAAACATATCTTCATATATGCACTGTAGTGAGTGCTAGAATATAAGAATGTATACATGTTGCTTACATGCTAGTAACAAAGCAATCACAAGCTACTCATGCACCAGATGATAGGCTCCAATATTTTGATATTGACAATGTAGTGAATGCATGTAAAACAGAATGAATGGAGTCAGAGGCGGACTCACATGTGGCGGTGATTGGGTCTTTTGACAGTTTTCCATCTGTGACTTTACACAGAAGCTACTACAATGCCTTTCGCTGGTCTTCATCTGTGCATCTGACTGTTCGAGGACTGTCTGCATCTGTAAACTGTAATGTTGCCTGTTGCATATTTAGATGCCACAATCAGTAGCAACATCAAAACTTGCACCAGCCCTGTTGCAGGTGCTGAATTGCAGTCTGATTATGGCTCCAGTGTGACTGATTGAGTGTCTGACTATACAAACACCTCAGTGACACTAACACGTCCATAAGACAAGTAATCTTGAAAGTCCAGATTTTCTTTATAACCATGTTGCAGTACAGGATGTTCCTTTAATGAATGTACTTACTGATGTGACTTTGCAACCTACAGCAAGTTGAAAGGTCACATATAAATGGGGGTTTTCAATCCCAGGTAATGACTGTCGGGACGTCCCAACAGTCGGGACCCTTGCCCATTCTCGGGCCGCTCGACTCATATTCGGCAGGCGGGATTCAAAGTCCCGCCTGCCAAACGAAGAAAAGGGGGCGTGTCCACGATAAATGTCCATGGATCGTCGAGATACTGCCGTGATCTTGACAATCCACGGCCATTCTCGGCAAAATGGACCCGACTGCTTTTATAAACTCGGGCTTGTTTTGCCGAGATGCCTGTTCAATGCTCGGGAAAGACAGCATTGAACAGGCGCCCGCTGCTATTTCCCACGTCGGAAATAGCGAAGTGAGATTAAATACCCACCCACAGTAGCTGCTATGAATGATAATTGCTGTGCTACATTACCAACAACAGCATGAAGACTTATGGGGCTCATACCTCTGGTATGAGTATCGGAACAATTTCCCATTTTGCTAATGCCTGTTTCGAGGAGTCAGGAAAATCCAACATGTTGGAAATCTTCAATTATGCAATCACAACCCATCCCACCCCCAAATCTGGATTTTGATGATCCACTCAATGATCTCAGTCATTTTTGATTGGAATTGTTGAATCAAGAATTTCCAGCATGTTACATTTCCATGATCGAGTATATCAAAAGACAGGGTAAGGATTGTCAAAGGTGTGGTGCACCAAAAGAGAAAAAATAATTTTTACACATAAAACATACTTTTTATTGGTTTCTTTTAAAACTGCGAAATATACAGACTAACATGTAACATAAAACGGTGAGTACAGTGATTTTAAAAACTGCACGTGCGGTGTCAACATGCAATGCCCTCTACTGTGAAGATACACTCTCTTATTATTTATTTTTTACACATATATCCCTTGCGGTATCCGATGACTTATATTAGTCTTATTACAGATATCCACGGGTAGGTGTATTGATACAAAGAAAAGTTGAGTGATCTATATGAGTGTCACTGATGTCTCTTATTTAAATGGATTGATATCCCTGGATCCGTGTATGATAATGGGTGTTACCAGGTTGGGCCAATCCCCAAATCCCTTGGTATGTATGATATGTACACTCAAATTGGGAGATCTGGTGTTGGTCTTAGGTAGGTATTGTAGGCCTGATCACCTTAATCCTTTTCCCACAATTTAAAGATTTATGCACTATCTCAATTCACTGATACTAGTGCTATACACAGATAGTGGGGATACTTTTATGTATAGGTGTTTGTTAGATTTAAGCCAAACTCAGAATCTTCTGATGTGTATAGTATTCCCAATCCCTGCGGTGTTTGGTGCACACTTATATTGGATATCCAATAATGGTCTTTATTGGGTATGGTGGATTAATTGATTGTGGGGGAAGAATATCCCTGTTGGGTCCCCTTTATATTTTGCCACATTTTCAAAGGATTATTGCATTCACCGATGGGGGTTCTATACATATAGTTCACGGATAAAGTTTTACCAGGATATATAAATGTCTGCTGGTGACCTAATTAGATTAATCCCCTAATAATAGGTCTGTAGCTGTATCATTTATTAGGTGATTTCTACGGGTTTTAACAGCAAGAAAACAGTATTAATCTCTTATTGGTATTAGTCCTGTTGTTAATAATCCTCGTAGATAGCGTTTTAGCATATAAATCAAGGCAACATATGATTATCTCCCACGGGGTTTGACAGCAGAATTAAGGACAGAGACACTGTTTGTCTATAATGATTAGCTGTCCTGTTGTCAATTGCCCTCTTCAGAGACGTTGCATTTAATTATCACAGCATATAATATGATCCGCTGTATCAGATTAGATCAAAAAGTATGATCATAGGATGAATGATTTATTGTATCAGCGGAAAACAGCCTTGTGGGAACGGAGCGGTCAGGTCTCATATGTAAGGCTGGAGACCAGGTACTGTAACCCTCACGGGTGCTCAACGGAGTCCCAGAGGCTGTGGGGTTCACCTTATGCAGACAAGTATTATAACAATTTCAACATTAGAGTCCTAAAAAGGACTAGTATAAGAGACAAAGTGATTGTATATCGATAGGAGTCCTTACAAGGACTATATCAGGACACAAGTAGAGGCATGCAAGTGAAGCGACCGCACGGCTAAGGTGGCCGGCGTACGCTTCGCAGATCTTCCTCAGGGCAACCTGCGCTGTTGTCCTGAGTGGGTTTAAGTAGCAGTGTATCATTTGAATTCTCCAATCAGCAGCTTCCATCGCCGCGTCATGCCCTTAGCGTCATCCACATGACGTGGGTTCTGACAGTAATTCTGGATGTCCGTATTCAGCAACATTATCTCTGCTGCTGTGTTTATTGTGAGTGGATACATTTATTTTCACGTATATCGCATATCATTGCTATTGTGAGGGTTAATCCTATACCCGCATGCTTCCCATATTGTATTTTTCGTTGTAATTAATGACATCGCCAGACATCGTAAAGCCATCAATGCTCCGCATTTTAATTGATAAGTATGATTATTATAGTGGTGTAGTCTGTTCTACACTCAGATTCTTTTACAGCGCTTGTTTCTGTAAGTTATTGATGCTTGGCTCTGATACATTGTGTATCGTATCTGTGTGGTCACTCGTAAGCTGTGAGCAGGAGGCTCTATTCATTAGTGGGTTAATTGTCGGATTAAGTGTCCTATGTTACTTAGCGTATTCATTCTGATGTCATAGGAATTGATTATTTATGAATAATTATATTAATAGACTGTTGGGTATTGTAGATTGGTTTTTAATTTTATGTTGATTTTTATATTTATGTTTTATTTTTTATTTTTTATTTTATTTTATTTCGTGTTTTCGCAGGGTCATCCCCGAGAGTATCCCGGATTCCGACACATGTAAGTAAGTAATCGTCTTCACAAATATTTATTCTTCACGTTGTTGAGGTGCAGTGTAATACACTGATTTGGAGTATTGGGACCAGGTTGTCCCTTTCTTCAGTTTGGATTTATGTTCAATTCATTAATCTTGACATTCTGCTCTAAGCAAACTCCTAGTTTTAAATATTACGCTATAATATGACTCATAGTGCTGTTGGTGTACTCATTATAATATCCCAGTGTTAAGGGTGGGTGTACAGTGTTGTATAAGGGAGGGAGGAAGGAACTAATTTAAAGGGGGCGGTGAAGAGCACTAGTATTCCGTGCCGTCGACACTACGGTGTGTCGATTAATTAAATCTTCAAAATCTGCGAAAACACGAAATAAAAACAAAAAATAAATATAAAAATCAACATAAAATTAAAAACCAATCTGCAATACCCAACAGTCTATGAATATAATTATTAATAAATAATCAATTCCTATGACATCATAATGAATACGCTAAGTAACATAGGACACTTAATCCGACAATTAACCCACTAATGAACAGAGCCTTCTGCTCACAGCTCACGAGTGACCACACAGATACGATACACAATGTATCAGAGCCAAGCACCAATAACTTACAGAAACAAGCGCTGTAAAAGAATCTGAGTGTAGAACAGACTACACCACTATAATAATCATACTTATCAATTAAAATGCGGAGCATTGATGGCCTTACGATGTCTGGCGATGTCATTAATTACAACGAAAAATATAATATGGGAAGCATGCTGGTATAGGATTAACCCTCACAATAGCAATGATATATGCGATATACGTGAAAATAAATGTATCCACTCACAATAAACACAGCAGCAGAGATAATGTTGCTGAGAATGCCTGATAACTCTGCTCCCAATGACATCATTTTTTCATAGAGATCTTACTCTTTCATGTTTCAATCTCCTAATGTCTTATCTTTACTTTATACACTGATATACCAATCCAGAGACCTATGGGACTCACATATCACTTCACTTGAATGTCACCACCCCCATCAATACTTATACCCAATAAACCATAACACACCACCAATGCATATTGTCATGTATGAAAATAGATATACTGAATCACTACACCCTGGCAGTTTATCACAGTTTGTTTTTGAATTTTTACAGCAGTTGCACTTAATGTTTTTCGCAGTTATCACGACTCTTTCACCTAATACTGCCAGGATCCAATTGGACCTGGCATCCTATCTTCACCCTCCAGACCTAACTTTATGCTAATATTAGCTTTTCACAGGATTAATTTTGAAGATTTAATTAATCGACACACCGTAGTGTCGACGGCACGGAATACTAGTGCTCTTCACCGCCCCCTTTAAATTAGTTCCTTCCTCCCTCCCTTATACAACACTGTACACCCACCCTTAACACTGGGATATTATAATGAGTACACCAACAGCACTATGAGTCATATTATAGCGTAATATTTAAAACTAGGAGTTTGCTTAGAGCAGAATGTCAAGATTAATGAATTGAACATAAATCCAAACTGAAGAAAGGGACAACCTGGTCCCAATACTCCAAATCAGTGTATTACACTGCACCTCAACAACGTGAAGAATAAATATTTGTGAAGACGATTACTTACTTACATGTGTCGGAATCCGGGATACTCTCGGGGATGACCCTGCGAAAACACGAAATAAAATAAAATAAAAAATAAAAAATAAAACATAAATATAAAAATCAACATAAAATTAAAAACCAATCTACAATACCCAACAGTCTATTAATATAATTATTCATAAATAATCAATTCCTATGACATCAGAATGAATACGCTAAGTAACATAGGACACTTAATCCGACAATTAACCCACTAATGAATAGAGCCTCCTGCTCACAGCTTACGAGTGACCACACAGATACGATACACAATGTATCAGAGCCAAGCATCAATAACTTACAGAAACAAGCGCTGTAAAAGAATCTGAGTGTAGAACAGACTACACCACTATAATAATCATACTTATCAATTAAAATGCGGAGCATTGATGGCTTTACGATGTCTGGCGATGTCATTAATTACAACGAAAAATACAATAGCAATGATATGCGATATACGTGAAAATAAATGTATCCACTCACAATAAACACAGCAGCAGAGATAATGTTGCTGAATACGGACATCCAGAATTACTGTCAGAACCCACGTCATGTGGATGACGCTAAGGGCATGACGCGGCGATGGAAGCTGCTGATTGGAGAATTCAAATGATACACTGCTACTTAAACCCACTCAGGACAACAGCGCAGGTTGCCCTGAGGAAGATCTGCGAAGCGTACGCCGGCCACCTTAGCCGTGTGATCGCTTCACTTGCATGCCTCTACTTGTGTCCTGATATAGTCCTTGTAAGGACTCCTATCGATATATTATTATAATTATTATTATAATTTTATTTATAAGGCGCCACAAGTGTTTCGCAGCGCCGTACAAAGGAACAATACAGGGAAACAAAACTTGGCATAACATTGAATAAATAACAAAAATACAGTACAAATAAAGAGCGCCACAGATCAATACACATTACAGCTTGGATATAAGTAGTGAGGACTCAATCAACAAACAACTAGAGGCTTGAGGCCAATGATGGAGAGGAGTATGCAGATGAAGATGGTCACTGAGTGTTGGAGTAAAGGAGAGCTGTGAGTGAAATGTGAAGAGAAGTGGGCTTTGACAACAGGAGGGAAGAGGGCCCTGCTCAGAGGAGCTTACAATCTAGTAGGAAGGGGAGACAGACAGATTACAAGAGGTGCAAGCGAGGGGGTGGTGGTTAGATAGCAGGATGTAAACAGGCAAGGGGTCGGAGAACCAGCTGGTTTATGCAGTGGAAGGGTACGCTTTGATGAATAGGTGAGTTTTCAGTGCCCGTTTGAAGCTTTGCAAGGTCGGGGAGAGTCTAATGGAGCGAGGGAGTGCGTTCCACTGAAGGGGTGCAGCACGGGCAAAGTCCTGTACTCTAGCATGGGAAGCAGTGATCAGGGTGGAGGAGAGACGACAGTCGTCAGCTGACCGTAGAGGGCGGGAGGGTGTATGAATGGAGATGAGGTTAGAGATATATGGAGCAATGGAATTAGAGATGGCCCTGTATGTGAGTGTGAGGTGTTTGAAGAGGATTCTGTAGGGGAATGGAAGCCAGTGCAGATTTTGTTGAAGGGGAGTAGCAGAATTAGAGCGGCGGGAGAGGAAGATAAGCCTGGCTGCAGCATTGAGGACAGATTGGAGAGGAGCTAGTTGGGATTGAGCAAGGCCGGTGAGAAGAGCATTACAGTAGTCAAGCCGTGAGATGACCAATGAGTGGATGATCAGCTTAGTTGCACTCTGTGAGAGAAAGGGCCTGATGCGAGCAATGTTGCGTAACTGGAACCGGCAAGAATGGGCCAGCGTTTGGATGTGGGGTGCAAAGGAGAGGGAGGAGTCAAGAGTGACACCCAGACAGCGGAGTTGGGGAACAGGGGAGATGATGGTGTTGTTAACAGTGATAGAGATATTAGTAGGGGGCATAGCTCTGGGTGGGGGAAAGATAATAAGTTCGGTTTTGTCCATATTCAGCTTCAGAAATCGCTCAGACATCCAGGTAGAGATGGCAGCGAGGCAGTTGGAAACTTGAGAGAAAACAGTGGGGGACAGATCAGGAGAGGAGAGGTAGATTTGGGTGTCATCTGCATAGAGGTGATATTGGAAGCCAAAGGAGTTAATGAGTGCACCCAGAGAGGAGGTGTACAGAGAGAACAGAATGGGGCCAAGGACTGGGGCCAAGTCCTTTTTAGGACTCTAATGTTGAAATTGTTATAATACTTGTCTGCATAAGGTGAACCCCACAGCCTCTGGGACTCCGTTGAGCACCCGTGAGGGTTACAGTACCTGGTCTCCAGCCTTACATATGAGACCTGACCGCTCCGTTCCCACAAGGCTGTTTTCCGCTGATACAATAAATCATTCATCCTATGATCATACTTTTTGATCTAATCTGATACAGCGGATCATATTATATGCTGTGATAATTAAATGCAACGTCTCTGAAGAGGGCAATTGACAACAGGACAGCTAATCATTATAGACAAACAGTGTCTCTGTCCTTAATTCTGCTGTCAAACCCCGTGGGAGATAATCATATGTTGCCTTGATTTATATGCTAAAACGCTATCTACGAGGATTATTAACAACAGGACTAATACCAATAAGAGATTAATACTGTTTTCTTGCTGTTAAAACCCGTAGAAATCACCTAATAAATGATACAGCTACAGACCTATTATTAGGGGATTAATCTAATTAGGTCACCAGCAGACATTTATATATCCTGGTAAAACTTTATCCGTGAACTATATGTATAGAACCCCCATCGGTGAATGAGATAGTGCAATAATCCTTTGAAAATGTGGCAAAATATAAAGGGGACCCAACAGGGATATTCTTCCCCCACAATCAATTAATCCACCATACCCAATAAAGACCATTATTGGATATCCAATATAAGTGTGCACCAAACACCGCAGGGATTGGAAATACTATACACATCAGGAGATTCTGAGTTTGGCTTAAATCTAACAAACACCTATACATAAAAGTATCCCCACTATCTGTGTATAGCACTAGTATCAGTGAATTGAGATAGTGCATAAATCTTTAAATTGTGGGAAAAGGATTAAGGTGATCAGGCCTACAATACCTACCTAAGACCAACACCAGATCTCCCACCTACCCGTGGATATCTGTAATAAGACTAATATAAGTCATCGGATACCGCAAGGGATATATGTGTAAAAAATAAATAATAAGAGAGTGTATCTTCACAGTAGAGGGCATTGCATGTTGACACCGCACGTGCAGTTTTTAAAATCACTGTACTCACCGTTTTATGTTACATGTTAGTCTGTATATTTCGCAGTTTTAAAAGAAACCAATAAAAAGTATGTTTTATGTGTAAAAATTATTTTTTCTCTTTTGGTGCACCACACCTTTGACAATCCTTACCCTGTCTTTTGATATACTCTGTCTACAAATTGTCTGTGGTGGCACACCTCTGCAACCACAAATGTTATTTAAACACACACCAATACCTGCAGAGGGCCTATATTAAAGACCTGTATAGCTTTAAATGTGATAATCTTGTGCGATTGAACCCACCAAAAACCCCATTTCGACATTTCCATGATCACCAGGCATTTGGAGAATGGATAATTGCCCCAATACCACCGAACTATATGGGCCCTAATGGCAAGTATTAAACAAGTCATTCTAAAGGTATAAGTGGTTTATTAGTTTATGGGCATATTGATTCCAATCAGCGTACACATGTAAATAAAGCTCCTTTTCTTTTTTTTAAATTAGCAACTACATATGTGGAGATTTTCTGATTCATTGGAGGGTATCCAATTAGCCCAGAAGAAACACTGAGAGCGAAAAACGTTTTTTTGTTTTTTTTTCCCTGATGTTTCTCCATTTTTTTTTAGTTTTCTTTTTTGAAGGGGAGGTGGAGGGGAGAGTGGGGGCTATCTAATTAGATTGCCTGGAAAAAATTCTCCTGAAAGCACACAGGTTCAGTGAAATCTGTGTGTTTTTGGCCACGCTGGCTTATTAGGGCTAGCGGGATAGCTTTGTGTGAAGCAATTACCACAATTAACTGGATAATGCCAACTGTATGAATTTAAGTCAGGCTTACACAAGTGTGGCCCAACAACCAATCAAATTGTAGCAATGATTTTTTTAGATAGTCCCAGAGAAATGATGGCCGGAATCTGATGGACACATCTGAAATGTATGCCCCGCTGTTACAAAAAATATCAGGCGTCAACCTTCTAAATGCAGAATATTGATGAATATATTATATTCAACAGGCAATGCGCTATCCATACAAGGCTGTTTTATGTATGTTATCATACATTATGACAAGCAGTGAAGCTATTTGAAGGCAGAGATAAGGATTCTGTCTTATACTTTAGAGGAAAGGTCACATTGCCCGTCCCATACAATGCTTGTGTTAGACAAGACATCCATAGATCACAGAGAAGTATGCAGTGACCTTGGAACGATTTTAATGGAGCAATAAGAGATAGTTTCTGTCCTCATAGGGCTGCTGGAAGCCATCCCGAGTGACTGATTACACTGACATGTGACTTCAGTGTCCAAGCACCAATATATCTCTGTATGCTAACAAATGTGTCATCTGTATGTAAACTAAAAATACATCAGTGGCTGCGACACTTTATTCACAAGAAACACAATTCTGAGTAATGTTTATTTCAGTAAATAAAAATGAGTTGCTTTTTGGGAGCAAATAGTCTGATTCAGCACAGATTGCTAATTAGCGAAAAGTGCTAATTAGAGCAAAGAAAGAATAAAAATAAAAATGTGCAAAATTGCGATAGCCTCGAAAACCTGGAACATTCTGCTGTGATCCCTCTTCAAAGCAGTCAGTAAAGACAGCATAGAATAGGACCCCGCCACTATCGGTGGCACATTGAATACCCCCCTAAGTGTTAACAACCATTAACATGTTAACACACAAATTTAATGGTCGTCAACACGGCTATTATTTATTTATCTTATCCCCTTTTGGCTGTAGAGAATGTTATATGAACTTACCATGTGCAAACCCTACGGACATCCACCGTGCAATCATATCTGCAGTCTGAGAAACCACCTTGGAGAAGAACACCTGCAAGGACAAGTCCTGTTATACAGATAAAGATAAAGTGGGCACACATAAAGGACTGACCAATCAGCTGCCATTATGCAGGCAACGTTAGGAGCTGTTTGTTTGGTTCTTTATCTCTTTCCAAACCTTGATACATCTCCCCTAGATAAATCTAATGCTAACATGCTTATAATCATTACAATGAAACATACACAATGACCTATTGAAAATGTTCAAAGTTTTACCTGAAAGCAGCTGCACTCTATCAGACAACCTCCTCTTAATATAAAATTTCCCCGAAAAACAAAGCCCCATGTTACCTGGAACTAGTGGCATGTAACAAGAAGCATACCACAGAGCAACTATATGTATTAAATACAGCTTGGCCGTGGAGCTACTGGTGGATTACAAAGCTCCCAAGAACAAACTGACAGAAAGGAAATAAGGGGCCTGCCTTGGGCCCATCATTTACTATAGACAGAAATGCAGCTATAAGCAGGGGTTCATTGATAGACAATAAATACTTATCTGAGCTGGGAAATGTAGCTCATTCTTTAGAACTCACCAATACTTTGTTAGGATCTGTTGTGCTAATAGATGGAAAATGTTCCTTTATGATAAAGTCAACTAATTTCCTGCAAAAGAGAATATATAATACATTACTTGTAATGTATTCTTCTAGCATCTTTTCACATTAGTTGCAAAATAGAGATCAAATGTAGCGCTCATTGGTGAATACTGTATAGAATACATCTATTTTTTTTGTATAAGTGGATTAAATGTTTAACCCCTTCAGTGGCACTCCTGAGAATTTTCTGTGTTGTACTCCAGTGCGCAGACTGGCAAATTTGGAAAATTCTCAGCTTCAGCGGCTGCCCAGCTCCTGCTGCCTCCCTCCCCCGGCTGTGTACAGCATGACCTTGTGACGTCACACCACACACAGCCAGGTTGCTGGGGGGCAGGGACGGGCAGCGGCTGATATACTGTTCAGCGGCGCTGCCCGGACCCAGGGTTGCAGTGGTACATATTATATCAGCGACGGCTTCTATCTGGGCGTAGGAGGGGGGCTGCTGCTGTTTTTTTCCATCCAGGGTCCCCACCAAATTGCCGGTTCTCTGCCGCCCAAGTTCCCATGAAACAATAGGGGTTATTCTGGTTCACTCGCAAAGGCAAATTCACTCTCAGATGGACAAAACCATATGCCATGCAGGTGGGGCTGATGTACCATGTGCAGAGATTACATTTGGGTGGGGGTTTACTTCGAACTGACATCTTTATTGCAGTGCAAAAACAAAGCAGTCAGTATTTACCCTGCACAGAAACAAAATAACTCACCCAAATCTAACTCTCTCTGCACATGTTGCATCAGCCCCTCCTGCAGTGCACATGGTTTTGTCCATCTGAAAGTGAATTTGCCTTTGCGAGTGAACCAGAATAACCCCCAATTTGTACACAAGTATAGGACATGTATGGCATGTTCTTCCCAGTAATTGCTTGATTGGTTACTGTAACAAAAATAATGGCTGGTTATCTATGTAAGACTATGGACTTACCGTAGTAAGTCAAATTCACCAGAATTAGTCAAAACCTCAAGTGAACCAATTCGAAACCATGATTTTGCAACCCGTAGAACCACTGCACCTGCATAAAAAGTTTATATATTTCATATTTTAGTTATATAAAAAAGTCTAAAATACCATGATCAAAATAGGATGTATTAGTGACCTCCACAAGGTCTTTGTTGAGGCTACCAGAGAACATATAAGGGTGGCCGATAGTTCTATAGCGATAGCATATACTATAGAAGCAGGAAGGGCCCATCTGGTGCCCATCTGGTGGGCCCATTTCTTTTTGCAAGGTAGAGGCTCCGCCTCCCGATCGGCTCACAGAGAGAGATAGAGAGAGACGCTGGACTCGCGGCGGGTCCGGTGGCTCTCTCTGTGTGCCACTGAGGTCCAGGAGAGAGGGGGGCAACACACGCTGCTATTCCCCTCTCTCCTGCAAGCCGGGAGAGGCAGTGCATACAGGACCTGTGTCGTGTGCGTGCACAAATGCCAGGGCCAATTCGGCGGCCCAGTTCGTCGCTGGTGGCAGGCATTGCTAGTGAGGACAGCACACATGGGCCACGTGGCAGAGAAGGAAATTTACTATGGTCGAATTTTCTGTTCTTTAAATTTAATAAACTGAAAAATCAGCCGATTTTGCTCATTTACTAATGAAAATCACGGTAGTAAATACAAGTACAAATCGTTTCTGGGGGAGTGGGAACCAGGGAACCCAAGGGCCAGGTCTGAAGCCCGGGGCTAACCCCAGCATGCCTGGTGTCAACATAGGTAAGTATGTGTGTAAGTGTGTGCATATTAAAGTTATACAATCACGGTGTGCGTGTTTGTGTTTTTATTTTAACATTTGTTTGATTGTAGAACTACAAGCGCCAGGGGGCCCTTTAATGTCCCACATACTGGTACTTGTGGTTCTCCAAATACCAGCATGTGGGTAAGGTTTGCCGGGACCTGTAGTTCCACATCCAAACACAATATTTAATCAACACCCAGGGGTGCCTGGGATAGCCCTGGGTTTCAGCCCTTGGGTTGGACCCCTTTATTGGGTGGGTCCCCACTCACCCAGGGACGCCAGCCAGGGCTGACTATTTGGAGGAAGAGCCGGGCTGGTTATGCTTAAAAGGGGAGACCCCATACCATTTTGTTTTTAATTTTTAACTCTGGGCGGTATGTACAAAGCAGTTGCGGTACATGCTGCCGCACATCGCAATCATATTAATTGCATATGTATTAACATATGTGATTAGTATCGCAAAGGACAGCGCTTGCGATAAGAACTGCCCTTTGTGAAGCGGTAGGCCCGGGAGTGAGCGGGTCTCCGCAGGGCCTCCCCCCTCCTGCTGTGCCTGGTAGCCCCTGCTAGAATGCTGCCCGGACAGAAGTGAGGCTTCTATGAGCTAGAGCTGGTGTAACCCCCTACGGCAAAGCCCCGGCAGTGGAGCTTTACTGCATATGAAATTGCAGTAAAACCCCCAAAAATTGGGTTTTTACCGCATTTTTTTGTTTAGTGCATCTCGCTTTCTTTCTTTCTTTTATGTTTATACATAGAAGCAATGCGCGGATCTGAGGGATCATGAGATGCTTCAGGGTTGGCAGTGTTTGGCTGCCAGTAAACCCATGCAAACACAGGAAGAATGAACAAACTCTACACAGATAGGGCTCTAGAATCATGAATCAGTAAAGCTGACAATAATGACACATTGCTGTCCAACAACACTAATAATAATAATAATAATAATAATAATAAAGTAAATCAGTGACCTGAAGGCTATGTACTCCTGATTACTGGAAGTATTTGTGTGAAGTGGCAGATTCAGTTTAAGTTACACAATAATGTAACCCTTTGGGGGGTATGCAATCGCCGTCGAGCATCTCCCGTAGGGGAGATGCTCGACGGGCCCTATTCAATGCTGTCTTCCCCGACAGCATTGAACAGGGTTTCCCGGCAGAACGAGCCCGACATCTCTAGCTGTCGGGCTCGTTCTGATGAGAACAGCCGGGAAGTGACAAGCTGCCGGCTGCAGCTCGTCACTTCCCGGCTGCAACTCGCGGTCACACCCCCTTCTCGTCCCGCTGCAGGCGAGACATTGAATCCCGCCTGCATGTTCTCGGTCGAGCTGACCGAGAACGGGACCGGGTCACGGCGGGCGAGCAAGCTTGCCTGCCGTGACCTGAAGATTGAATACCCCCCTTTGAGAGAGATGCGCAAAATATTGTCTAAAAATGTAAGCGTCACTCACATTTGTTATATAAATTCATATTTCCTATATAAGGTAACATTACAGGTCATTATGATGAATAAAAATGTTTGTTTGGCAATTTTCACACCTATTTTGACAAATTCCCTTGGACTCAAAGGGTTCAAATAAAATACCAGGGTCATGTGTATACGTTCTGAGTCATACAGCAAAATGCAATCAGTTAGGATATCACTGACCTCTTTCTTTCTTAACATTTCCATTATAGAATGGATCCCTCCAGACAGCATCATTGCTCACCACAAGACTGGGTTATAAAACAGAACATGATACATTTTAGCACTTTATAGCCAAGTCTGAAAGCCGCTGCAAATGTGACAATCTTAGGTAAAGGTGTAAGCTTAACATAAAGTATTGAACCTTTTGCAGTCCATTTTCTTTTGAAATTCAAAAAGTCTGGTTTAAATGTTTAAATTAATTGTAATTTTTATTTATTTTTTATCCAAAAATGGTCTACGTTGAATGTTGAAAGATGTTAATGTTCTTATTTTAAAGTGGCTCACCATTGGATCTGCCACTAGCGCTAGGGCTGTTGAGCCTGACTAGACGTTGGACCTAAAAGGTTAATTTGTCAGTAATATATTTATATTGATTGATTCTATCTAGTATTCTATCAATAAACCACATAGATCATATGTTTATTTTCCCCACAAGATCTCAAAAGTAAAATCTGCTGCAAAAACTGATGTTGGTGTTAAAAGTGTAGGTGAGCTTTAGTAATAAAAAGAGATACTTCATTTAACAAGAAATTACACTGTGAATGGAAAACTGATTATCGCTGATTAAACAACATCTACTTAAGGAGGGAATGGTGTACTGTGTTTGTACCTGGCAGCTCTGCTGGTGGGGATCCCCAGGTAATGCATGGCCTCACTACACAGGAACTCCCTTACAGAGGAGCGGAGCACAGCTCTTCCATCACCATTCCTGCGGAACCAATAACAGAACAACAATCATTACACAGCTCAAGGGAATATTGTGCCCATTACTATACAGTAGCAGACCCACACATCCCTGCTGCCCTGTGGGCTAAGGACTAGCAGCAATCTGTAAGAGGTCTTAGCTGCGCCCTTCATCCATACAGTAACCCACACTGTAACCTCCTTTCTCCACCAATCATTTCTAGCTATGTGATATTCCCAGTAACCATCACAGAGCACCGATAGTATAATAATAATCTGGCTATGTTATACATAGTGTAGTCACTGGCTCTTTTACATGCACCCCAAGTGGTAGGCTGTTTATGTTATACCCACATGGTAAGACAGACAAATAGTGAGCTCGCTGAGTAAACCTCACAATTTAGAGGATGTCACATAAGAAAACCCGTCTTTTTTTTTTTTTTTTATATACAAACGATTAAACAATATTACCTTGAATATGGTGTTTTTCCAGAGCCTTTTAACTGAAGTTCCCATCGCTCTCCATACCTACAGGATTAATTTACATTGCATCAAAAGGAGCAAATGAAACATTTACACATATATATATATATATATATATATATATATATATATATATATATATGTAGAAACTAAATAAGAGGAGCGCACCAATAATGAGCAATAATGTATTCATCTTTTACTAAGAATGTATAAAAGCTCACATACATCAAAGAAAGAAAGTATCAGCGTAAATCGTGGAGCACCGTCACCGCATAAAGCCGTCCGACTTCAGCGAAGTACCAGGGAAAGCGGCAAGATGTCAGCACAGCGTCTCACTCCACAAGATAACCACGGACCAGGACCAGACTCAGTACGTCGGATAACCACACCCCAACGCGTTTCGTCAGTACGTATGGGGGCATGTCATACACCTGCGCAGGTATATGTAACCAATATCTCTGAATTCTATTATCATGTAGTGTTCAAGATTGGTTACTATTACTATTCAGTGTGCCGGGGGAACCAATGTCTTGTTACTGACAAAGTATTAACCCCTCCCTTTTCATGCACCTGAAAATTAGTACTGAACTAATTTGAGCATCTACCACTATCTGTATGTATAGTGTGTACCCAGCCTTATTCTCCATATTTCATTTTGAGACAAGGATTCAAATAATGTAAACCAAGTAGTTCTGAGTATGCCACTGTTATATTGGTAGGCAAGGCATTATACTTGCTGCTTCCTTGGTAGCTAATTTAGGTCTAGGACTAAAAGCATACACTAGTCTGACTTGTCCTGAGGAAAAGTCAGGCCACTTTGCCCTTGAGCACTTTGCCCCGGGAGGCTCGCTTATGATTTGGAACTTGATGTGGCAAATTACATTTAATAAATCGCATGTGATTTATTGCATGTACAGTATATCCCCAGGGAGCTGGCAGCAGCGGGGAGCAGGGTCCGTGCAGTGCGGGGCAGCCAGTGAGGTCCCTGCAGCGCTGGGCAGTCAGTCAGCGGGGTCCGTGTTGCGGCTGGGAACTAAGTAGCGCTCTTTGCCGGGCGGGACGGGAAGCAAAGCTCTGCTGAATTTGAAAACATTTTTAAAAGACTGGCTGGACGCTGATTGGCTTAATGTCTTAGCCAATCAGCCTCCGGCAAATAGCACAACAGGCTCCCAGCTGCCGCTGCCCGAATGTCCGCTGCCTGGACGCCGCTTCCCATCTACCGCTGCCCGGATCACCGTTGCCTGGACCTGCTGCTGCACATAGGTGTGTGACTGCAGTGCTTCACCGCTGGCACACACCTACGGATCGGACCAACACATCATGGGTGCTTAAAAGCACCCGCGATGTGACGCTGATGGGTCCGAACTGACAGATTGAACCTGCAGCAGGTTCAATCTGTACGGTGCGACCCGATACGCACGGGATTGCGCAACAGGTCAGATGAGGTGTCTAACACATACGATTTCTCGGCCCGATCCGTCTGGATCTGGCGAAATCGTCCCAAATCAGACAAGTGTATGGGCAACTTAAGGGTGGTTTGGGTGCACCTGACTGATTTGGATCGACATGCCTGTCTCCTGGTGAATTTAATTATTTGTCTAGCTTTAATTGCATAAGATGTTTTGTGCCTAGAAATATCATTACATAAATACTGTAAACTATTTTTATAAGAGCATGCACTGTATTTATTGGTGATAGCCATATCTCTGTGTACTCTTACCATCATATTTATTATATATATTTATAAGTCTCTTTTTATTTACTACACCAGTCGCAGCGATGTATTTATGCCCGCAGATTGCAGCATGAAGTCACGCAGTATGTGCTGCAGCCTGTCATTATCTACTCTTGGAAATTAATTCTATGGGCTTTAATAAAAAAAATTAAAAAAAAATCTATAAAGTTTTCTAATATTGGGCCTTATTCTGGTCTGTGCGGCCGGAGCCGAATATGCGGCCAGGACCGTGCGTCCTAAACCCCGCCTTCCGTACGGATCGCTCACTCCGTCCGAATGCGGTAAGCCGCTGACCGCATGGAGCACGAGTGGTTTTCTCATGTATACACCTCCTCCATCTCTAGGAACCTCCCCCATCATTCGATGGTCGCATACCATCGAATGCAGGACCGAGCGGTCAGGCAGCTCCCGCGAGCTCAGACCACTCGGGCATTTCTCCGTGCAAAAGCAGGGATCTGGGGGGGCAGCTGACATCGGGCAATGTCATATGTCCGCCCCCTACACGTGCGTCACGGCCGCATTACCATACGTACGCCCAGCGTTTGCATGGGAACGCCCATGAAACGCGGGGCATATGCATATGTTAATGAGGCCAAACAGCCCTTCACGCCCCTCTCCTCCCCCTGTTCGTAGTGTAAACAATTCATGCGGAATTTGGACGTATGTCCCTTTCGCACATGCGCAGATATGCCTCTGCACATGCGCAGACACAAAACATCGGCGGAACGAACGCACGCGGACATATCTGCACCAACCAGTATAAGGGCCATTATTATTTTATTAAATAAAAAAGATTAGATATAATCAGATAGAGATATATAATAGAGATATATTTGTAAATTACCTGTTTATATACGTAGAAATTAAATGTGCTCTGCCATCCCCCAGCTGGCCGGCCCATATACCAAACTAATGACAGAAAAACAGAGTGAAGGTGAATGGATTAATTTGGTAAACAAAATTCCTGGGGAGCTGCGGGGGCAGTGTCTGGGAAGCGCTGAGTGAGTGGACACTGCGGACAGCTGCGACAGAATTTGAAAATTTAAAAAATAGGCCGGTCGCGGATTGGCTGAGAGAGAGAGAGAGAGAGAGAGCACTCTCAGCCAATCAACGACTGGCCTATCTTTTGAACTTTCAAATTCTGCCGCCACTGTCCACAGTTTCCGCTCACTCAGCGCTTTATGGACACTGCGGACTGCCCGCTTCGTCGCTGCACCCACAGCCCCCAGGCGCTTCACGAAGCCCGAGCCCCACACTGCCCAGGTTGGACTGCCCACCCCGCCGCCCCTGCACCCACAGCCTCCAGGCGTTTTTGTGTTGCCCACCCCCTTTACATAGGTGTGTGCTAGCAGTGCTTCACCGCTGGCACACACCTACGGATCGGACCAACACATCATGGGTACTAAACAGCACCCACGATGTGCAGCTGATGTGTCCGATCTGACAGATTTAACCTGCAGGAGGTTCAATCTGTAGGGTCCGACCTGATGTGCTCGGGACCACGCATCGGGTCGGATGGGAGGTCACACGCATCCAATTTGGGCCAATTTCTTGGTCCGATCGATCGGAATCGTGCGAAATCGTCGGTTATGTATGGGCACCTTTACTTAGATATTCCTATAACCACATGAAGTGATGGGTACTTATAGTTACCTGGTGGCCGCCGTATCTGTGAGCTAGAGGATCAAATCCAGAAATCCATTTACTACCGCTTACAAAGTGGAGAAAGTCAATTGTGTCTACAACAGAGGAATCCAGATCCAGCAGATTCTCCAATACATCCTATAAGATAGGACAATGCAACATTACATCATTATATATAGTATTTATTGCACAGTACTGGGGTATCCATAATGAGTCTGTTGCACAGGGGTCTATGAGTTACTAGGATGTTTTGGGAAAGATGTAGCAGGCACAGGGGTAAGCAAAGATCCTGGCACTTAGCCACAGTCTTCTGAGCAGGCGCCATTTTAGAGAAGACAGGTGGTATTCCCAGCAGTCAGGTAACTTGCGGGGGATGGGACTGATATGGCTCAGCAAAACGGATGGTGGTGGGATGGAATGTCTTATGTAAATGCCACGGTTATACAGTGCATGCAATTGTATTCAGCTCTGCACACTTACTGACTACAGGCAATCTCCCAGGTCAGATGGTGACTGGGATGGCAATGGGATTTAAACCTGGCATATAGGTTCAATTTCAGAAATGTATTTTCTTCAATGGCAAGACTAATAATGCTTCTACCGTGTGGCTGGCAGCGCTGGCCCGTGGGTGCCCACATGCAGTCACGGGTATCCAGCTGGTAAATAATGTCGATCTCTATGGTAGCTACTGCAGCATGTGTCACATTCCTACAGCCCAGACATGCCATCCCAAGTCATATACACCCATGTGACCTAGCCTTATGACATAAGGAGCGGATAATAATTCTTATGTACTTCCCATGAGTTATCTAATGGATACAGTCTGTGGCTATCTTAAGGAGTACAACATTAGGACAGTAGATGTCAACTCATTCCATTTACTGGTGCTTGGGTAACTCCAATCATTTATTTGACAATTGAAAGACCAATGGGTAAAGACCAGGAATGCTAAACTATAACAGTGTATCTCCGCGTCACAAGTGGGCATTGTGGATTACTATTAGTCTCGCCGATTACTATACGTTTACTACATTGATGAAGCTTACCCCCGACACAGCGACGAGCCGCACATCAGAAGTGAATGGAGTTGGGTAGACATGGGAGAAGATACAGCCTTTCACTCTTCTTACATAGTTGTCTCTGATTGGGTCAATGGGCAGGTCAGCTGGGAGTTTACAACAGACATTTTTGTTTAATGAGTTTAAAAGGTGTAGCAATAAAAAGGGAGGAAATTGCTGTAACATTATTATGGTACAGCGTATTATGACACAATAAATATAAATGGACCGAATCCAGTAGCTGAAAAAACATTCCCAGCATTAATACGCACAACACATGCATGTTACGTTTTGAGCTTTCAGACTTATGGGTCTACTTATGTAAACACTCTACCATCTGCACACCATCATATGTACTATATACACCTGCACCAGCCTACACAAAGCACTGCTTCATTTCTACTTTAAATATGGCCCCAGTGTCTGCGGATCTACATTTAGGAACATATCCAAGTTCACTGAGATACCCGTGAATCGGGCCTTCTTAACAGCGTAATAGGCCCAGAGCAAAGTACTGCACTGAGGCGACCTGCACACTCATTCATGGAAACCATTTATAACAAATCATAACATGCTGCTCCTGCACATTCTCTTCCCATGCTTCCATAGAGTGAATAGGTGTAAGCAGTCTGATTGGTAGATAGCTGCAGCCATCCACCAATCAGCATGATGACAGCCATTCACTGTCTGGCTGCAGGCTGGGGGCAGGTAGAGAATTGTGTGACCACCACCCACCCCGGCTTGGAGGACCCTAGAATTGTGGGGCTCGGGACAGCTGTCCAGTGTGCCCATACAGTTGTGATGGTGAAGTCACATTTTTGGTTTCACTTCAAGCCACCTCCCAGAGGTACTCTCCCAGAGATGGAAAGCGGTCCGATCAACGCGTTTCGGATATTGGGTATATCCTTGTTCAAGATGTACCCTTGAAAAAATGATATACCAAATATCTGAAACGCGTTGATCTGGACCGCTTTCCGTCTCTGGGAGAGAACCACCGGTATTCATATACACGGACACTGACGCTGACACGCAACCCCGGTCCGGCCTTATCTGCTGCACGCCTCACCGGCAATCAGCTTGGAGCCATCTTAAAGCCAGTATACCTGTGTGATCTCTCTCTACGTACTGAGAACTTTTAAACTACATGTCGTTTTATCTGTGTTTTATGCTGGAATAAATTGTGCAAGCTTTTCTCATCATCTGGCTGCCGTTTATGGGAAAAAGATACCTTTATGAGAACGCGTGAGAGAACTATAATGTAGGTTAAGCTCATGTCATTGAAGTTGAAAGTCGTGGTAAAGAAACCATTTATATGTACACCTGAATAGAACGCTAATGTGAGTTCACTTCTATCTGCAAGCGCAATGGGATTACATCTATGTTGATGTGGCACTCCGTGGGAAACTTAAAGGGAACAGATACCCTTTTTTTTACAGATAGCATTTATTGCCATCTGTTATCAGCGCTGGTTACCCATTTATGTTGTCTGTATTTATGTGTTATTAGGTTGGGCGTTTACCTTTTTTTGGGAGACCAGCTGCTAATTTGAGCTCAAGGTCTGGGCAAACATTATCTGTATCCAAACAATATATGATGTGAATAAAATAAATATCAGTATACCTAGAGCATCGTCCAGTGAGGCACTCCATACATCCAGAGAAGACACCTTCGCTCTCCTTTCACAAGATGCACTTGTATTGAGCGTATGTAGTAAAAACGTATGTTTGCCGTTCTCGGTGTCCTTCGGGCTGTTAGGTCTCCAGGCCAGGCAGTAAGTTCCACACGCTGCCACAAGATACACCAGAGCCAAGCCTCTGCCCAGAACCATGCTGGCCTTTTTCCATTTACTCAATGTTTGATTTTTACATCAATTTTTCACAGAAAAGTCATTGATTTTTCTAAGGAGGGATTAAGGCAAGAAAGTAGCATGTATTAGACCAGTTGTAAATAGTACTTACAGTAATTATCACCATGGCTGTAGTCGGTGATCTCACTATATTATTACAGGACTAGTAACATTTTGATAAATGAAGGCTTGGTAATTAGTGCAGCAGGTTAGAACCGAGGGCCTGATTGTGATTTGTATTCTATACACTATGCAACTGCATTCATTTCCGCCCATGGGACTTAGTAAACCACGCATGTGAAGCAGCTGTAATGGATAGAGGTGCCCAATAGACCCAACTGCAACTGTGTACACATACACAGCATCAACACGGAAATAAGGAACAAACCCCAAGCCGGCGAGTCTATGGTCCGGAACTGAGATGCTGGCGCCATGTTTTCTGCATACGGGATTGCAGATGCAGGTTGAGAAAGGCCCCAAAAACAGTCGCAACACCCCAATGTTTCTGCCACCATTCCCAGTAATCTCCCCCGAATTGACCCTTCCTGTCAAAAAATCTGCAAATGAATCTGTGGCTGCAATCTACTGATTATCGCTCACTTGCATAGGCGTGCGCACCACATTTTATTAAGGGGTGCACTGTCAAAGGGGTGTGCCTAGCTCCACCTATTGGGTCCGTCTGGGGTTTCTACCATCATCTATTAGCACTCTCTACAATATAAACTAGAGATGTGCGGCGGCCACTTTTTCGGGTTTTAGTTTTGGATCTGGATCTCCCTTCGTGTTTTGGATCTGGATTGGTTTTGGCAAAACCACCCTTGTGGGTTTTGGTTTTGGATCTGGATTTTTATGAAAAAAATGCTAAAAATGGCTAAAATAACAGAATTTGGGCCTGTTTTTGCCCCTAAAGTATTATTAACCTCAATAACATTAGTTTCCACTCATTTCTAGTCAATTTTGATCACTTCACAGCTTACAAAATTGTTTTCATTTACTGTAGTTGGGACAAAAGGGTATACCGAGGTAGCAGGATGACTAAGCTAAGCGACAGCAGTGGGCATTACATCAGGGTTGCCTACCTCTGAAAATTCATTTCAGGGAGAAAAGTAAAATGCATGGGTCGGGCCTTGTGTTGTCAAGGGGCGGACCTTGCTTTACCAGGGGGGCGGTCCTTGCATCACCAGGGGGTGGGCTGGGAGTAATCAGGGGGCAGGTCGTGCATCATAAGGGGGCAGGCCATGCATCACAAGCGGGTGGGCCATGCATTGCCAGCTGCTCATTTTAGTGTGTGTGTGTGAGTGCAGTACAAAATTTACTGATCAGAAGTTTGGATGCATGTTACACGGTTTGTCATCAGCACTGTCCAGTGTCTCACACTAGGGACAAGAGTGCATCAGCCAGTGGTAGCAGTGTGGCTGGGAGACACCTCCCCCCTCCTCCTTCCCTGCTCTGGACGGAGCAGCCAGCCAGGCACTAGTGAATGAGTGTGCTGGGCTGGCTGAGTGAGTGTCATTCCTGCACATACTGTATCTGAGGGAGTGTGCCCTGCACTCACAGGGAGAGATGCAGGGACAACAAATTCCTTGCCCTGGCTCCTGTGTGTGATGGCGGGTGAGAGAAGTACATCTTACCCTGGTCCTCGGTAAATACATGAAGTTCTTCTTGCCCTGTCCAGGGTCTCACACTAGGGACAAGAGTGCAGCAGCCAGTGGTAGCAGGGTGGCTGGGAGACATCTCCTCCTCCCCCCTCCTCCTTCCCTGCGCTGGACGGAGCAGCCAGCCAGGCACTAGTGAATGACTGGCTGGTTGAGTGACGTTCCGTGCATACTGTATCTGTGGGAGTGTGCCCTGCACCTGACTCCCATCTCACAGGGAGAGATGCAGGGACGGAGTGAATTCCTTGCCCTGGCTCCTGTGTGTGACGGCGGGTGAGAGAACTAGTACATCTTACCCTGGTCCCGGCCGGTAAATACATGAAGTTGTTTTTGCCCTGCAGTCCCGTTGGCGGTGTCACCGCGCCGTCAGCGTGATCTAGCACATGCACAGTATGCATAGCGGAAGATCACGCTGCAGCTGAGGGAGAAAAGGGTCCTCTTCCGGGAGTCCGTGAGATGTCCCAGGATTTCGGGAGTCTCACGGACAATCCGGGAGAGTCGGCAACCCTGCATTACATACATGTGGACCTTACACTTCCAACCTGGCACATCTTGGAAGCAGAGCGGCACTGCAGGGGCAGACAGGGTGGCAGTTTAATAAACTATCCCAAAAAAAGAGAAAGAGCAAAAAATACAAAGAGGTATCGGCCTTGTCATGACTGGTGGTAGCAGCTTCAGCACTTCTATCAGGTTGCTGATCTCCCACTATTTCCACCTCCATCATCCTCCAAAAATGTGTTTTTATTTTATTTATTACTTTTATTTATTTTCCTTACTTTACACTGGACACAGCCTGTTACACTGGACACAGCCCCTTGGACACTGGACACTGCCCCTGGACACTGCCCTTAGACACTTGCCACAGCCCGTCACCCTGGACACAGCCCCTGGACAATGGACACAGCCTCTGGACACAGCTCCTGTACACTGGACACAGCCCCTGTCACACTGGACACAGGCCCTGTCACACTGGACACAACCCCTGTACACAGCTCCTGTACACTGGACACAACCTCTGTACACTGGACACAGCCCCTGTCACACTGGACACAGGCCCTGTTACACTGGACACAACCCCTGTACACAGCCCCTGTTCACTGGACACTGCCCCTGGATACATCCCCTGTACACTGGACACAGCCCCTGTACACAGCCCCTGTACACTGGACACAGCCCCTGTACACTGGACACAGCCCCTGTACACTGGACACAGCCCCTGTACACTGGAGACAACCCCTGTACACTGGACACAGACCCTGTCACACTGTACACAGGCCCTGTCACACTGACACAAGCCCTGTCACACTGAACACAGCCCCTGTACAGCCCTTGTACACTGGCCACTGCAGCCCCTGTACACTGGACTTGTGTACAGCAGCCCCTGCAGACCCTAATCGAGTGAGCAGCAGCAAAATAATATATTATTATTATAGCACAGCACAGAGCACAGAGCACAACCACCCTCTTCACTCTCCTATGCTGGAGTAAAGATGGCGGGGCGAGCGTGCGTCTTATATAGAATCCAGATCCCGCGAGAATCCGACAGCGCGATGATGACATTTTGCCTCGTTTTCGGTCCAGAATTTAGGCGGGACCTCCCGAGCCGGCTCGGATCCAGACTCGGATTGCGATATTCGGATCTGTCGGATCCCGGAGATCCGGACCCGCTCATCTCTAATATAAACGTCTCTTAGCAACACCATAATCTCCTGCCTATTTCAGTTTTAATCTTCTAATTACTCTGTGCAACTTTACATGCAAATAAAGTCAAAAACATATATTATATCAGGGGTGGCCAGACTTTTCTAACCCGGGATCTACTTTTTGAACACTTACTTACCGGTGATCTACCGGCGTTTCCCCATGTGCAAAAAATATTCCCTTCCCAGTGCAAAACGCCCCTTACACATTAGCCACACAGAATATGCCAAAATTCACATTAGGACACAGGATATGAGCCAAAATTCACATTAATACACCCGGTATGAGCCAAAATTCACATTAATACACCCGGTATGAGCCAAAATTCACATTAATACACCCGGTATGAGCCAAAATTCACATTAGGACACAGGGAATGAGTCAAAAATTCACATTCGGACACACAAGGAATGAGCCAGAAATTCACATTCGGATACACAGGGAATGAGCCCGATATTCCCATTCAGACACAGGGGATGAGCCAGAAATTCACATACACAGGGAATGTGCCCGAAATTCACATTCTGACACAGGGAATGAGCCAGAAATTCACATTCTAATGCTGTGCTCTCCCTTATGAACACCTTCCTGCCAATTTTACAAAAGTCATTTGCTTTTTAGAACTGTATTCCATTCAAGAAGCACCCAACAATCAATTATGTGTAACCGGGAGTGAAAAGGGGTGGATCGGGGGCTGAGCCACATGAGTGGATAC
Source organism: Crinia signifera (assembly GCF_055691185.1). Taxonomy (NCBI): domain Eukaryota; kingdom Metazoa; phylum Chordata; class Amphibia; order Anura; family Myobatrachidae; genus Crinia; species Crinia signifera. The sequence continues at coordinate 289,995,326 of NC_139221.1, read as the reverse complement.
TTGTTTGGGGGTGTGGCCAGAGAGATTGCAAAGTTTTAGCCATGCCCCCTGATGTGCAATGCTGTTTTTAAGGCATTGCACTGCGGTGGGCGGGGCTAAATCAGCGCAATTTGCATCATTTGACCCGCACATCCCCCTGGCGAGGGAGCACTAATTATTTTGCACCATAAACTGTACACCCATTTATTAATTTGTACTTACTCTATGGGGTCGATTTACAAATACTCCTAAAAAATACCTATTGCAACTTAAACTAGCCATGATTTATCTAGTACCATGTTTTCCAACCACTGTGTTGTAGCAAACTAGTGTGCCATGACCGGTTCTTAAAGGTGCGTACACACGGGGAGATATATTGCCCAGTGTCTCCTTTTCATCAGCGAACAGAGATGGTCGCTGATGAAAGGGAACCTCTGCCGGGGGAGCCGCAGAGGTAATCAGCTGGTCGCAGGAGCAAGCTCCTGCGACCAGCGATTAGAATGGGGCTGAAAACGGGAGCGCGCACCCGGCGATGTATCACTGGTCCGCACTCCAATCGCTGGCAATATGGTCACCAGCGACCATATTTCCAGTGATTATAGCCCATATCGCTGCCGTGTGTACATGGCTTAAGTGTGCAACCAGAGATGCCTGCACTTGTATACAACTGTTGCAACCAGTTTAACCCTTTGAGTGCCAACATCTCTGTGAGAGATGTGCAAAATATGAGTGACAACATCTCTGTGAGAGGTATGCAAAGTATCGGCTAAAAATAGCAGCGTTACTCACATTTGTTATATGAATTCAAATAAAAAATGTGTAAAAAACAGGGACGTGCGGTGACGTTTGTGGTTGGTGAGGCACTGGCTTGGTGGGGCCAGCGCCGACAGGCTCTGTGGGGAGCTCTGGGTCCAGGTTGCTTCTGCGCTGACAGGCAGGTGCGGTAGCTGCCCCCTGCATAAGCAGCAGTGGCCATAAAGAACAGCTCCTGCCTGTCAGCGCTGAAAGAAGCAACCTGTACCCAGCCGCCATGGCGCCTGCCCACATACATTTTTCAATAAAAAAAAAAAATGCGGCCAAATGTAATACCTTATTAAGGGGCAGACTTGTCTGTGTATGTGTTGTGACAGTGTTGTGTATCTGTGTATTTGTGTAAAGTGACAGAGGTGTGTACTGTTTCTGTATGATTGTGTAAAATAAGTGTGATTTTAAATTAAGTATATTGGCCCAATACTCTTTAAAAAATCCTGAGGCTAGTACGTTGGGCAAATATACTTCATTTAAAAACACTTATTTTACACAAACACACAGAAACAGTACACACCTCCACCTCTGTCACTTTACACAAACACACACCCCTGGCACTTTACACAAATAAAAAGATACACACCTCTGTCACAACACAAACACACACAAACACCTGTGCCACTTAAAAAAAACCAGCCCCCAGACACACATTACCACAAATAATCGCAGCATCAGCACCTTGACACAGCGGGGATCAGGGGCGTAACTAGACCTTTCTGGGCCCCATCGCAAAATCTAGAAAGGGCCCCCCTCCCCCCCCCTGCTATTGTCACTACAATGCAAAAGAGAGGGAGGGGTATGAGCAGGAGTTAGTGTCAGAGAGGGAGGGAGAAAGAAAGAGGGGCACAAGAGAGTGTTAAGGTGCGTACACACAGGGGCGATTTTGTGTAAAATCGCGGGAAATATGGTCGCTGAGCGACCATATTGCCCGCAATGGGAGTGTGCACCGGCGATATATCGCCGGGTGCGCGCTCCCGTTTTTGCCCCTGTGGTGATCGCTGGTCGCAGGAACATGCTCCTGCGACCAGCTGATTACCACTGCCTGGCTCCCCCCGGCAGTTTCTTTTTCATCAGCGACCATCTCTGGTCGCTGATGTAAAGTAGAAACTGAGCAATATATCTCCCCCGTGTGTACACAGCATTAGGGAGAGAAAGAGGAAAATACAGATTGAAAGTGAGGGTGTCAAGGGGATATAGTGTGTACCAGGGAGATAGAGGTAGACAATCAGTGTCAGAGGGTGCGAGCAGGAGAGGTGCTACTGGCTACATTACATGATGGGGTGGCAACTCACTGCTTATGGCCACCATTCACCCCCTACTGAAGTCTTCCTCTCTAACCCTAAGTCCTGTGGGTTTTTTTTCACCCACTGCTGACTGCAGCCCTTTCTCTTGAATTGAGGTGCAGAGCCAGGACAGACACACACTGCGCTATAAAATGTACAAACACCCAGTGTCACACACACAGCATGCACCCACTGTTAGGCACACACACACACTGTTACACATATAAATGACTGTCACACACAGAATGCATCCACTGTCACATACAGATACACACACATCGCACACTGCGGGTCCAGGTGTCGGACATCTACTGCTACACCCCATTCCCAGTCTAACCTGCTGCAGCTGTCAAGCGCCGGGCGGAGGGGGTCTCCGAGTGCGGCTCCTGCGTGCAGCTTCTTGTTACACTCCCGTTGGCTGACAGCGGTAGAGACATCACTACAGCAGCCTCCTTCCAGAGCCCCCCACAGCAGAGTATGCAGTGTCAGTCAGACAGCAGCACAGTGAGACAAGCGGAAGCTGCTGCTGAGGCTGCCAGTGCCGAATACTCGGACATTGTACAGCCTGGGACAGACAGTCCCCACTCCAGTGTGCAGGGTCACGAGCGAACACTGTGCAATCTGTGCAATCAGGGCCGTAACTGGGGGGGGGCTGGGGGGTCACGCGCACCGGGCGCTGGAGGTGAGGGGCGCTGTGAGGTCCGGTGACAGGTGTAGACGCTGTAGTGGCATGTTACTTTGACTCCGTCCATCTCCTACTAGCGCGGCTGCAGGAAGCGCTGATGACTTCGAAAAGACTTGCCGGACGCTGATTGGCTGAATTCAGCCAATCAGCGTCCGGCAAGTCTTTTTGAAGTCATCAGCGCTTCCCGCCGCAGCGCTAGTAGGAGACGGACGAAGTCAAAGTAAGATGCGGCTACACCATTCTTGCCTCACATGCTGCGGCTTCAACGGAGGAGAGGAGGCTGAGTTAGGAAGCCCGGAGAGCCACACCCAGCTGTCCGCCGCCGCCCCACGTGACCCAGCCCGGACAGCAGCAGCATGGGATGAGGAGGAGAAGGGCAGCAGCCGTGGCAGTGAGAGGACTGTGCGGGGAGGGGGGGGTCTCCGGCGCCAGGGACAAGGCGTCATTTGGTCCGGTCCCCCCTGTCAGCTGCTAAGCAGCAGGGAATAAACGCTGTGCGCATGCGCACAGCGTCTATTCCCGCAGCCAGGGGGCTGGGGGCATGGCTAGAGGCTCACAGAGCCTCTGGGTCATGCCCCCATAGCGACAAAATGGGTGCGTGGCCTCGCGGGAGAGCCGCGATTATAGGCCACGCCCCAAATTAGGCCACACCCCCCCACCGGAAATTTCGGCGCGCAGCAGCATCACTACTATGAAGCTTCAAAAGTTGGGAGGTATGCTTTCACAAAAGGGGGGGGGGCACCAAATGACTGCCTTGCCCCGGGCGCCGGAAACCCTAGTTTCGGCCCTGGTGCAATACACGGCGGGCACATCACCAATAGCAGTGCCACGGTGACGGTCAGGGACGTGCTTTCTGCCTATATGAAAGCACGCCCTTGTCACTGTGACAGCACCAATGTGCCCAATCATTTCTGCCTCAGTGACAGGGGTGTGCTTTCATATAGGCAGAAAGCACATCCCTGTCACTGAGGCACTGCCACAGGTGCCGTATCTACAGCTTTTTTTAATGGGCTTTTACAGCCCGGAGCTCAGCCCTGCCCACTGCCCGCCCCTGTGTCTGCTGCTTTAATATAGACAGCGGGAGGCATCGCTCTTGATGCCTCCTTAGCTAATTAAAAAAAGAAAAAGTAAAAATGATTATAATAATACAAAGCAAATACTTATGACACATATATGTGTCATAAGTATTTTCTTTGACTTGTATTATTATATTAATCATTAATGACAGGGGAGGCTCTGCAGGGAACGGCCACCTGCTACAGTATTTTCCCTCGTGGGGGTCCACGACCCCCATAGAGGGAGAATAGAATAGGTGGCGAGCGTAGCGAGCCACCGTGCCCGCAGCGTGGCAAGCGCGCAAGGGGCTTTGTTGCCATCGACATGCTGTCTGAGTCCGGGCAGTCGGGATCCCGACGTCTGGCTAATGACTGTCGGAACCCTATACCACACCCGTATTTATATCCCAATATGTTTTAGTGGAGGATGTTAATGGAGCACATAAAGACGTAATGGACCAAGTAAAGAAAAAGCCTTAAATGCATTTTACACTAACACATTGTTTAATTCGTATGCCTCAAAGGGGTATACAATAGCCATCTTACACTGGCTGTGCCAATTTATGAATGTTTTGGCCACTGTGATCTATATATAACTGCGCTGTGCTGCAGACACCGCTGTTCTGTTGGGTGGGGGGGTTAGTGCTGGGTAGAGACTAGATGGTAGTGTCTAGATCACCTTCAGTTTTGACAATTTTCCCATCATGCCCTGCGTCCACGTATACCTGGAGGGGGAATATAAATCTGTGGCGAGCGAAGCGAGCCACTGTGCCAGAAACGCGCAAGTTAAGTGAGCCTGCGAGGGTACAATGCGGCTAAATTAAAACAAAATAACCTACACCTAGGTGAATTACATCTAAAATAATAAACGTTGTGAGGGAATCTAACAACTTCCGCCCTCAATGAACATCACATCCTGTAATCAAAACTGAAGGGGATCTAGTCTTGCTAGATCCGCCACAGATTTATATTCCACCTCCAGGTATACGTGGATGGGAAAATTGTCAAAACTGAAGGGGATCTAGACACTACCGTTAGTGGGTGCTGGCCTACAGGGGGGCATGAGATCACACATACAGACAGAAACAGAAAGACGGTATGCACCTGGTTACACATAGTAGAGCATACTGTACATGTACTATGCCCAGACACAACGTACATACAACCCCAGAACAAAACGACATCGTACGCGTTACTTTATCTCTTACCCTTATCAAAGATGGCGGCGTCGCCCCTCCCGTCACCTCTGAAGCGCACATCCGGGTCAGGAGGCGTGGCCTGGCCGGGGTTGACCCTGTGCAACTGGAGGTGGCAGCAGAGCTGGGACTGGGGCAATGATGGCCTGGGGCAGGGGCTGGAGGTTGCGGTGCTGTGGGCACCATGTCGCCTCCCTGGCCAGGGCTCGGGCTCTGCACTCCGGCCTAGGGGTCTGGGCTGGGCCGCTCGGAGGAGGGAGAGCAGCTGCAGGGAAGGTGAGGACGGGGAGGGAAGGTCACAGTGTCATAGGCGTATGCCATGTGCTCTGTGCTGCTCTGCTTACCGGTGTCAGTGCTGCTGTGTGCTCTGCACTGCTTATAAGTGTCACTGCGGCTGTATACTCTGCACGGTTGACCGGTATAACTACTGCCTTGTGCTCAGCACTGTACTGCTTAGGTGTCACTCCTGTTGTGTGCTCTGTATTGCTTACAGGTGTCACTCCTACTGTATGCTGTGCACTGTACCGTTTACAGTTGTCACTCCTACTGTATGCTGTGCACTGTACCGTTTACAGGTGTCACTCCTACTGTATGCTGTGCACTGTACTGTTTACAGGTGTCACTCCTGCTGTATGCTGTGTACTGTACTCCTTCAAGGGTCCCTCCTGCTGTGTGCTCTGCACTGTACTGCTAGCCGGTGTGTGTTCTCTGCACTGTACTGCTTGCTGGTGTTTCTGCTTGTTGTGTGTGCTCTGCACTGTGCTGCTTGCCGGTGTGTACTCTGCACTGTACTGCTTGCCGGTGTGGTATGAATGAATGATGGCATGTCGAGTATATAATTATTAGATGTTTACATGGGATATCTGACCTCTGTCTTTACCTGTATATGGCTGACAGACCAGCCACCTGTTACATTTATTACCTGCATATCCTGCCATAATTACTCATCATCGCTTAGTTACTGTGCATGCTCATAGCCTTCATTCATCTCACTGGGGCCCTTATTCTGATCGGTGCGGATATATCCGCGTGCGTTCGGCCCGCCGATGTTTTGTGTCTGCGCATGTGCAGAGGCGTCTCTGCGCATGTGCGAGCGGGGCGTACGGCCAAATTCCGCATGATATGTGAACACTCCGAACAGGGGGTGGAGAGGGGCGTGAAGGGCTATTTGGGCTCATTACCATATGCATACGCCCCGCGTTTCATGGGAGTTCCCATGAAAACGCTGGGCGTACGTATGGTAATGCGGCCGTGACGCACGTGTAGGGGGCGGACATATGACATCGCCGGATGTCAGCTGCCCGCCCAGATCCCTGCTTTTGCACGGAAAAATGTCCGTGTGGTCTGAAGTTGCGGGTGCTGGTGGAGCACTCGGTCCTGCATTCGATGGTCTGCGACCATCGAATGATGGGGGAGGTTCCCTTAGATGGAGGAGGCGTATTCCGTGAAAAATACACGTGCGGTCAGTTCGGACAGCTTCTTACCGCATACGGACGGAGTTGGCGATCCGTATGGAAGGCGGGGTTTCGCGCGCACGGTCCTGGCCGCATAATCGGCTCCGGCCGCACCAATCAGAATAAGGGCCTCGGTAACACTGCCAGCCTTATACTCCTTACAGGCGCCCAATGCATAGAATTCTGGGATTAAGTCCGTGGGATGACATTTATCTGTGTGTGCTGATTGCATGTTTTATGCTGTTGTACTTTTATATGTGATAAACTGGAAGCATTCTTGTGGCTGTTTAGTTTGGCAATATTAGCACCCCAAATGATTTCTTTGTGGGTAAATAAAATTTAATTTCTTAAATGTCCCCTGCAGTTTTTATATTGGGGGTCATAGTGTTTTCTACAACTTGTTCCTTTCAAAATACCAGTGATCAGGGAACTCAGGGGCAGATTTATTAAGCTTGGAGAAGAGATAAACTGGAGATAAAGCGGAGAAAAGGTAAAAGGAGATAAAGCACAGCCAATCAGCTGTGTTTGAAAAAGACAGTTGGAAGCTGATTGGATGGTGCTTTATCTCCTTTTACATTTTCTCCGCTTTATCTCCTGTTTATCTCTTCTCCAAGCTTAATAAATCTGCTCCTCAGTCCTCATAACCCCACACAGTGCATGTTTTGCTGGTAACCCAGCAGGTGCACAGGTGTACTAATTACTCACACACACATTTTATAAGGTCCGCAGGTGGAGTTAATTATTTCACTTGTGATTCTTTGAGGAGACCTGCAAAACATGCACTGTGTGGGGTAATGAGGACCGAGCTCCCTGATCACTGCACTATACTGTCCTCTGTATTATGAAAGATTTCCCTGTGACTCTCCTATCTGAACTTGCACAATTGGCAATAGCTTCCTACTATGTTTTATTTACATAAGGTGGGGCTGTATATAGCTGTGTCAAGCCATTGTCTTCTCCATCATGCACATACTGTATACAGATGTTGTGGGGGGTTTTTTTTCCGGTTAGTGCCTACATGGTGACCTATTGCAGAGCCCTTAGCACCTGCAGTTTATTGTACACGACCTGTAGCGTGCTCTGCCCTTGACTAAGGGTACAGTGTATACCCATAGGTTACCCAGTGACCTAAATGGTCTATAATGGTATTAGGGGGCCTTTTACTTTGTCATGTGATATTCTGATCATCTTTATTGCACATTGTTGATGGGTATTGGCTTCTATCCTTGGTTTATGTTGAATCCGCAATCTCTAGTATTGTAGTTCGGAAAATGTCTAAAGCCAGGTATGCACTGAGTTATATGCTGGTCAGACAGATAAAGACCAGCAAATTGCTCAGTAGGCCCGATTCAGATCTGCAGGATTATCGGATGACCGTGCATGCACACAGTACTGCTAGACTTTGCTGTCTGTGTGCCGCATGATTGACACTCTACGACCGTTTATTGGTGGTAACACAGCATTTTCTGGGAGTGCCAAGGCCATTCGGAGGGAGGGTCACTGACCTCAGCGGCCTCCTCTCCTCATGGCGTTTGCAGCGCTGGCTAAGTCTCGACTTATTCGGTGCTTGCACACAGGGGAGAGTCCATTCGATGGTGAGTGATTCCGATTGGATTTCCCCATGTGTGAATGGCTGCGAATGCACTTGGGGGGATTTCATTTGATCGGGGCAGTCTATCGGAATCACTCACCATCGAACCGAATCGGGCCCAGTATGTAACATGATTTGCGTGCTCCTGTGGTTTCTTGCGATGATAGGTTGGATGTGCAGCGCATTTAAACTTAACAACAGCATAAATGTTTGTCTCATCCCTATAGAGCAGTGGTTCTAAACCTCGGTCCTCAGAAGCCCCCAATAGTGCACGGTTTCCACGTCATTATTTACTGACACATTTTAAAAGATCACAGGGGGAGCTAAATATTTAACCTGTGATTCTGTGAGGAGATCTGGAAAACATGCACTGTTGGGGGTCCTGAGGACCGAGGTTGAGAACCACTGCTAAAGGGTGTAGGGTGATCTGGGATGGTGGAACGACTTCCCATCCCTCCAGTGTGTACCCAGATTATGGAGCCTATGTAATAAGCGTTGGAGAGAGATAAAGTACCAGCCAACCAGCTCCTGTCATTTTTCAAACACACCCTGTAACATGGTTAGCTTGTGCTTTATTGCTCTCCAAGGCTTGGTACATAGACCCCCTAAATCCTTGTGGTGTATTTTGTGCCTTCGCCGTTGCTTGTCCGGCAGTGTTGCCATTACTCCGTACTCCTCAGTATTAAGCTTAATGCATTACTAGCCAACAATTGCTTCATGAGGTATCCGGAAGGTAGCTGCGGTTACTCTGCTGTTGCAATGCCTGTGTCCTGACAGAAGGGTGCACAAGCTTCATCCTGTAGCAGTGAATGCGTTGTATAACATGCCCATTGCACAGTAGTAGTAGTGTATTCCCTTCTCTAGCTGCTCATGCTGCCTTGTGTCTTTTGTTACAGGTACTCAGCTCTCCTATACCATCTTTGCTGCTTACCAACCCAGTGAGGGCCCTATGGTGAGTGCTGTATATATATTAAAAAGTAATCTCACCCAAACAGTCTTTTTGTTTACTCTGTCTGTCTAATCGATCTCAATTCTGTATTGAAACTCCACAGCCTTGCATCTTCTTATACAGTATGTCTTTGCTTCTATGTCTCTTCAGCCGGCCACAATCCAGACTCCTCCACTCGTCGCGTGTGGCGTGCTGCTGCAGTAAGACCAATACAGAAGCCAAATACAGAGATCCATTTAAACTTGGGAGCAGGGACCTGAAGAATCTTTATGATGATATCAAGAAGGTAATTGCTTGTACTCTACTATCTTTTCTCTTTCAATGGTCCTGGTGACACAGCTCAACACTGGGATGTAGGAGGGTCCGAAGGAGCCAGGCACCTATCCTAAAGCTTTAGAGGGTAGGCTCCTTCCCTACTGCATCCCTGGACTCTTCAGTTCGTGTTAGGTGCCCACTGGAGTGGGTGCTATTCTAAAGGGCTGCAGGAGCAGCCGAAGAATTAGAGTAGTTAGGGAATTTTTATTGTTTTATTAACTTTTACCCTAGCTAGGTAGGCACAGTGTGAGGATTCTCATAGTGAATCCTCACACTGCTAGCGCAGCAGGAGCTGACAGAAGCGCGTCCTGTCAGCTCACTGTGCACAGGGGAGACGCTGTCTGGTCTCCCTGTGCAGCGCTTACAGTCTCTTCTAAGAGGCTGCCTGGGCTCCGGAGTACCCTGAAACCGGCTCCACATTTAGGTGGGGATCATGGGGGACAGGCGCTCCGTGATGGCGGCGGCCATTTTATGCGGAGCTTACACGCTGAGCTCCTATATGAGAGGACAGCAGCGTTGTGACAGGCATGTTCCAAGTGATCCCCAGTCGAGGGGGAGACACTGGAACTAGGAAATCCTAACTAAGGAGCGGCTGGCTGGGGGTGGTTGGCGCCAAAAGGTCACGGACCCCGCAGCAGCAGGGACTTGTGGTCTCTTCCTTCACTCTGACTTTGGCGCCTTTCAGAACGCTTGCAGCGGAGCTGAGCTGGCTTACTGATCCTGGCAGAGTGACTTGGATTTCCTGGGCATCGCTTCCCCGCAGTTGAAACCAACAGACAGCTAAGTGACTGGGTGCATTGCCTCTGTATAAACGCTTGTACATTGTTTGCACTGTGTATACTGATAGATATACATTTATCACTTACATCATGTCTGTGCATCAGGCTGTGGTTTTGGGGGAGGGAGCCCTTAGTGCACTGAGCGCGTGCAATGTTTGCACACAAAAGTTTGTCCCTGAGCAGATGGCCAAGGGGGGCTTATGTATTACTTGCGCTGATGTGAGACCCATGGGCAGTGAACCCCATAGGGCAGAGCAGATGGAACCTGCGTGGGCCAGGGCCCTAAGCAGGTCAGTAAACGCTTTGGTGCAGCTTTTGGACAGGCAGAGTGATGGGCTGGTAGAATCACAGAGACCTATGCCATCATCTCAGCAGTCGTCTGGCTCCTTGCCTCTTACCCAGGCAGATCCTGCGCTGATTTAGGTAATGCAGGATACTGCTAAGGGGATGATGTTGCAGGGACCCCTAGAAGGTCTTATGCTATGCCTACTGTGGTAGATGAGGAGGAGGGAGAGTATACTGACATCCCCTGGGATCAGGGTGATGATTTGGAAGAGACCTCTGCTGCTGGTATAGAGGATCTCATTGTAGCTGTGAAGCAGGCTTTAAAGCTGTCTGTGGAGGATAAGACTCCTGTTAAAGGTGTTTTTAAGCGACAGCGGAAGGAGGCTGTTACTTTTCCTTCAGATGAGGGGTTACAGGAATTGTTAGAAGGGGCTTGGAAAACTCCTGATAAGAGGCTACAGATGCCTAAGCGATTCCTTAGTCTGTACCCCATGCCAGAGTCTCATGCGGAGCTCTGGGAAAAGGTCCCAGTTGTGGACGCTTCAGTGGCACGTTTGTCCAAGGCTACTGTATTACCAGTACAGGGCGGTGCAGCTTTCAAAGATTCTGTGGATAAAAAGCTGGAGGGTAATCTCAAGGCTATCTTTGAAGGGGTGGGGTTTACCTTACGGCCCCTTATTGCTTCAGCCTGGGTCTCTAAGGCCATGATAGAGTGGGCTGGTGATTTATGCACCATGCTGCAGGCTGATCCTGGTGCGTTACTGCTTGCAGAAAAGATTAAGGCTGCTGCAGAATATGCAGTGGAAGCAGAGGAGGAAGCTATTAAAATGGCGACCAGAGGGTCCACAGTCTCCATTAATGCCAGGAGAGTGCTTTGGCTTAAAGCCTGGGAAGCAGACAATGAGTCCAAGAAGGCTTTGGAAACATTAGCCTTCAAAGGAAAGGTACTCTTTGGTACTGAATTAGAGGAGATTATAAAACAGGCCACGGGCGGCAAAAGTACATTCCTGCCGGCCTCCTCAGCAAAACAGACGTCCAGATTTTCTGCCTTTAGGCCGTCCTTTCGGCCCTCCCCTAGAGGTGGTGCGTCCTTTCGAGGACAGTCTTTCAGGGGAAGGTTTCAGTCCTCTAGAGGAAAGACACAAAAGTCCAAATTTGGCTCTTTTCACAAGAAGCCTGCTGCAAAAGGAGAGGACAAACCCTCCGCATGACTGTCAGGGGATATGCCCGACAGTGATAAAAGTGGGGGGGCGTCTCACACTCTTCAGGGACGCTTGGGCTTCTCTAGGCCAGGATGCCTGGGTGTTAGATATTATAACACAGGGTTACAAAATCCCTTTCAGAGGGCCGCCTCCGAAGAGGTTCATCCCCACATCCTTGCCAAAGCTGGCGCTTCTTCGCACAGCTCTTATGAGAGCGGCTCATTCCCTGTTGGAAAAAGGGGTGGTTACTCCAGTCCCCAGGGCAGAGTGGAAAAAAGGCTTTTACTCCACGCTGTTCCTGGTGCCCAAACCAGACGGGTCTTTCAGACCTATACTAAATTTGAAATCCCTAAATGTTCATCTTTGGGTAGACCACTTCAAAATGGAGTCCTTACGGTCAGTACTCCTGAGTCTGGACCAGGGGGAATTTTTGGCGTCCATGGATGTCCAGGACGCATATCTGCACGTTCCTATACACCCGGAACATCAGACCTTGCTGAGGTTTGCCATAGGAGACCTGCATTTACAATTCCGGGCGTTACCCTTTGGGCTAGCAACCGCGCCAAGGGTATTCACAAAGATAATGTCAGTAATGGCGGCGGGGCTGAGGCTCAGGGGAATCACAGTAATACCCTATTTGGACGATCTCCTGTTCAAAGCAGAGTCAGCTGCCATGCTTCAGAGGCACTTGACAGAGGCCATCAGTTTTTTGCAGGCTCACGGCTGGATTTTGAACTTGCAAAAATCTCAGTTAGTACCATCACAGAGGCTCCAATTCTTGGGAGTCATACTGGATACCCATCTACATCGGGTATTTCTCCCGGAGGAAAAGGCCAGGGACCTGGTCACCTTAGTCCACGAGATTCTCAGGGCTCGGAGCATTTCGGTTTGGAGGTGCCTCAAACTCCTGGGGAAGATGGTGGCGTCATTCGAGACGCTTCAATTTGCCAGGTTCCACTCTCGGAAGTTCCAATGGAACATTTTGTCAGCATGGTCAGGAAACACTCTGACCATGAAGTCCGAGATGATAGTGCTGTCTTCGGACGCTCGAGACTCCTTGAAATGGTGGACAGAAGTAGACTCTCTTCAGTGGGGTCGGTCATTACAGACCTGGGACTGGTTGGTAGTAACTACCGATGCCAGCCTCAGGGGATGGGGAGCAGTAGTCCTGGATCTCAGGCTACAGGGCCTGTGGACGGCAGAGGAATCAGCGTTACCAATCAACATCTTGGAGCTGAGAGCTGTCTGGAAAGTGATTTCCTTGGCAGGAGACAGATTAAGGAACCTCCCTTTGAGGATTCAGACCGACAATGCCACAGCTGTGGCGTATCTGAATCACCAGGGAGGTACGCGCAGCAAATTGGCCATGTGGGAGGTCTCCAGAATCTTCCTATGGGCGGAACAGAATGTTCCAGCTGTATCGGCTATTTTCATTCCAGGAGTAGAGAATATAGAAGCCGACTTCCTGAGCAGGGAGGAGCTCAAGGAAGGGGAATGGAGCCTACACCCGCAGGTGTTTCAACAGATCACTTGGAAATGGGGAACCCCGGATGTGGACCTGATGGCATCCAGGTTCAATCATCAGGTGCCCAGGTTCTATTCCAGAATGAGGGATCCACTAGCGGAGGCAGTGGATGCCATGACTTCTCAATGGCAGGGGGATCTTCTTTATGCATTTCCTCCAGTACCAATGTTAGCAAGGCTTTTGAAAAGAATACAGGACCAGAAGGCTCCGGTGATTCTTGTGGCCCCAGATTGGCCAAGGAGGTCCTGGTACTCCAGGCTTCTGAGGTTGTCTGTGGACTCGTGGCGTCTGCCTCTGAGACCAGATCTGCTAAGACAGGGCCCATTCAATCACCTGGATTCCGATCGATTGATTTTGACGGCCTGGCTATTGAAGCCGCCATTTTGAAAAGAAAAGGATTTTCTGAGGCGGTAGTACAGACTATGATTAAAGCCAGGAAGGCTGTATCCTCGGCAAATTATTATAGAGTCTGGAAAACGTACATCAGATGGTGTGAGAGGCGAAAGGTTCACACATCTCACTTCAAGTTAGCAAGAATGTTGGAGTTCTTACAAGATGGTTTTTCATCAGGCCTAAGCCTTCAATCATTGAAGGTACAGATTTCGGCCTTTTCCATCTATTTCCAAAAAAGGATAGCCATTTTGCCGGAGATTCAAACCTTTTTACAAGGGGTATCTAAATTGAAACCCCCTTACAAGCAACCAGTAGCGCCTTGGGACCTGTCACTGGTTTTGGATTGCCTTCAGAAGGCACCTTTTGAACCTTTAAGGTCGGCGGACTTTAAGTTTCTCACGTGGAAGCTAGTGTTTTTGTTAGCAGTAGCATCTGCTAAAAGAGTATCAGAGTTGGGAGCCTTGTCATGTAAATCTCCCTTCTTAATTTTTCATGGTGACAGGGCTGTTCTGAGAACAGTGCCTCAATTTTTACCGAAGGTAGTCTCTGCCTTCCATTTAAATCAGGAGATAGTTCTACCTGTGTTTCAACCCTCAGAGGGTTCTAAGAAAAGGGACAAGTTGAAGACTTTGGATGTTGTGTGTGCCTTACGCATATATGTGGACAGAGTGAAGAGTGTCAGAAAGACTGACACATTGTTGGTATTGTATGACGTACATAAAATTGGTTGGCCTGCATCTAAGCAGACTATTGCTAGGTGGTTGCGATCTGTGATAGCATTTGCATACACCAAAGCGGGTAGGCCTGTACCGGCCAGAATTAATGCGCATACCACCAGGTCTGTTGCCACCTCTTGGGCGGTTCGACATGGGGCCACAGCTGAGCAGGTTTGCAGAGCTGCCACTTGGTCATCTGTTCACACATTTGCCAAATTCTATAGATTCCATGAGTTCGCGTCGGAGGACGCATCATTTGGGCGAGCAGTGCTGAGAGCTGCAGACCTGAGCGTACCCTCCCAAAGGACCGGCTCTGGAACGTCCCAGTGTTGAGCTGTGTCACCAGGACCATTGAAAGAGAAAAAGGGATTTTTGTAAGAACTTACCGTTCGAATCCCTTTCTCTGATATGGTCCTGGTGACACAGCGATCCCTCCCTTACGCTCAGTAAGTATGCCAGAATTTTCATGATGTTCATGTTAAAATGGTTAAAAGTTAACAGTTACTGTTATAAGATGTGCATTTAATATGTGCAGGCGTTTGTACTGAGTTAATGTATTCCAGTGGCTTTGAAAGATTGAACTGAAGAGTCCAGGGATGCAGTAGGGGAGGAGCCTACCCTCTAAAGCTTTAGGATAGGTGCCTGGCTCCTTCGGACCCTCCTACATCCCAGTGTTGAGCTGTGTCACCAGGACCATATCAGAGAAAGGGATTCGAACGGTAAGTTCTTACAAAAATCCCTTTATTGTGGGTCTTGGCCACTTGGTTACTTAAAGTGCATACACACTGGGTGACATATGGAACAATATCGCAAATTTTGGCCCCTTTTGAGCGATGTTGTTCATTATATCGCCCAGTGTGTATGCTATGTCCACTATCTCTCTGTCTTGTCACTGTTGCTCTATCACCTGGATACCTGATCTGCACGTCTCCAATCATTGTACTTTCTGTATGGAAGTGTAGGAGCTGTTCGTAACCACGCAGGAGCTGAAGGACATGTGCGATTATTATTTTGATGGCAGAGGGAAAGCATTCAGACCAATGCTGGTTGTGCTAATGGCACGGGCATGCAACACCCACTATAATAATTTCCGGTAAGTGCCTTGCCATTTTTCATAATAAATTATTTTGTTTTACTGTTTACTTGCCTGTGTATATAGGGCTTACAGGGAGCTACTT
This sequence comes from Crinia signifera, assembly GCF_055691185.1. Taxonomy (NCBI): domain Eukaryota; kingdom Metazoa; phylum Chordata; class Amphibia; order Anura; family Myobatrachidae; genus Crinia; species Crinia signifera. The sequence goes on along the minus strand of NC_139221.1, from coordinate 289,979,934 downwards.
ACATTGGCTTCTTAAATGCGTGTCATCAGGTTACCAGAGCATTTGAAGAGAGCTACAATGTACCAGGATACATGTACATTCCTTGCACCATATTAGCCTCTTCATCTCTCCCCTCCTGCAACCCTCCGGCTCTTACAGTCAGATAGAAGTGGACTTTTAGTTACAGCCACTTGTGAGCACCTGGGATTCTGCTGTAGACAAGATATAAGGCATTTACAAGGGGATGACACAAAACCTGATTCTGATATGGAGGTAAAGCAAAAAAGAAGTAACTTTTGTAACATCCGTTTATATATTTCTTTTTTGTGTGTAGGGTAAATACTGTCTGCTTCTGCATGTTTCCAACATGCTAGACAGCTTTGTTTTTAGACTGCCATTTAGATTTCAGTTTGGACACAGCTTACCCAAATCTAAAGCCCAGTACACACGGGGCGACCTGGCTTTTTGGCTGAGCGACATGCTTCTGCACGATCGCTCAGCACACATCGCTGTGCACCCGCGAAGCTGAGCGATCATGCTGAGCTTTACCTATTTTTAATGGGCAATGTCCCTCGATCTAGGGAAGGGCAGTGCAAGCATTGGCTTTCCTTGCTGGTGATAAAGACATGTGAGACCACTCATCCAGAAAAGGGGCTGAAATCGGCCCGTGTATTTGCCCCTTAACTCTATTACATCTGCATCACCTGCTGTGCAGCACGGTTTTGCCCATGTGTAATTGCTTACTTTGTTTCTTCTGCTTTACTTCCAAATCAGAAGCGGCCCATTGTACTGTTATACAGAAAGGTGTCCATTAAAAAAAGAATAAATTACTAAAAATTCAGTGCTGAAACTCTTTTTAGACAGAAGGTCTGGTTATAAGACTATGTATAGAATTTGTTTTCAGTTTAGGCACTAGTATACGGTATACAAGTAGCATTAGTGCTGTCTGTAAATGAAATGAGCTTTAAATTTGGGGTCACATGACACTGCTGTCTTGAGAGGTAATCCAACCATGTCTCTGCAGGGAAGTGCACCCCGCCCAGCGCTCCATTGCCGTGATTGCTGAGATGATCCACACGGCTAGCCTGGTGCACGATGATGTCATCGATGGGTCCCATTCTCGGAGGGGAAAGAAGACTGTCAATCAGATATGGGGTGAAAGAAAGGTAAACCGGGTTTTACTTTGCTATTATGATTAAATCTAAAATATACCATGAAGAAGCCAAACTAAAAGGAATAAGGTAATTTAATTTTAACCAGGTTCCGCTAGTCTATGTAATTTTTATGAGAGGAAAACATAAAGATGTCTAAAATTGGGCCAAGGAACAGAACAATAATGCTAAGTGAGTGATGGAACTAGCAATATTCAGTGCTGTGGAGTGGCTGAGTCAAAGAGCGGTATTCAATGCGGCCGGCGAGGGGGTTTGTATGGCTTTTCCTCGCCAAAACAGCAAGGTTTTCCGCAAATGTAGCATTTTGTGGCAAGCCCCGCCGTGTTAATGGCCACACTCGCAGTTTCCACCTCGCCGCATCGAACAGGCCAGGTGGAAGCAGGGAGTTAAATACTGATGGCGAGCTATCAGCACTTCTTGCCGGCGATAGCTCGCCCTCAGGGGCATTGAATTACCCCTCAAAGTCCAGGCCTCAGAGTTACGGAGAACTCTGGCATCAGAGAGTTGGGACAAAACTTAAAGATGATTATTCATATATTGTCACTAGTTCAGCTGTGGCTCAATAGATACAGTAAAAGATAGACAGTCAGCAGGTTCACCCCAAATGGTTGACAGGGTCAAAAAGTAAAATATGGAAAAAGTAGACGGGTGTCTTTGTTTCACCAAATCTAGTTAAAATTAAAATGATTGAAAATGTGACCGTCACAGGCTTCCGTCGCCCGCCATGGTTCGGGCTAGGTTCCTCATTGTGCTCCGTACATGTTACTATTCCCAGTCATAGTCCATGTGGGTGGTAAATGATAAAGTGGAACTAGTATCAACCTTTTGAAAATGTTGACTTTCCACCTGTCAGCCTTTTTACCCTGCGGACCTATTGACGTCGTATCGTTTTACTGTAGATCTATCGCACATGGCTTATACATGCTTGCTTTTAATTGATGAAATAATAGTCAAGTTACGTGTTATTTGTCCTATAGTTTTTGTTGGGTTTTTTGTTTTGTTTTTTAGTAAGGTTTATCTTTCCTGTAGTAAGCTATTCTGGTGTAGCTCTACATTTACAGTTACAATGCTTTTGATTGCGGGTGAAATTCAATGCCTCAAGGCAAAATATAGAGTTTTGCTAACCTCTGCTCCAATCTACCTATTTACCTAGGGTCCCTGTAGCAGTACAATGCCCGTCCCTTGTACACAGTATATGCCATCCTCATTGAACACGTTTCTGCATTAAGAAGGTTACAGTGTATGACCATGAACAACCCAGCTGCGCCTTTGAATCAGAGCAGTGTAGAACGGTGTACAGACGATCAGCACTGGGATATTCCGGACAGTGGTTCCCAGACTTTTTGAAATCACTGTTTGTTTGTTTTTGTTTTTATTTACACAATTCTTAGGCAAAATATTTTCTTATTGAGGAATTCTGTAAACAGTATGAAACAATGTAGACTGAGATTCTATGTCAAGCCGTGCCCCTGTCCCGTTCTCGCTTGGCTCGACTGGAGCTCGGCGGTCGGGATTCAATGTCCCGGCCGCCGAGCGGCGAGAAGGGGGCGTGGCCGCGAGTTGATGACGGAAATAGACGAGCTCCGGCCAGGAGCTCGCCTATTTCCGGCTTTTCTCGGCAGAACGAGCCCGACAGCTTATGCTGTCGAGCTCGTTCTGCGGTGAAACCCTGTTCAATGCTGTCGGGGAAGACAGCATTGAATAGGGCCCCGCAGCCTTCTCCCCCGTCGGGAGATGGCTGCGGGAGCACGACTGTGTTTGAATACCCCCCTTAGTTTGGGAACCATTGCTTTAGTGGTTTGGGGGAGCTGCACACCCAGGTTGATGATTACAGGTTTTATGAGTAAACTCTATTCAATAGTAATCAAATGTTAGGTAGCTTTTTAAATGAAAAGCAGCAATTCACATGTTGCAGGGTTGCGGATACCCTGTGTCACACTCCTGCATCTCTTGTGGAGTATTAGGGATGATGTTATTCACTTAGTAGGCTAAAGGACTCCATATTGAAATCTGGTTTTCTTCTTGCTAGCACGGCTTGCTTGTGTTGCTTTTCAAACCATGAATACAAACCTTGCAGTTTAGACATGATTATTATTATTTTCATTACTAATTTTTGTTCTAATTTATTTTTTTAAAGGCTGTCCTCTGTGGCGATTTTATACTGTCTGCATCATCCGTAGCCTTGGCGAGGATAGGCAATGCCACTATAATCCCGGTGTTATCTCAGGTCATTGAAGATTTAGTACGTGGTGAGTGAATGTTTTGCTCCTTTTCTATGGCTGTGATCACTGTTACATACGCACATGTTATCTTGGAAAATGTTAGGAATAGAATAAGTGCCACTAACATGCAAAACAACAATATAGTATACAATCACCGACAGCAGGCGCTGTTTGAGTAATTTGTTCATCCGGTTTCAATGTGGCTCCTCTTCATCAATGGATATGGTCACTTAAATGCAAATGAGTTGTGACCTCCTTATAGCTATAAAAAAATAATAATAAATGCGTTAATTTATCAGCATTGGAGTCTGAAACCAATGGTGTTATCTGAAAGGGTCTAGGGAGCCATGCACAGCAATTGTTACATTATATGTGCATGTCTGACCATGAACTAAGCCTGGTCCTTCTATTCATGTTACCGCCATCCAGGTGAATTTCTCCAGCTGGGCTCCAAAGAGAACGAAAATGAAAGATTTGCTCATTATCTGGAGAAGACGTTTAAGAAGACAGCAAGTCTCATAGCCAACAGCTGTAAAGCAGTATGTACGTTCCGCTATTTCTATAGTTAAATGGAACCAAAAGCTTTGGATTGTTTTGCTTCTGGAAAGCCTAAAAACATTTCATATTTCGGTACTTGTGCGCCCATCGCATCGCAGACCATATCGCATGCGATGCGATATCGGCCGATGTTCTACAATGGCATACAATTTTAAAATTGTATGCCATTGTATATGGCATACAATGCCATACAATGCGATGGGATGCGATTATAAATTGTATAATCACCCTAATGGGTGCTTACAATGCTTAAATGCACCCCCACGCCACCCCCCAAGTATAAATGTGAACCCGAAGCGTGGCGAGCGCAGCGGTATGCGTCCTACGACCTTTTCATACCCCCACTATCCACGTCGGCGTGGAGTTGATTTTATAAAGTGTGGCGAGGTATCCGCGTCCCCTCGCGGGCTTCACAGGTATCTGCGTCGCTCGCCACACTTTATAAAATCATATATGGGTCAAAATCGCATGCCATCAGGTGTATGGCATGCGATGCGAAAAAAAATCAGGTGACTAATTATCGTGGGCGCCGTGCTAGTACACAAGTACCCATATTTCTAGGTTCATGCAGCATTTGGTACTGCTATGATTACATAGGGCTCCTTGCAGAACCTTCTTTCCAGACGTAAAGGCAAAAAACTGGCTGCTTTCATTGGGGTCCACCCAGAACTTAATTAAATGTGCTGGGTGTAGTTTTGATTGGCAGTATCACTTTTTTATTAGTTATTGTTTATTTTATCTAGATACGATTCAGATTGATAGAGAATGTGCAGATGGAGTGAGTGTGCTGCTGCCTTTGCATATAACTGAGAGGAGGCATGAATCAGCTTGAGGGCAGTATTCAACATGCTGCTGCCCACCACAGTGGGTGGGAGATAAAGTCCACTAGATGTTGGCTAGATGAGAGAGCAGGTACAGAGGCGAGTGGGATATGTGAGCTAGATGAGAGAGCGGGTACAGAGGCGAGTGGGATATGTGAGCTAGATGAGGGAGCAGGTACAGAGGCGAGTGGGATATGTGAGCTAGATGAGGGAGCAGGTACAGAGGAGAGTGGGATATGAGCTAGATGAGAGAGCAGGTATAGAGGAGAGTGGGATATGTGAGCTAGATGAGGGAGCAGATACAGAGGAGAGTGGGATATGTGAGCTAGATGAGGGAGCAGGTACAGAGGCGAGTGGGATATGTGAGCTAGATGAGGGAGCAGGTACAGAGGCGAGTGGGATATGTGAGCTAGATGAGAGACCATGTACAGAGGAGAGTGGGATTGTCACACGTAGCCGCGACGGAGCGCGGCGGGTACAGTACTCACCCGTCCGCGCCCGCCGCCGGCTAGCGTGTGCAGGCTCCGGTCTGCGGTGTGCGGGTAGCGGCAGCTCTGGGTAGGGATGGCAGCAGTAGTGGTGCCGGGAGGCCGGCGTCGCCATCTTGGTTGAGGGCAGGAGACAGATTGGCCCAGAGTGGAGGTTCCCTCCTCATCCTGTGCTGACAGCCAATGGCAGCCATCCCCTGGGGATATAGGGGATCTGCCTAGGCTGTTCAGTGTCAGTGCAATGAGTCTTTGGAGTCATTCACAACTCCTAGCTGATTCCCGGATCCTGGCTCTTTCTCTCCTGACTCTGGTGCCTTGCTCCCTGCATCTTGCTACAAGGAAGTTTTCTCCTGACACCAATGCTGCAAGTCCTACCTAGTGCTTGTTCCTGCTTGTGTCCCAGAATTACCCTGCACAGCTTCCCGCTGTCCTCCTTCATACAACTCATTCATTCCATCATCTTTCAGTCATCCGGATCCATTTCTTCTGTCATCAAATCAACCTCCTTCCGGATCCTCATCTATGTACTCTGGCTCACCAAGTATACGTTTCCAGATTTCCCTGCCCGTTATTAGTATTGTGCTGGACTCTATTTAATTTATTCCAACTGTCACTTAAAGAAGTATTTGAGTGAAGTTTATCATTTATGAAATCCGTTATTAAACCTGCACGTTTCAATCCTACTCCTCCTGGTCCGTCTCCGGTTCCTGTGCACCACACGACTCCATCCAGCCCTTTAGCCGTGACAGTTTGCACTGACCCGATGGAATCGGGTGAAGCACAGGCCTCCATGACGGATGTTCTTCAAGGCATCATGGCTCGATTGGAACAAGTAGAGACTACCCAGCGTCAAGTGGCTCAATTTCTCCAGACCTTGTCATCACCTCAGGCGGCTCCCTCAGTTTCAGCAGCACCAACCTCCGGAGCTTCGGCCCCTGCTGCTCCCCCTGGGCCAGCTGCTCCTCACCAGCTACACCTGTCAACCCCCAGTAAATATGACGGGTCCCCGAGGGGGTGTCGAGGATTCCTGAATCAATGTGACGTCCATTTTACCCTCCAGCCTTCCAATTTCCCCTCTCCCAAGACTCGGGTGGCTTACATCGTGTCCCTACTGGCGGGTCCAGCCCTGGAGTGGGTGTCCCCCCTTTGGGAGCGTGCGGATCCCATCCTCAATAACTATGAAGAATTTGTGGCCTCCTTCCGTCGCATCTTCGACGAGCCTGGCAGAGTGTCCTCCGCAGCCACGGAGATCCTAAGGATTCGTCAGGGCAGTCGCCCAGTGGGACAATATGTCGTACAATTTCAAACCCTGGCTTCCGAACTCAGATGGAACGAAGAGGCTCTCGTTTCTGCCTTCTGGAACGGCCTAGCCGGGCGCATCAAGGACGAGTTAGCAACTCGCGATTCTCCTTCCACCCTGGCTGAACTCATTTCATTATGTAACAAAGTCGATCTGCGACTCCAAGAACGCCAACTTGAGAGGAATCGCTCTGATCGCCTTCGCCCTCGATTTCCTTCCAATGTCGCACCAGCCTCCAAACCAACCCCGCCTCCTGCGGTGTCAACAGATGAGCCCATGCAAATCAACCGCTCCCGTCTCTCTCTCGAAGAGAAGTCCCGAAGACGGCGAGAGAATCTATGCATGTACTGTGGCTCCTCAGCTCACTTATTGGCTTCCTGCCCGCTGCGGCCGGGAAACGACCGCTCCTAATCTCCCCGAGGGAGGTCCGATTAGGAGTCTTGCTTCCATCTCCCTCTTCTTCTGATTCCACCATTCCGGTTACCCTTGTGTGTCCCCAAGGGAGAAAAAGAGTTCAGGCCCTATTGGACTCTGGAGCAGCGGGAAACTTCCTTTCTTCTTCTTTTGTTACCCAACATGCCCTGCCTGTGCAACCCCTGGATCACTCGCTGGTCCTCTCTGCAGTGGATGGGAGTCGAATTCGTAGTGGACAAATCACCCATCAGACCACCCCGGTGACACTGCTCATAGGAGCTCTACATCAAGAGACCCTCGAATTCTTCATTCTTCCACAGTCCTCACACCAAATGGTCCTGGGCCTTCCCTGGCTCTCCAAACATAACCCACACATCGATTGGACCAATATGGAGGTCAAGGCCTGGGGAACAGATTGCCAGTCTACTTGCATTCCTCAGATCCTTCCGGTCTACCAGACCCATCCACAACGTGAGGGTAACTGTCCTTCATCCTCTTCAGCTCCACCCTTGTCGATACCCGCACCATATCGTTCATTTACAGATGTATTCAGTAAAGGTGGTGCCGACACCCTGCCTCCTCACCGTCCTTGGGACTGCCCGATAGAGCTGGTGGCCGGGAAATTCCCTCCTCGTGGCCGCATCTATCCCCTGTCGCTACCTGAGACTGAGGCCATGTCCTCATACATTCAAGAGAACTTAAACAAAGGTTTCATTCGACCATCTACTTCTCCGGCCGGGGCCGGGTTTTTCTTTGTGAAAAAGAAAGATGGCGGTCTTCGGCCATGTATCGACTATAGGGGCCTGAACGACATCACCATTAAAAACCGCTATCCCTTACCCCTTATCGCAGAACTATTCGACAAGATCAGAGGGGCAGCAATCTTTACTAAATTGGACCTGCGAGGGGCCTACAATTTGATCCGGATCCGTCCAGGTGACGAGTGGAAGACGGCTTTTAACACGCGCGACGGCCACTATGAATACCTGGTGATGCCCTTCGGCCTTTGTAACGCCCCCGCTGTCTTCCAACAGTTTGTAAATGATATCTTTCGGGACTTGCTGTACCACTCCATCGTAGTCTATCTAGACGATATACTCATCTTCTCTCCAAATCTCCAACTTCACAGACAGACAGTGTCCGAAGTCCTACGACGTCTTCGCCAAAATCAACTGTTCTGCAAGTTGGAAAAGTGCGTTTTTGAGGTCACGTCCATTCCATTCTTGGGTCACATTCTCTCCGCCACTGGGATAGAAATGGACCCAGAGAAGGTGAGAGCCATCCAAGACTGGGCAGCCCCCACAACACTCAAAGGAATTCAGAGATTCCTAGGGTTCTCAAACTATTACCGGCGATTTATCCGGAACTTCTCTACTATCGCTGCTCCCCTCACTGCTCTCACTTGCAAGGGAGCTGATCCAAGCCGATGGTCGCCAGAAGCATCCTCTGCCTTCCAGCAGTTAAAGAGAGCATTCATGACGGCACCAATCCTCCTCCAACCAGACCTCGACAGGCCCTTCATTCTCGAGGTGGACGCATCCTCGGAAGGGATCGGGGCCATCTTGTCACAAAAAGGTGAGGATCAAGAATTACACCCTTGTGCCTTCCTCTCCAAAAAATTCCTCCCAGCAGAGAAGAATTACCCCATCGGGGAACAGGAGTTGCTTGCAGTCAAAACTGCGTTAGAGGAGTGGCGATACCTTCTGGAGGGGGCACGACATAAGATCACCGTGTATTCAGACCACAAAAATCTGTCCTTTCTTAAACAGGCTCAGTGCCTTACTGCCCGCCAAGCCCGTTGGGCCATGTTTTTTGAACGCTTTGATTTCCAAATTAAATTCCGACCTGGAACCACGAATACTAAGGCAGACGCTCTATCCCGCTCCTTTGAGACGACCTCTGACCTAGAGACACCTCCTCGTCCAATCCTCGATCCGCTGGTCTTCGCCCAAGTAACCGTACAGCCATCTCCTCCTCCAGGTAAAACGTTCGTTCCTCCCGAACTTCGCAAGAAAATATTGTCATGGGCACATTCTTCCCGCTTCGCAGGGCACGCAGGAGCACAAAAGACCTTGATGTTCCTGTCACGTTCTTATTGGTGGCCAACCATCCGCCACGACGTAACCAACTTCGTTGCCTCTTGTGTAAGATGTGCTCAGCATAAAGTGCCCAGAACAACTCCCGCTGGTCCTCTCCGCCCTCTAACCATACCCACAGAACCATGGACCCATCTGTCAATGGACTTCATTTGCGAACTACCTCCCTCAAAAGGTCATACCGCAATCTGGGTAGTGGTCGACCGATTCTCGAAAATGGTCCATTTTTTCCCACTAAAAGGTCTCCCCTCTGCTCCAGTACTGGCTCAGCTATTCATCTCAACCATTTTTAAACTTCACGGACTGCCCAAAGAGATTGTATCCGACCGCGGAGTACAGTTCGTTGCAAAGTTCTGGAGAGCTCTCTGTGCCGCGGTACAGGTCAAACTCAAGTTTTCCACTGCCTTTCATCCCCAAACCAACGGCCAGACAGAACGGGTGAATCAAGACTTGGAGGCCTTTATCCGACTGTTTGTCTCGTCTTCCCAAGATGACTGGGTGGATCTTCTCCCGTGGGCAGAATATATGCATAACAACTCCTATCACTCTTCCTCCGGAACCACCCCCTTCTTTACAGTATTCGGCAAACATCCACGATCTCCGGATTTCTCAGAATTATCCTCTTCCGAAGTTCCTGCAGCAACCACTTCATTACAACGCTTTGCTAAAATCTGGTCGGATGTCCACACCGCTCTTCTTAAATCTTCCGCCCGATACAAGAGGATGGCAGACAGGAAAAGAAGGGCAGCGCCCAGATTGAAAGTCGGAGACCGGGTATGGCTGTCGACCCGCCATATACGCCTCCGTCTGCCCTCTATGAAGCTGGCTCCCCGGTTCATTGGGCCATACCCTATCATCCAAGTCATTAATCCTGTCGCTTATAGACTTCAACTTCCTCCTTCCCTAAGGATTTCGAATTCCTTCCATGTGTCCCTCCTCAAGCCTTTAAGGTTGAACTCTTATCAAAAGAAGATTCCCAAACCGCCCAAGATTAACTCCGAAAGTGGGGCTGAATTCGAGGTAAGACGCATTATAGACTCTCGTTGCCGCAATTCTCGTACCCAGTATCTGGTGGAATGGGTTGGGTTTGGTCCCGAAGAGAACTCTTGGGTGGATTCCATTGATTTGCACGCTCCAAAACTGGTAAAGCAATTTCTCCAGAGAAATCCGCACAAGGCCCATAGGCGCCCTGGGGTCACCCTGAAAAGGGGGGGTACTGTCACACGTAGCCGCGACGGAGCGCGGCGGGTACAGTACTCGCCCATCCGCGCCCGCCGCCGGCTAGCGTGTGCAGGCTCCGGTCTGCGGTGTGCGGGTAGCGGCAGCTCTGGGTAGGGATGGCAGCAGTAGTGGTGCCGGGAGGCCGGCGTCGCCATCTTGGTTGAGGGCAGGAGACAGATTGGCCCAGAGTGGAGGTTCCCTCCTCATCCTGTGCTGACAGCCAATGGCAGCCATCCCCTGGGGATATAGGGGATCTGCCTAGGCTGTTCAGTGTCAGTGCAATGAGTCTTTGGAGTCATTCACAACTCCTAGCTGATTCCCGGATCCTGGCTCTTTCTCTCCTGACTCTGGTGCCTTGCTCCCTGCATCTTGCTACAAGGAAGTTTTCTCCTGACACCAATGCTGCAAGTCCTACCTAGTGCTTGTTCCTGCTTGTGTCCCAGAATTACCCTGCACAGCTTCCCGCTGTCCTCCTTCATACAACTCATTCATTCCATCATCTTTCAGTCATCCGGATCCATTTCTTCTGTCATCAAATCAACCTCCTTCCGGATCCTCATCTATGTACTCTGGCTCACCAAGTATACGTTTCCAGATTTCCCTGCCCGTTATTAGTATTGTGCTGGACTCTATTTAATTTATTCCAACTGTCACTTAAAGAAGTATTTGAGTGAAGTTTATCATTTATGAAATCCGTTATTAAACCTGCACGTTTCAATCCTACTCCTCCTGGTCCGTCTCCGGTTCCTGTGCACCACACGACTCCATCCAGCCCTTTAGCCGTGACAGGGATATGAGCGAGCAGATACAGAAGAGAGTGGGATATGAGCTAGATGAGAGAGCAGGTATAGAGGAGAGTGGGATATGTGAGCTAGATGAGGGAGCAGATACAGAGGAGAGTGGGATATGTGAGCTAGATGAGGGAGCAGGTACAGAGGCGAGTGGGATATGTGAGCTAGATGAGGGAGCAGGTACAGAGGCGAGTGGGATATGTGAGCTAGATGAGGGAGCAGATACAGAGGCGAGTGGGATATGTGAGCTAGATGAGGGAGCAGATACAGAGGAGAGTGGGATATGTGAGCTAGATGAGGGAGCAGATACAGAGGAGAGTGGGATATGTGCGCTAGATGAGGGAGCAGATACAGAGGAGAGTGGGATATGTGAGCTAGATGAGGGAGCAGATACAGAGGAGAGTGGGATAGGTGCGCTAGATGAGGGAGCAGATACAGAGGAGAGTGGGATATGTGAGCTAGATGAGGGAGCAGATACAGAGGCGAGTGGGATATGTGAGCTAGATGAGGGAGCAGATACAGAGGAGAGTGGGATATGTGAGCTAGATGAGGGAGCAGATACAGAGGAGAGTGGGATATGTGCGCTAGATGAGGGAGCAGATACAGAGGCGAGTGGGATATGTGAGCTAGATGAGGGAGCAGGTACAGAGGCGAGTGGGATATGTGAGCTAGATGAGAGAGCAGGTACAGAGGCGAGTGGGATATGTGAGCTAGATGAGGGAGCAGGTACAGAGGCGAGTGGGATATGTGAGCTAGATGAGGGAGCAGGTACAGAGGCGAGTGGGATATGTAAGCTAGATGAGGGAGCAGGTACAGAGGCGAGTGGGATATGTGAGCTAGATGAGGGAGCAGGTACAGAGGAGAGTGGGATATGTGAGCTAGATGAGGGAGCAGGTACAGAGGAGAGTGGGATATGTGAGCTAGATGAGGGAGCAGGTACAGAGGAGAGTGGGATATGTGAGCTAGATGAGGGAGCAGATACAGAGGAGAGTGGGATATGTGAGCTAGATGAGGGAGCAGGTACAGAGGAGAGTGGGATATGAGCTAGATGAGGGAGCAGATACAGAGGAGAGTGGGATATGTGAGCTAGATGAGGGAGCAGGTACAGAGGAGAGTGGGATATGTGAGCTACAGTAGATGAGAGCAGATACAGAGGAGATGAGTGCTAGGCAGTGAAGTGTTACGGTGTTCTCCTGGCTGGACAATATAGGCCAGGTGCATATTAATCTCTTATGTACACCATTGCTTTTAATGATTAGAGTACTGTATATTAGTGTGGTGTTTATGTGCTCGTCAGGTGTCCATCTTAGGCTGTCCTGATCCCAAGGTCCATGAGATTGCCTACCAGTATGGCAAGAATGTGGGAATAGCCTTCCAGGTAAGCAGTGACTTGGGCTTTATGTGCCTATATGACAGTGTTTGCATTCCCGGCTTCCATAAACCAATAGCTACTTCTGTGCAGAATGACTTATACATTTATAATTGAACACCTGTTAAAGAAATATGAATTTTTTTACCTAATAATTTAAGAGTTCTCCCTATAATAGCATAGACACTTCCCCAGTCTGAATAATGGTATAGGCACACACTGCATCTGCTAAAGCTGTGCAGCCTTCTATCACATGACCGTGCACAGGGACGTAGGAGCTTGACAGGTAAGTGCGGCCTATCTGATGGTTACTAGGCAGGAAGGCTGCTAATGGCTGCATACTGTTTCTGTAGGTTGATCAGTCATTGCTGAGATTACTGGCTAGGCTAGTAGCAATGATGCAGATATTGCAGTTTATGTGAATGATAAAGCTGCTTAGAAGTATGGGAAAGGCGGTATTAAGCTACTTCTTTCACACCCTGTAACACCTTGGAAATACAGTAAATACTTACATCAGTTCTGTTCCTTCTCTTAGCTGATCGACGATGTGTTAGATTTTACAGCTTGCGCTGACCGATTGGGGAAACCAACAGCCGCAGATCTGCGATTAGGATTGGCCACTGGTCCAGTGCTATTTGCTTGTCAACAGGTAAAATGAGAGACTCCTATGCTATTGGCCATTACCTGCAGCCTCTCTGGTTTTTTACTGTTTAATGTGTGTTTACTGTCAGAGGTTGAATCTCAGGAGTGGGGTGATAGGGAACATGGGGACTATCAGCTCCACAACGGGGGTCACGAATTCGCAGCCTTGCGAGTCCACCAAACCCCACCTTACAAATGGTGGCTGGCCACCACCCATTTGCAAGGCAAATTCGCACACACGGCATCCATTCGCAGCCTGATGGGATCCGCCCCATCATTCGATGGTTGCCGACCATTGAATGATGGCGAAGGCTCACGCATATGTAAGGTTGCCTTAGAGCAACCTTACAATCCGGTGATGTCAGCTGCCCGCCCCCCCGCCTCTCCATCATGCCTCATTAGCATGAGAACACCCAGCATTCTCATGGGAATGCCCAGGAAATGCTGGGCTTTCCCATATGGTAATGGGGTAGCCCGCCCCACCCACCAGGTTGCTTGCATGCACATCGAAAAAACATCGGTCCCCGTGCAAACAGACCTGAAAAAGGGCCAACATCTATTTATTTATGACGAAGTATGAACCAAGGTATTGCAATGCCTTTCTCTGTCCCATAGCCATATCATATCTGCAGTTTTGACACGGATTACCTCAAAAATAGAGTTTACTTTCTGTTCCATTTTTGGTTTTAAGCACCTACATCTTGGTTTGTTAATGCACAAAACCATTGTACGGAACTATAAAGGCAGTCAATTGGCGCCAACCCACTATCATCTGCTGTCTGTACTAAAATCTATGAGAGGTCTGCTAACCAAGCTGTGGAAGTAGACTCTAGCAGTGAGACAGGATGCAGTGCCTGGTCACGCTATGCTGTACTACTTCCTGTTCCCTCCCTGGAACATTTCATTAATGTCACCCAATGCTTCCTGTGACTGCAGTTTCCTGAATTGAATGCTATGATCATGAGGCGGTTCAGCTCGCCAGGGGATGTGGAACAAGCATGGAAGTACGTGTGCCAGGTAAGAGACACCGAACCAATGACAATTTCCATAAGATCGTGATGCCGAAACGTTTATGCCACCAATATTTACAGCATTCTTAATTGCTGCGTGATCATTGTGTATTTATTTTATATACTGTATGCTGGCAATAGTTCCCAATACTGGTAATCTTTGAAACAAATAAAATACTCAATGGCTTTTGATATATTGAATTTTTTATTTACACTAGATTTTTCCTCAATTGTGTGTCTTGCGATTTGAGCCGCTAAGTGTCATACTGGCCTGCGAAACAAGCCTAATTGGCACAGTCCGTGTATATGTGGCAAGTCTCTGCATTTTCCATATGCCAAGTAGTCCCATATATGGGCAGTATTCTGTGTTATGTATTAACTTACCTCCTTTTTACCCACCAGAGTGACGGTGTACACGAAACCACCTACCTCGCCCAGCGTTACTGTAACGCAGCAATCCAAGAAATCAGCAAGCTCCAGCCGTCCCCGGAGAGAGATGCTCTTATCCAGCTGACAGAGACCGTGCTCACAAGGGACAAATAAGTCAGGACTGGGAACTGTCCGGGCAGCTACCACCAAACAGTGCCTACTGCAAAACTTGTAGAAACACAGCCGGTTTTACTTCCTGTGCGGGCCACTAAAAATGACTTTTAAGAGTAAATCTGTTTATTATGCCTTTCATTCACCATTACAGTACTGTATTTTTTTATTATTTTTTTTGTTAAGATTTTAACAGAGGAAGCCATATCATGTTCAGCGCTAGGGTTGTGGGCGAGACTTCAAAGGGTATATTTTGGAACAAATAGAATGCCAAGGTTTTTTCGCTTTAAATTTTGTTTATGGCTGATTAAAAGACAATCTGACATGTACTTGTTGTAGTACCTCAAAGCCAACAGCAGGTGGTTTGGAATGTATATAGATCTAGAAACTTAAGGGCTACATTTAATAAAGACTCTAAAGAAAAAGTGATATTGCCCATAGCAACCAATCAGATTCTATATCTCTATTGCATCCTAAAAAATGATGGATGGAATTTGATTGGTTGCTATGGGCAACATTACCTCTTTAAATTTTTGAAACAGAGGAGGAAAGGGATTTTATTATTTCATTCAAAAGTAAGAGGGTAGAGTCCCTGCAGCCCTTTACTGTATCCGGCTGTGGGGGAAAGCCCCTCCTAGTTTGAGGTGAAATGTTTAGGGGTAAAAAAAAGTTTTGGACAATTACAACACATAGGGGGAAATTTACTAAGATGTGTATTCTACTTCATATGTGATGTTGCTTTGGGCAACCAATCAGATCCTGTCTACTATCTTCTAGAGCAGGGGTGGCCAAACCTGTCCTCAAGATCTACCAACGGTGCATGTTTTCCAGGCAACCTGTGGATCTATAGTAGGAATGAATGCAGCAGGTTTTAAAATGTGACAGTTAGTAATGACTGCAGCTGTGCACCAGCTAGGTGATCTGGAAAACGTGGGCCGTTGGTAGATCTCGAGAACCGGTTTGGCCACCCCTGTTCTAGAGTGTGCTAAATAAATAAGAAGTAGATTCTGATTGGTTGCCCATAGTAATATCACATGTGAAGTAGAATACACATCTTAGTAAATTTCTCCCGTAGACATTTTAACCTATGATCTAAGTCCTCGAGAGCTACCAACAGTGCATGTCTTCCAGGTCTCCTTATCGTATCATAAATGACATAATTAGCTCCACCTGTGGATCATTTATAATGTGTCAATCAGTAATGAGTGCACCTGTGCCCCATCTAGGTGATTTATACCCCTTTTACACCGCCAAAAAATCTGGGTCAGCGATGGGTCAGACCTGGATCATCGGCGGTGTAAATGGGACAGGCCGTGTCCTTTTACACGGGACTTCTACCCTTGTCCTGACCTGGGTAGAACACGGCCAGGACCTGGGTAGAGGGCGGTGTAAATGGGTACGCCGGGTCATCCGACTCGGCTCCCATTTACATCAATGGGGGACGTGCAACCTGCGGACCGGTGAATGGATGCCTGTGTGCAGCATCCATTCACTTCCCGGACAAGGGCTGGGGGGTGCATGGGGACTGGGGGCAGCCCAGCAGATTACCTTAGTGCTGGGCTTGCCCCCAGCGCAGCGGTCTGGGTCCCGGCGGTGGCGATCGGCCTGCGCCGGTGTAAAAGGGACAAAGCGCTGGGTCGCACCCGGCTTGATCCTAGGTCCAAAAAGCCGGGTGCGACCCAACGTTTTGGTGTAATAGGGGTATTACAAAATGTGAACTGATGGTAGCTCTCGAGGACTGGAGTTGGCTACGACTGCTCTAAGCATAGATCCCAGGTATCAATATTCTCCTATGGCAAAGTGTAACAAAGCTACAATACAGAAACACTTCACAGCCAACTCAATCATTTTAACTCTTTACACAATTTCCAACTACTCTGAGCACAACGTTAAATGTCTACATGTCGTAATTGTCCAAAACTTTAACCCCTTTTAATGAAATAATAAAAGTTTATGTTTTAAAAAACCTATTGTGTAACTCCTTTCCTCCTGTGTCAACTTAGTACCCTAGTTGCCAGGACAGCACCCCCGATACAACAATAGAACAAAGGCGGTTTAAACCTGCTCTGCAATTAGCTGGATTATATATTTGTGTGCAGATATCTTTCCTTTCTGTCTCTTTTCACTTTTAGAAGCTTTAAATCTATATGCCCCTAAGGCTGGGTACACCACTGGCAGATCTATCTGCCGACTCACCATGTGGGCAATTCAGGTAAGCATTTACCAATCGGCCACTTGCTTAGTTAGCTCTGACACTACAGCTGGGCGGGTGTTTTCTGTAGGAGAATAAATATGCATTCTAAAAGATATTGTAACAACTAATAAATATCTGTCATAGCATTACAGTATAGGACACGTCCTTGTAAATTTAGGCTTTCGGTACTTTACTAAACAGAATATAATGAGCAGAATTGCTTAAAATATGCCCATAATTCTGTTTACTATTGCAGATGTATAAACCACAAACTTAGGCTAAAGATACTTGCTTGGTCCAAGTGGGAAAGGAATGCGTGTGCATATATTATTACCCATAAATCAGTGTATGTTATGCGTGCATAATAAGACAGGCAAATGTTCTCATTATACAATATAACTTTTGTAAGAGTCTCCCTCATCCGTATATCCAAAAAACTAAATATTCTGAAAATCGTACAGTGGGGCAAAAACAGTATTTGGACAGCCATCGATTGTGCAAGTTGACCTACTTTAAAAAGATGAGAGGCCTGTATTTCCCATCATAGGTACACTTCAACTGTGCGAGACAGAAGCCTAGCCAGTCTCCAGACCTCAACCCAATCAAAAATCTATGGAGGGAGTTGAAAGTCCGTGTTGCCCAGCGACAGCCCCAAACCATGAGAGATCTAGAGGAGAGCTGAATGGAAGAGTGGTCCAAAATACCTGCTACAGTCTGTGCAAAGCTGGTCAAAAACGGGAAATGTTTGACCTCTGTAATTGCCAACCGAGGTTATATTACAAAGTATTGCGTTTAACTGTTTTATTGTCCAAATATTTATTTTCCGCAAGAATATACAAATAAATTGATTTTTTTAAACATACAATGTGATTACGTTTTTTTTTTTTCCTCTACGTTCTGTCTGTCGAAATGTACCTATGATGGAAATAACAGACCTCTCATCTTTTTAAGTGGGTCAACTTGCACAATCGGTGGCTGTCAAATTTTTTGTGCCCCACTGTAGTTTTTAAAAAAAAAAAAATAGAGATAGATATATTCTTTTTTTTCTTTTTTTTTTTTAACACCCCCGCCCCTGTACAGTCTTTCATACTTGCGTGCTTTACCGGTGTCTATCTTCAGAGACATTCCTGGTACCAATGATGCATTGCGCAGTTGTGCCAGTGATGTCACCCGCACAATGCATCAATGGGACCGGGGAGGCCTCTAAGGATGAATGCCAGGGGACCAGGTATTAGTACAAAAAAAAAAAAAAAATTGCCATATCTGAAATATTCCCTATTCCCTTATCCAAAATGCTCCTGAGCATTTCAGATAAGGGATACTTAACATGTATAATACCCCTTTCAGACATACAACCCTTGGATTTTAAACCTGGTACAATCCCTTTTTTTTTTTTTTTTAAATTATGGATTATGGTATTAAGCGCGTAAACTTGAGAAATCCGGGGATTTTTGCGTATGTCTAAAAGGGGTATAAATTGTCAGGTTATCTCCAGGTTTGCTCTTTGCAGTGTATTGAATTTGCAGACATTATGGGGGAAATTTGTAAAAAAAATAGGTGTATTTGTATCCAGAAATACACTTATTTTTGACATTTACTATCCTGAAAATACGGCAATTCGTATTGATGTGCTATCAATACGAATTGCCATATTTTCGGGATAGTAAATGTAAAAAATAAGTGTATTTCTGGATACAAATACACCTATTTTTTTACAAATTTCCTTTAGTAAATTTCCCCCTATATAACAGGACATTTGCCCCTTTGCTATGAATTATAAGAGTGCAGGTATAACAGTTA
Organism: Crinia signifera; assembly: GCF_055691185.1. Classification (NCBI taxonomy): domain Eukaryota; kingdom Metazoa; phylum Chordata; class Amphibia; order Anura; family Myobatrachidae; genus Crinia; species Crinia signifera. Next base: position 289,961,317 of record NC_139221.1, on the reverse strand, counting down.
TAAAAGAGTGCTACATGACTGACTGACATCCTGGTCCACCTTATGCAGCCATTTATACCCACTGCTGCTGTATATATTAGCTAATACTGTAGCATATAATCTGGTCTGGAACCTTCCGTAGGACAGAGTTCTCGGCCCTGGTAGTCATTAGGGTAGGGAGCTTGGGCAAAGTAATCATATAGCACAATATGCTGGCTTTGAGCATGTACTACAACCCCTGATGTCATTTCAGCCATGACCATCATTAATAGCACGTACCATTTTAAATACTACAAAACAAGGCTAATAGAAAAATAACATTTGGTTCCTGAGCTTGTTTGCCTCGTGTTGTAGGGGGATATGGTCATTTGGTCTACAGCATGATGGTCGACATGGGTTTAACAGATCTTTAGATCAACACAAGCATAAGGTCAACATGGGGTTGTCAGTTTTTTGAGCCGACAGGTGGTATTTCATGCCCTACCATCCACTAGGGCGTGGTGGGAGAATAAAATAGTGTGCCGCCGAGTGAAGGGAGGGGATGCGGTGCATGTGAAACTGTGTCCACGTCGTCTGTGTCATCTTTTGGGTAAAAAAAAAAAGTGAAAAACCCCATTTCGACATTTTGACTGTCGACCTAATGCTTGTGTCAACCAACATGCTGTAGACAAAGCGATCCCAACCCGTTGTAGGTACAGCAATAAGCAAGCAGTGCATAATTACTGTTTTCTAGTTCCATTGTTCTTGCTGTTCAGAAAGTATTCATTGTAAAGCTGCTATGGCGATCTCTGCATTCAGCATATCGGGTCTCCTGCTACTGTACACCAGGACAGCATGTCAGTGCATCAGGGCAGAACAAACCAATGTATGTCATTGTAACTGCTGTATATACAGTCTGTCTGTACACTTGGCTCCTGTTCACACAGGATTCTATCCACTTGTAAACTCCTCCTCCGTGTCATTTTCTATCACATCAGACAGCCCTGGAGGCTCCAATGCATTTATACTGCTTCAATTGTGTTCTATTACAGCAGTGGTTCCCAACCTTGGTCCTCAAGTACTCCCAACAGTGCATGTTTTCCAGGCCACCCGGCAGGTGCACTCATTATTCCGACACATTTTAAAAGATCACAGGTGGAGCTAATTATACCACTTGTGATTCTGTGTGGAGACTTGGAAAATGTGCACTGTTGGGGGTTCCTGAAGACCAGGATTGGGAACCACTGTATTACAGGGATAAGAAACCTGTGGCATTAATAGCCCTAACAGTGAGAGAGGCATGCTGGGATCTGTAGTGCCACGTTACCTGTCCCTGTTCTACTAAAGCACAGTAGACCCCACACAGTGCACGTTTTGCAGGTCTCCACACAGAATCAAGTGAAATCATTTGCTCCACCTTTGGATCTTTTAAAATGTGTCAGTCAGTAATGAATACACCAGTCAGGTGACCTGGAAAACATGTACTATGTGGGGTCCTGAGGACCAGGTTTGAGAACCACTGTACTTGAGCACAGGTTCTCAAACTCGGTCCTCAGGACCCCACACCGTGCATGTTTTGCATGTCTCCTCACAAGTGAAATCATTAGCTCCACCTGTTGATATTTTAAAATGTGTCAATGAGTAATGAATGCACCTGTCGAGTGACCTGGAAACCGTGAACTGTGTGGGGTCCTGAGGACCGAGTTTGAGAACCCCTGTACTAGAAGATATGTTGCATGTAAGGTTTGATAGAGCAGATGTGAGGTGCAGGGCAGTAGAGGATGTCCCCACCACCGGAGGATGAAAGTGGACAAATGCTATAAGTCAGGGGTTCTCAAACTCAGTCCTCAGGACCCCACACAGTTCAGGTTTCCCAGGTCACCTGGCAGATGCATTTATTATTTGACACATTTTAAGAGATCCACAGGTGGAACTAATTATTTCACTTACGATTCTGTGAGGAGACCTGCAAAACATGCACTGTGTGGGGGCCTGAGGAACGATTTTGAGAACCTGTGCTATAAGTGAACCACTATGCCTGGAGCAGGATCCCTTTCACACAGCTGTAGTTTATGTGAAATTATTTTGTAATTCATATTAGATATAATTTAACATAAGAAACTTCCTTATCCTTGCTTTGTTACATCACAATTGCAGGGGGATGCAGTGCGCTGTAAACTGTGTCCATGTCGACTGTATCCACATTCGGGTCAAAAAACTGAAAACCAATATGTCGACCTATTGACCTGTCGACCTAGAACCATGTCCACCTAACGATCCCAACCCGTGAAAACACCACACCGAATAACCTGGTTTGACTAACCCGGCATTTCGACCCAGATTATAAGAAAAGTTAAACCTTTGTCCCCCTCTGTATAGTGGGCAACCCAGGTTTAGGGGAGTATTCAATCTTCAAGCGCCTTGAGTCCTGTTGGAGAAAGTGCGCTATATAAATTAAACTTACTTACTGTAATTACAATCTCCTGACGGGGGAGATGGCCGTCGGGCCCTAGTCAATGCTGTCTTCCCCGACAGCATTGAACAGGGGATCTCGGCAGAACAAGCCCTACTTCACAAGCAGTCGGGCTCCTTCTGCTCAGAACGGCCGGGAAGTGACTAGCTCCCGGCTGCAGCTCGCCTCTTCCAGACCGCAGCTCGCGGCCATGCTCCCTTCTCATTTTGCTGCAGGCGGGACATTGAATCCTGCCTGCAAATTCTCAGTCGAGCAGACCAGGACAGGGTTACGGCTGTCAGGCCAACTCGACAGCCGTAACCCAAGATTGAATACACCTCTGAAAGAACCAGGTCACGATCGCGATGTAAAAGGGGTACGAGTTATAGGATAGAGTGTATATTTATTTTAAGATTCTAAGAGGGGTATTTATCAAAGCTTGGCAAGAGAGAAAAGTACTAACCAATAAGCTTTTAATTTACAAATAATGAAAGCAGCTGACTGGTTGGTATTTTCTTACAATTCTCTTTGCAGGCTTTTATAAATGCCCCCCTAAAACGAAAATGGAGTGGTTAGCTGTAGAAACCAATCCTTTTCTAAAAATCAATGGAAATGATAAATTAAAGTTAGAGCTTTGGAACCACCCCAGACGCATTTCAAATGCTCAGGTAGAGACTATTTGCATGCGGTTGGTATATGGCCCAAACTATCATTCATAAAAAACTTACCACTTCTGTCACATCAAAGCTACAATTTCGTTGGTGCCACAGTCGCTAATTGTGTGTTTAATTCTACAAAACCTTGTTTACATTGGTGAACTATGTGTGCAAAAGGCTAACTTGAAAATAAACGCAATGAATTTGGTGTGTACTTCAGGCTACATGTATGAACCTCCGCATTGCCAAAACCTGTGCAAACATTAAAAAGACAAATTCTACATTTTTATTAAACGTTTTGTTCTGTTTTTTTTTTTCCTTTCTCCCAATTTCCACCTATGATTGAATAGCGTCAGTCTGAAACAAAAGCTGCATTTGATTACGTAGGAGAATGGTTTATTATAAAAGACTGTACATAAAATTTTTAACAGGTTATATACAAATGAAAAAAAAAAAAAAGAATTTCCAATTTGAAAATAAAGAAACAATTTTTTTTTTTTTAAAGATTTCATGTCGTATAAGAAGAGCACTGGAATTAAGAGAGGTTTTAAAATTTTAGGATACAAACAATTTTTTTCACAGCAAAGCTCTGCATTAAATACAAAATAGCTCTTACAGCATCACTGAAGCTAAAACTACAGGTTGTCTTATACAAAAGTTACTAATAACATTCACAAATGTATGTGTCTGTAGTCCCAAGAGCTTATCGGACTTCCTCCTGTAATCCCATTAGACACGCCACGTTCTCCCTATGCTAACAGGGCAGCTTGTACTCTGCCACATATCAAATGCGAGTAGGATATCAAAAATGAAGTTCTGTAAGTGTAGGGAAGGGTTTCCACATTTATAAATTTGATTAGTAGCGGTTTTATACAAGGCAACATTTTAGCTTTAGCCAACCCTTCATAAGAATACCCCAGAAAACAACTGCCCAATCTTATTTTTCCAGTCTGCTCCTCCATGGTGGCTGACAGTGCAAAAGGCTAAGTTAAAACGGTTTCAGGTTTTGGCGATTTACACAATGTAAACCAAGAACCAATTAGACCAAGTCACACTTAAGGACGTCCTTTCGAGTGACCCAGAAATTCCCTCCTGGCTAAAATACCAACTCTTTTAAAAGTGCACACAGGGAGCTGTCTGACTGTTCGTCAACAATCGTTTACGAAAATCACTGTACATTTTCAAAACTGCCTATACATCAAATCGAGACATTTCCCCCATTTTACAGATGCCTAGGTCAGGTGATCGTCAAACATCTTGCACAATCTCAATTTGCAGATACAAACCAAAAATGACAGGAATTAACGGGTCAGAATCATGCTGGATTCTGCTGAACCCCATATAAATCACAGAGCAGGGTCTGTCTGGTCTCCCCTTATGCCCTGTACACATGGTTCGATTTGGGCTATTTTTCTATTCGATTTTGCTTACATAAAGCAAAATCGGATCGAAAGGACATTGAATGGTTTTCAACTGCATTCGATACGATGCGCGGCATCGAAATCGAATAGAAAAATAGATCTGTACTATATAGTCCAAATTGAATGAGTTTTCCTTGCTGTTTGAATCGATTCCAATCGAACCACAAGCAATATCGCACTGTGTGAACACCCCTTTAGTTGTATGGCCTGCATTCGATGACTGACGCGTGCTGAGAATCTTCCTTTGCAGGACGGCAAACAATTCTAAATGTTGGATAAATACTGAAAAACACTTAACCGTATTGTTTACTACATAACATTGCAATTTGTGCTGAAAAACCTTCATGCAATAAGTAGGCAATCTGTGGCACTCCTGCTGCTGTGGAACTGCACATCCCAGCATGCCCTGTCAGTTTTGAAGTTAGGGCCTGCTAGGATTGTATTTCCACAGTTTTGAATTGAACTGTAACAGACAATCTGGTTGGTTGCCATGGGATACAATACAGTAATGGTGTGTACACATGGTGAGATTCCCTTGCTATTCAACATAAGATTGGAGTGCTATGCAATCTTTGCTAACTCTGTACTATTTACATACATATGCATTAGATTTGCACTATATAGTCATTGCTGCCCTGTCTATCTGGGTTACGATTTGTGCTGTCACGGAAGCGCGCTTCGGGATCGCAAGGTAAAAAACCTGTGCAATCTGCATGTGATTTGCATACGATTTTGACTATATACTCAAAATCTAATGTCAAATCTCACTGTGTGTACACAGCATAACTGTACCACTTCTGTACACAGAATGATAGAGCTGTAAACTTACATCAGCACCACTGTCTTACTATGGCCTGGTGTCATACTGTTGTGTGATATCCGTGACAACATAGTCCTCATATTCTAACTAGCTATCCTATGAAGTCATCCATCTCTTGTTATGTGAACAGCAATAGTCACTAATGGTTATCTGTGCCTTATGCCTCAGCTCAGTCATCAGGGTCCTAGTGAATGGCTAATGATCCACTTGTGAATATTGTCTACCTTCTGTGTGCAAACAGGACAGACCCACCCTGGCAAATCGGGAAAGTCATCCACCAAGTAGCAGCAGACTGTAGAAATAACATTGCAGCAGGTTACGGGATATTACATTTCTATCACTTTCAGCGTTTCCGTATCCCCAGCATCTACTGCTCTGAAATCCCCATTCTCAGTAATTCAGTGAGAACCAAACACTGGCAGTTCTGTGAAATCGTGCTGAACATGATTCTGCAGTTATACAAAAGGCCTAAACTGAGCAGTGTGTAATACTTTATGGGTACAAGGTCAATAAGAGGGTAGAAAGATACTACGTTTGCAGTGTGTCACTTCAGTGCATTCAGCGCCTCTCTGTGGTTATCTGGTGAACTTGCAGAAAGGCTTAAGACAGTTCCAGATGACCACTTTGAACTTATTGGTCCTTTATAGCCTCTCGTTTTAAGCAACAGTCCAATCAAGTACTGGATATAAGGTCCTGCTTGCACAAAACATTGTCAGTATACATATTGACCCATTGAAATCTTGGCACAGTAATGGTCCCATTCAATGCGATACAACACTGGGTTGTTGCTTGATATAAAAAAAGGTTTCCGCAACGTATAAACTAGACTGAAAGTGCATCCATCAATCAAAACTAAAAGATCTAATGCACTGCCTGCAATAAAAAACAAATATCCTAATCTACTCCAAGACTCAACTTGTATAAATCTGTGTACATTTAATGCCATACTGTATTAAATATCTATGGATTTTGCATGAAGCGTATCCGCCCATTTTTTTTCCCTTTCCCCTCTAAAGCTGCATCGGAGTGTAGGCAAAATCAGCTCATCCAATCACATTTCAGGCTGTGCTTGCTGAACCAATCAGGACTTCAAGCGATATAGACCCAGCCAAGTAAAATTTGGACAGATTTACTGCAAGAGATGATTTTAAGTGAAAAACTAAATATAGGTATTAATTGTTGACATATCTACACTTTATAACATTAGCTGTGAAATCACGTCATTTCATACATGCCACGTGTTTACAGTCCACCACCATGAAGACTAAAGAAATTATAATCAGTACAAGAAGTTATGGCATTACCCATGCCGCAAGGATTCGATCACTGAAATATTAATGACCTCTGGCAGGGCTAACCCGATTAAAAGTAGGGAAAAAAAAGTATATTAAAGTAATTATACTTTCATTGGTCTTGTTGCAGGGTCTACTGAATTTGGCCATTTGTCTCATTCAGTTAGACTTGTGCCATGCCACCTATATCAGAGTGGTTATAACCGTAAGTATTGATCATGCCCATATTACTCCGAATAACTGGAAAAGTACAAAGTGAACTCATCTTAAGGTTGTAGAGGTGAAATTGCTTATACAATTATCAAAAGTAACATCCAATCAATTGTAAGTCATGCAAATTCAGCGACACCGCTGAGCTGTATGGATACAGTTTATTAGAGACAGAATATAATCATATCATTTAAAAAACAAGGGTTATCCAGAAGTGTGTACAGAATTTCCTCTTCCTGTGCTACATTCCAGAGGGATTGTGCCTTTAAATAACACTTTTTAGTCCATGTTTTGGCTCCGTACTGTGGAAAGCCAGCAGAACCAAAACCGGTCGTGTTTGAGCCAAGAATTACACAAAACTTTGGTGCGTTGAGGAATGGGTTATTCAGAATGGCCGTTGCAAAAACGTGAAGCGGTACATATTACAAAATACAGATTACAACCATTTTCGTTTCACAGATGGACACTTTTAAAAGACTTGACAAATCCTTAAAACTGGTGAGTACTAATGGTAACTACAATAATTATAATTCGGAAGCATTGCAGATTTAAAAAAAAAAAAAAATAATCAGTACTTAAAAAGGTTTTTGTGTGCATGCTTTTTTTTTAAAAAAAATTAAATATTAAGAATGAGCAATAATCTAGAAGAAGGCGATAAAACCAGCAGTAGCATCAACTCGGAGTCCAAATGTTAATGGTAGCCTAACGTAGTGTTAGTTTTCATGCTGCACAGAAAACATATGTCGTGGCACAAGATGATTCATGGATTTGTTATAATGTACTATTACCCTACATCCCAATGGCGTATTCAGGCTGGTCCAGGAAATTTTTTTTTTTATAATAATAATAAAAAAAAAAACGCAGATGTGAATACATAGGCGTAAACTGGTGCCAGGTTTTGTTAGGTCCACGAACCAACTGGTCTTGAGGCTTATGGGTAAATATCTTCCAGAGCACAGATAGAATAGGTCTAAACCCTTTTGGTGCAATAGCAGTCCTCTGGCACTGAACGGGTTAAAAAAAAAAAAGCCACAGTTTTATATGTACGAAGACATTATTACTTCTTACAATTAACTTTAAAATCAGATAGACTTAGTACTTAAAAAAAAAATAATAATTATAATTCGGTAAGACATTAATCCGCATAGTGCATGATTGATTCAACGTAATTTCCTGGGAAGAGGCCGGTCACTCCGTTAGAGACCCCTTCATACCAGCCATCGTCATTCTTCTTGATCACGTAAATGATTGATCCCTCCATGAAGGACAACTCGTCATCTTTGTCTTTCGAGTAGTCATAAATGGCGACAACTAGAGATGGGGAAAGAAAGCAGAGGAACATGACGGCAAAGAAAGTAGGCAATGGAAACAAGTAAATTACTAGAAAATGTAAAAAGTAGAACATTCGATCACTATTGGATAAAACCCATAAATATAATGTATGTGGGGGTGGTTCTAAACCTATGTCGAGGCCACATGCACCATTTGTGTTTCTGCCACAGTAAGGTCTGAGGGCCTCACTGAATGATATCCGACAGTTTAAATGGCTGCGCCACTAATTGTGATCATGTAGCCCAGTGGTTTCCAACCCTGGTCCTCAAGTACCCCAACAGTGCATGTTTTGCAGGTCTCCACACAGAATCACAAGTGCTATAATTAGCTCCACCTGTGGATCTTTTCAAATGTGCCTGAATAATGAGTGCACCTGCCGGGTGATATGGAAAACGTGCACTAGAAACATAGAAACATCGAATTTGATGGCAGATAAGAACCCTTTGGCCCATCTAGTCTGCCCCTTTTTTAAACATGTTACCTCAAACCATATTTGATCCTTATTTTTTTGTAAGGATATCAATATGTTTATCCCAAGCATGTTTAAATTGTACTACTGTATTTGCGTCTACCACCTCTGTTGGGAGGTTATTCCACTTATCTACTACTCTTTCTGTAAAAAAATCCTTCCTCACATTTCCCCTGAATCTTTCTCCCTCTAGTTTCAGTGCATGTCCTGGTGTTCTGTTGCTCCTCTTCCTGTGAAGAATGTCTCCCACCTGTACCTTGTTAAAGCCCTTGATATATTTGAAAGTTTCTATCATGTCCCCCCTTTCCCTTCTCTGCTCTAAAGTATACATATTAAGATCTTTTAGTCTTTCCTGGTACATTTTGTGATGTAGGCCATGCACCATTTTAGTTGCTCTTCTTTGTACAGTCTCTAATGTATTTATATCCTTCTGGAGATATGGCCTCCAGAACTGAACACAATACTCTAGGTGAGGTCGTACCAATGAGCTATACAGTGGCATTATTACTTCTTTCTTTCTACTGCTGATACCTCTCCCTATGCAACCAAGCATCTGACTTGCCTTCTTCAATGCTTTGTTACATTGTCTACCTGCTTTTAAGTCCCCTGAAATAGTGACACCTAGATCCCTCTCTTCCTCAGTAGTTTCCATTATAGTGCAATTTATACTATATTGAGTCTTTGGATTTCTGAGACCCAAGTGCATGATTTTGCATTTTTTGGCATTAAACTGTAGTTGCCATTCTCTTGACCATTTCTCTAATCTGCCTAGATCCTCAATCATTTGTTTTACGCCTCCTGGTGTGTCTACCCTGTTGCATACCTTTGTGTCATCTGCAAAAAGGCACTTTTACCCTCAATTCCATTTGCAATATCACCAATAAAGATATTAAAAAGCACCGGTCCAAGTACAGATCCCTGGGGTACTCCACTTGTAACCTTTCCCTCCTTTGACTGTACTCCGTTTACTACAACTCTCTGTTTTCTGTCCTGCAACCACGCTCTTATCCATTCAACTATCTTAGAATCCAATCCAAAGCTTTCAAGTTTATTTAACAGTCTGCGATGTGGGACAGTGTCAAAAGCTTTACTAAAGTCTAGATAAGCTACATCTACAGCCCCACCTTGATCTATTACTTTAGTCACCCAGTCAAAAAAGTAAATAAGATTTGTTTGACATGATCTTCCCCCAGTAAACCCATGCTGTTTTGGATCCTGTAAATTGCTGGTTTTGAGATATTCTACAACTCTTTCCCTACTACTGATGTAAGGCTCACTGGTCGATAGTTGCTTACCTCTTCCTTGCTTCCACTTTTGTGCAGTGGGACTACATTCGCTGTTTTCCAGTTCTCTGGGATTACTCCAGTAGCTAGTGACTGGTTGAATAATTCTGTTACTGGTTTTACCAGCTCCCCTTTAAGCTCTTTTAGTATCCTTGGATGTATCTCATCTGGCCCCATTGATTTATCCACTTTCAGTTTTGAGAGTTCTGTGAGGACTTTCTCCTCTGTAAATGTACTTGTCTCTCCCTCAGTTTTCTGACTATACTTGCAACTTAACTGTGGCCCCTTCCCCTCTCTTTCAGCAGTGAATACTGAGCAGAAATAATTATTAATATTATCTGCTATGCACTGTTGGGGGTACTTGAGGACCAGGGTTGGGAACCACTGATGTAGCCAATCGATTCGCCAAGAACCAGTACAGCATAAAGATTGGTCATGTAAGGTCTTAGAGGCTTCAACTAGTAAATGGATAAACTGTATTGTTCAATACAGCTTCACCCAAAAAATAGCTAAAAATCTCGGCAACTTACAGACCACCATTGCTCTACAAGTCTGAAGAGTACAGTGATAGCAAAAGTGGGAGGATATGTGCAAACGTCTTCACTCACAATTATACAATGGGAGGGAGATTTATCAACATTCGGTACTTGTTTCCTATCACGGCCACAATCGTGGGGATCGTTCCCCACGATGGACCCGATTTCCTTTGAAATCAGGTCCATTTTGCCGGCAAAGGTACAAAATCAGGGGCATCGCGTCGGTCGGGGCCATTAACATTGCGACCGACGCGATGCCCCCGATTTTGCCATAGGCTTCAATGTTAAAATATTTTTTAACATTGAAATCGTGAGGATCGCGTCGGTCTTGTGCCATTATAATGGCACAAGATGAGATGGACTTGATTAAGTCCATCTCACATTGAAAAAAATGTGAAATGGGCCAATATGACCCATTTCACATTATAGATGTCCCCGTCGTCACCCCACGATAGACGCCAACTCGAAGCGTGGCGAGCGCAGCGAGCCCGCGAGGGGCGGCGGTGCGCGTCCTCCGACCTTTTCATTCCCCTACTATCCACGTCGGCGTGGAGTTGAGAATACATAGTGTGGCGAGCGCGAGCCACCGAGCCCGAAGCGTGGCGAGCGCAGCGTGCCCCGCGAGGGGACGCGTATACCTGTGAAGTTATACGCTGCGCTCGCCACGCTTCGGGCTGCGTGGCTCGCTGCGCTCGCCACACTATATATTCTCAACTCCACGCCGACGTGGATAGTAGGGGAATGAAAAGGTCGGAGGACGCGCACCACCGCCCCTCGTGGGCTCGCTGCGCTCGCCACGCTTCGGGTTGGCGTCTATCGTGGGGTGGGGTTTACGTCGTAAAATTTGGGGGTCTAGGGAATATTTTACATTGAATCCAATGTAAAATCGGGTCCCAGGGACCCGATTTACATTTGATTCAATCAAAAAATCGGGTCGGTCGCATCGCATGCGACCAAATCGCATGCGATGGACGCGATTTTTCTGACACGACCACCCCGATGTAAATCGGTGTGGCCGTGCTAGGAAACAAGTACCCAACATTCTAAACAGGACAGGTGGACTGGAGCGGCGGGCAGCGGTGCTGCTAGTAATGTTAGGGCCCCATTGTTAAATTATGGACTGTGAAGGCTTTTGCCAAGCTGGCCATTACGGGGGCATAGGTACAAACTCAGACTATCAAGCTAGAAAGTTACAGTAGGTGGGGACTTCTTGTAGTATATAGTCCGCTGAAATGGGTGGGCACATTGGTGTACACCTGGGGATTGGATGGGGGTAAGGGTGACCATTCCAGTTACCAAATTTGTTTGCAATTGCTTTTACTGGGCCACAAATGTTATGGAAGGGATTCCTAAAATCTGGGCTTCTTCCCACCAGTTATGGTGCGATTTGTTTTTATTCACTTGGGTTCAGGAGTGGTTATAAGAAATGCAATAAAAAGTCTGCGCAACTAGGACGTAGGCCCGAGCGAATCCCTCATACGTAATCTGTTTATCCGATGAAGATTTGAGAAATTCCCTGTGAGATTTATTCCAGAAGAGCGCCAATTACTGGATTTCAGCCACATCATTAGATGAAGAAGCACCATACATGTACATGTGTTTGCTTTGCTAAACAAACACACTATTTACTTGAATGAATAGTAAAAACACATGTAAATCAGGGCACTTCGCAATGTAGAGAAAGGGAACTATGGGTCACTGCTGTGCCAAAACCTAGGCACGAGGCCAAAAATCAATCAATCAATCGTGTTCGGCTAGCATGAAAATCTTTAAATAGCCTGTTCTAGCATGATCCTAGCTCCGGGGGATTTGCTTGCATTCTCCAAATACAATGTGCAAAAATAAGGACAAACTCTTTTTTTGAAGCAGACATCAGATGGATTTGTTACTGCGGTTTCATTGCCGCCTCCATTTCCTTCAGTTAAATACTTGCTTCATTTTTGTATAAATATTTTAAGAGGTTTCAGAAAATCGTTCCAGAAGACTGGTCAAATGACTGTCCTCAGATAGCTGTACTGTTACACAAATGCTGTTCTCATTCACCCCATCCCCCAGCACAACGCTGTAAGCCAGCCACTCCCCACTCCTATTCAGGATGGTCATAACTGTATACAAGGAGATTCCCTATAGTAACTGCTTTCCTAAATTCCCACTTGTGAGGATTTCATGCGAGGACGTTGGGATTTCTGCTCACTGCTTCTGTGCATAGAGCAACGGTAATCAAGCGTAACACTCACTTGCCGTCTGGTGCATACTACAGTGAGCGGGTGGTAGAAGGGCCAATGGCGAGGTATAACAATACCATACCCTCCAACATGACCCATTCCATTAGGTACAAAATGCTCTGTTCCTGGACTTCCCTGCCAGTGGCAGTTACAGATGTGAGCCTGCAGCACAGTCCAATATTCAAAAAGGGGAGCCACACCAGCTGCCATCCCAAACATCACTGAGAGTTGATGTGACCCCCCCTCTTTGTTCCTGGATTTCCGTGACAGTTACAGATGTGAGCCTATAGCACAGTCCAATATTCAGAGCATTTTGTACCTAATGGGATGGGTCATGTTGGAGGGTATGCAATACACCAAGGGCATAGATGCACCAAAGAAAAAAAAATGTCAGCTACTGGTTCTAGAACCAATTAGGAACCATTAAACCCAATCTCAGACCGGAGATTGACACACAGCACACAAAACCCCTATCCTGCTCTAGCCTCACTCCCAGGTGGTTTATGTCCTGCTCGCTATAGCAACAACATACATAAATTATTAGACATGACCATAGAGTATTATTTAACAAAAAGAGAGAAGTCCCGCACCAGATTTTAGTAGATAGGTCTTGGACTGTCTGTTCTCCAAAGAGATATATTCCATATATATGACCATAGAGTAGTATTGCTAACAAAATGAAGCAGCTCTCCTCTGTAGCAAATATAATGGATGTCAACCGTGTTCTAGTAACCAGACTTCCAGCTAAATTGTACCGGAAGAGCTTGGGAAGAACCACTCACCTTTTTCAATGTAGGACTTGGGAGCCCATATAGGATCTCCGTCTGCATACGGATCACTGTACTGGACCACAGCGGCTTCTTCTTCCTCATAGTCTACGGGGGGTGGTGGCGGGGGAGGAGGAGAGTCGTCAAACATCGGGATCTCATCAGGTGGTGGCGGGGGCGGAGGAGTGGGACTATCAGCAACTTTAAAAAAATAAAACACGTATAAGATTGGGATTTCACCAGTGACAGGGTTACAGCAGGATTCATGACCAGCGGCAGCATAGTTCGAACGTTAGAAACATGCAGCAGCCATAGCAAACAAGCGTCTTCGAGTGCCCATTAGCTTTGTGGAATATTATCTCTTGCTGCTTTTCATTCTTCCCGCATGCCTGACTCAATATATGCGTTTTCTCCTGACTCTCTTGCAATTATATGCTTATTATATACATACTATTTTCATTTAAGCTGATGTTATTGTACATGACTTTGTATAGATGCTATGTCCAGTATCCTATTAGCTAGTGCAATTTGGCAACTTTTCCGGATAAGAAATCGGGGGATAAGTGGTGAAACCGCTTGGGTTTGACATCAGATCCGATCCGTGGTCCCATGCGCATCTGATTGGAGATCAGACCAGCTTGCACATCCGACCTCCAACGCGGACAGCATCACGGCAGTGGGGAATGGTATCGCATGTGATCATGCATGCAGTAGATCACATGTGATACTGCAACCCTGGAAGGTCACAGTTGGCTCAAGGGGGATTGGCTGAGACTTCTCTCCTTTAAAAAGTCACAGTAATGTATGGGGGGGTGTAAGGCACCGGATGCATAATCTGCCACTGGAGACGCGATGGTATCGGGATGTTACTAAAGCATACTAAACCCTAAACCCATTCCTTGACATCCTTAAGAACTTCAGTGAGCAAATTCATGATCACCTTACACACAAAGCACAAGCCTTACCATAATCTAGGTTTGAGTGAGTGGTAACATATGAAAACATTATGTAGAAGGTGATCTTGGCAAACAGAATCCCACAGGAACAAAACAGTAAAAAAGCCACTAGGAGTCGTGGTAAGATGCAGCTCCATTTCAACAAATACAGATATAAACATCATACTTTCAGACCACAGTGTTGATATTATTACTACTGCAGGATTTTGACCAATGGCTTTGGTTGTCTTAACGGCATCCCAAATTATAGTTGCCCACACAGACCAAAAGCAGCCATTTTGAAGTTGGAACAAATATTTAACGCATGCTGCCAGAGGGTCACTAGGGTTCATCCATTAAAAGGTAAAACAAAGATCCCACAGTGCCTTGGTTCAGCCCACAAATGGTTGCCTCGACAAGTACGCCTGATTGGGCTAGAAGAGGCCTCCACTAACACACTCATAGCTAACTGTGTACTGCTCAGACCATCTGGTTAAATAGGATAATATTTAAAAGCAATCGCAATATAGGAAATTGTATTTATTTTGAATGCAGCTTTCTCCAGAATATTCTTACATAATTCAGATAACCTGCGAAAATAAGTCTAGCAAGCGAATATCCAAAGCACTATGGTTATGTTTAGAATAAACCATCAAATACACATTATGAAATACTACAATTAACTAGGAGTCTTAAACTAAGTTAATGAAACATACAGAGGCTAGGTACCATGCAGCCTTGTCACCCATGTATGGAAGAATTGACCCAATTATTGGCAGCCATCGTTGCTAGCCATGCATAGTAGGCTTTGGTGCTTCTTAGCAGTGGACTTAGCAGAAGGACTTACTGTTTTCTTGCACCCTGGCCACGAAGCCTGTGAGAGGTATCTGTGGAGTCAACTGAGGCATTGGGGGAGGGGGAGAAGCGATAGAAACTGGAAGCAGCGACACCACAGTGGAGACGTAAACAGGTAAAGAAAAAAGAAGACAAACAGGCAGCAGTCAGTAACGAGGACCAGAAGCGGCAACATAGTTACAGATTAAAAACACACCAATGAAGTAAGGCCTTCAAAATTAAGGATTTCAATTGAACTTGGCAGTGCTTGCAAAGAAGAGTAAAAGGGAAAACTTTTTATGAATTAGGAAATATAAAAGTCAATTACACAATGTGACTGTCCTTAAAACCAGAAGTGTTTTTCCAGACCAAATTTGGGGACACTGCTCTCTGTGGAAGACCAAGTGGTTTTGCCTTCAATGTTCTTCCTCAGGCACAGACACACTTCCGAATGTGGTAGATAAAGGGGGCCGTCTTATCTCTGTAGATGTGGTGGTTACTACTCTAGTAGGGGCTACTAGAACATAAAGGCCGTCTGAGGGCTGTAACATGGCAACACAACAACTAAAACCATAAAAACGTTGTCGTTTAAAAGCACTATTTACTCATTTCAGAGTTACCGATCTGGCGCATGTATTACCAGAGGGGAGGCCCTTCTATTCATTCAGGAAATCACATTAAGGTGAGAAAAATACTTAAAAAAAAAATTTAAGCATGGGGTGCTGAGTTACGCCAACTCTCCACTCCTTTAATGTATTACGGAGTAGGATTTTTATTCAGTATCCAATGAAAACACATTTCACAATAAACCACTATAATAAAAAATAATAATAATAAAAGCAGATTTAAGGCATGTTTTAGATTTTAAGCCACTGAACAGATCACAGAATAAAGAGGACAATTGACATCACACAAATACAGACACACCGTGCAGTATTATGACGAGGGGAGGGACGGTCAGTGGACCAACTAGAATTCACACCACATGAATTCAGCACAAATACTGTATTTACTTTAAAAGTCTTATAGAAGGCAGACCAGCGTTCTCCCATCTGCCAGAACTATAAGGATCCAAGTCTCGGACTCTTGCTACTTGTGGTTATTATGGTTGGTTAGTTCTCCTGCAAGAGGCCGTGGGAAAAGTCTTAAACATATGCTCTATGATGTGGCAGCATTTTCCATATCGCTGGGTGGGTGGCAAGCTCTCAAAATGTGCCCTCTCAGCACATGGTAGTCAGGAGCTCGGATCTCCAACCTCTCCTACACCCTCCACCAGGAGAAATGAACGCTAGGCAGACAATATTACATTACTGTCTCACCAATGCTCTGCACATGTGTATATTGTAAGAGTACCAGTGGTGACGGACTTATACTGTTCCAAAAATCTTAAGAATGCGGCCTACCTATGAAGTAGGAGCAAGTGGCATCACTGAGGTACAAAGCGCCTCTTACGCCTATGTGAGGATAATACTTAATTCAGGATACTGGTTCAGCTCACAACATACAGTATGTGCAGGAAAACATTACACGGATATGTGCTGGACAGGTTATGGACACTATGGGGGAAATTTACTTAGATGGGAGTTCTATTTCACACGGGATGTTGCTCTGGGCAACCAATCAGATCCCATCTATTATCTTCTAGCGCAATGGCCCTCCAGCTGTTGTTGAACTTCATACTCCAGCATGCCCCTCAACCGTTCTAGCATGGCCAAATAGCAAAACTGATGTAGGGCATGCTGGGATGTGTAGTTCAACAACAGCTGAAGAGCCGAAGGTTCCCCATCCATGTTCTAGGGGGTGCTAAATAAATAAGCAGATTATAATTGGTTGCCCTTAGCAACATCCCATGTGAAATAGAACTCTTAGTAAATCCCCCCCCCCCCCCCCCCCCCCGATATACAGAAGGTGTGTGCAATTAATCCAGCAGAGTACATTAAGAAAAGCAGAAGCACAAGCTTACTTGAGTTTTGAGAATACAGAGGCCCGCCATTGATATGAGGTTGCCCAGAAAACTGGGAGGTCACAGAAGGGGTCCGTCTGTATCCACCAGAAGAAGCAGAGGACGTGGTAGAGTTGTGCCGAGAGATCTGCCTCGTCATTGAGCCAAACTGGGAACCAGGAGCTGAGCCACCGCCGACTGCAAAGAGTTAGCCAAGGAGAACCACGCAAAGCACTTAATTATTATGCAGTATAAAAGAACCAAGCAAAGTCTCATAATGGCACCACAAATCGCAGCATTTTGAAAGAGGATAGATAGGAGCTTTAGCTGGGCAGCTCCGCCCTCTATGATGTCACCTTCCAGACATCATATGCAAGTACACTGCTCCCTCACTGCTTTAAAAGTTGCTCGTGGGTAATATCTGAGTGATGGCAGCCCAAACATTACAGGATCACCAGAGTAGCAAGACAGCATTTCTATTACAATGTAAAGCTGTGAGGTTACTCAAGCATGTGACAATTGGTTCATAAAACCATATACCAGGGATGGGGAACCTTCGGCACTCCAGCTGATCTTGAACTACACATGCCAGCATGCCCTGCAACAGTTTTAGCAAGGCCAAATAACAAAAACTGTAGCAGGGGATGCTGGGATGTGCAGTTCAACAGCAGCTGGAGGGCCGAAGGTCCCCCATCCCTGCCATATACATATAACGTATCATAAATCAGAATGATCACCAAAGTACAACCAGTTTCTAAACACTTTGATTTAATTACTCGATAGCAGGCTAAAATTAAAACCTTATGTGTGGTTTAGAATCCAACATCATGTATAGGTTGTAAAACCACATACACACAAATACACTGGTTCCTGTTCTCAAGTAATCATTCTCTATATACTGTAGTAAATCATCTGTACAGCTAAAAATACAATTGTGAGTGAGTCACGGCATCTAATCCATCACCAGAAAATTAAGACATTTGGAATTAGCAGTTTTAGACTCATGCAGATTAATTTAGTCTGTTGCTCGATGAATGAGAACTTCTTGTAGACTTTCCTTTTTTGCCGAGTTCCCAACAGGTTATATCACGGTTATATCACGGTGCAGATCAACAACAATATATATAAAATTCAATTTCACACACCAAGAGTTGCAACAAACAACTACAAGGCCGAGGTATTGCTTTCTGTAATAATCTGGTCTGACATAATGTCGTTTGTTGGAGATGTACTCATGTATAATACATCCCATAACTGGTAATGGTGTAATGTCATTATTTATTAACAACGGGCAATTTTGAATTTAACAGCTGATGGCAAGGAAAGTCTGCAAGTCGCTTGGCAAAGCCTCCAAAGTGAAACACGGCTTAAGGATGTCTTTCTACGACCATCTTTAAGCAACAGAGCAAGGAGAACAAAACACATGAAGTTCGGTAGTAGGTCATCTTCACGTCCTGAAGATACCGCCCTGCTAATAAACCCTACCTCCTCTGTTTAGGACAAAGGCTCGATAATATAGGTCCTCCAAAATGATATACTAGATTAAAGCTCAAAATATGTGTGTATAGATTTCCTTTTCAGAAACCATTCACTGTAATATTACAGTTGTTTTGTACAATGTGGCAATAGAGAGACCTTCAAAAGGTCATGTCACATCACTACCTTCTGTGTTATGGGCATGGTTCAATAGATCCACAATACAAAGATATACAGTCCCTGGGTGACAGGCACAAAATGTCAACATGACAATGATGGAACAGATTTAGTTTTGTATGTTTCACGATATCTGTGCCAACTTATACCCCTTTCACACCAAGAAGCAAATTACCGGGTTAAATCTTTTCAAACCGGTAATTTATTGAAGAACCCGGGTTTTTCGGTGGTGTGAAAGGGTCAACACGGGTCTTACATCCTGGCACTCCGACCCCGCTCTTGACCAGGGTCAGTAATTTGCAGGTGGTGTGAATGGGGTCCGGCTGCACCCGGCACTCCACAAAAATGCCGGGTGGCTGGTGTGAAAGGGGTATAAGTGGAAATGTTTACCCTCACAGCGATCCCGCTTTAGGCAAGGGTACCTTCCCAATCACAGGCTACAAGCATAATGAATGATGCTACCGCAAAAAAAAAACACCTTATGTCATCGTCATTTGACATTTTTTGCACCTGTCAACCTTAAGCCTTTGAGTGCCAACATCTGTGAGAGATATGCAAAATATCTGCTAAAAATGTCAGCATCGCTCACATTTGTTATATAAATTCAAATAAATAATGTATAAAAAAACTTTGTATTTCCCAAATAATGAAAACATTACAGGTCATTGTGATGAATAAAAACGTTTGCTTGGCAATTTTCACACCTATTTTGACAAATTCACTTGGCACTCAAAAGATTAAGCACAAGATTAAGATTTAGCTGCCGACCTTCTGACCCAGTCAATAAATTGGGGTCTACCTTTTGACCGTCTATCTTTTCACTGTAGATCTATTAACCGGATACTCAAGTTTGGAGTTAGGATATATGTGAAGTGAAATTATTGTTCTGCTACTGGCCTATTGTAACTGATAGTCTTAAGGTCCATACACACTGGGTGACTATGCCCAGCGATGATCGCGGTCATCGCTTGGGGGGAAAGCCGCTCGGTGCATACACACTGAGCCGCTTTCCCCCTGCCAGGCGCCGCCAGCGGGGAGAGGACCGCTTTGCATAGCGCAGCACTATGCAAAGCCGTCCTCAAAGAGGCTCATCTGCTGGTATTACCAGCAGATGAGCGGCTTTCCCGGCGATGATGCGGGAGCACGCAGCAGCACTCACCACTCATCTAAGGGCCATACACACGGGGTGGCTTTGAGCTGAAAGCCGCTTAAACTGAGTGTTGAGCGATTTTCAACTCAAAGTCGCCCAGTGTGTATGGGCCTTTAGAGCATAATATAGATGTATGAATAGACTACAACAATAACTTATGATTGAGCACGTGTCCGTAAAGTGACAATCTCAAACGTAAAGGCCATGAACACGAAGCAGAAAAAAAACTTTACAAAAACGTATAATTTAAATTGATTTAAAAATAATAAAAAAAGCTTTACTTTCGGTTCACCTAGACCTCTATCTATCTTTACACTCTGCACTTTACCGTCATACCTGCTCTGAAAACCCGTAAAAGCCACAAGCACAATAAACTACATAACTGAACACCAGATGGCAAACTAGAATTGCATGAGGTGGTCCCTCTTACAGAGGCCTGCAGAGACACATGAAGAAATGCATCAAACACGCCAGAGTGCACACGGGTTCAAGTGCCTGGAGCCGGTCTTAAATTACAAATGGTTCTTATCTTCGGCCAGACATACGTCAAATAAACGGTTAGTTCACTTCAGAGGCTTTAACACTGGATGACGATACAAGGATTAGGAACATGATCAGTTATGTGAGATTCACCTATGGACCATTAACACCAGGAAATGGAATCTACAATTGTTGGTACACCTTGAAACCACCATGGATTAATGCAGAGAGGCACCCATACTCCACGTTGTAGAAGTCTCACCTGGAGGTGGGGGTAGAGGTGGTGGCAGAGGAGAAGGAGGTGGTGGTGAAGGTGAGGGACCACCAGAGAGACCTGGGGGAGTTTGGGTAGTGAAATAATGTGTATTGTCAGAACACACAAAGGCTGTAAAGCGACGCTTTGAAGATGCAACACATTATATTCAATAAACGAATTAGAGATACATTTTTGCATAGCAGTTTCACAACTTTTCTGTAATGTGCAGGAAGAAACATATGGCTAGTCTCAATGGAAGAAATGGGTGAGGCACATGACTGAAGGATTCAGTCAGCAGGTCAACCCTATTACCCATACCCATGCCTGACTGATCAGGGACATGTGAGCATATACTAAGTATCTATGAATCCAAACACTTTATCATGGTTTGTGTATCCTTTCCCTGTGTCGACAATGCCTAATGGTCCACTGGGAGTAGGTAGATACATAAAAATGGTTGACCAACCCTAGGTCGACCATTACACAAGGTCAACTTTAAAAAGGTTGACATGAGTTTTTTATATTAACCGACTTGGTTCATACTTCACCATCCAAGTGGACATAGAGACAGATTATAATAGCAGTGGGGGCACCGTGCCCAAAACATGGCGAGTGCAGTGAGCTATGCGAGGGGAGGTGGTGCCCTTATACAAAAAAAAAAACAGGGGAAATCTTGCGTCGACCCTCTCATGGTCGACCATGTTCATGTCAACCGTTACCTTGTGACAAGCTTGTTAATGTCGACCATTCTTAGGTGTTGAACTACAGTAGTTACGGTTGACCATTAGTGGTCGACCTAGAAATTGTCCATCACCTATACCAGGCCTGGCCAACCTGTGGCTCTCCAGCTGTTGCAAAACCACAAGTCCCAGCATGCACTGCCACAGTTTTGCTGTTATGGAATGCTAGAACTGTGGCAAAGCATGCTGGGATGTGTAGTTTCACAACATCTGGAGAGCCACAGGTTGGTCAGGCCTGACCTATACCATAACCTTCTGCCTATGTCCAGATTTGCCAACAGCCCATGCAGTTTGCAGAGATCACTAATCCTATAGCAAATGCTCCAGGGCACGGGCATATATAAACCTGGAAATCCATTCCATTTCACATTCTTATACAAATAGTCCTGATTTCCAATGAGTCACATCTCTCAGCTACTCTGGCCCATGTTTGTGATCGCCGCACCAGCAGATAAGGTCTTGTTGCTGAAGCTCACAGTGTTCTTCTGTAGAACACCGGATCCTGGCATGTTATAGGAATGAATGGCTGACTTGTCGCTGGCGATACGTTCTATGACTAGCTAAAGGATGAGGTAATAGAACACCTCGCACAGGTCTATTGTCCCGGCAGATCAATGCAAACAGTGACGGAAGACGAGTCCTACCTGGCCCAACAGTCGGTGGAGAAGGCGTAGGAACGGCTATTGGAATGCCGATACTGCTGCTGCCACTGTTTTCCCGACTACTGCTTCCTCCGCTGCTGCCACTGGGAATACATAACAAATAATGTGACATTTAAATGAAGACATTTTTCCTTTACACAGGGATGAACCTCCCCACAGAATGCAGCAGCTCTATGCTTCTATATACTTCTAACACACTTGTATTGAACAGCACATGGCATTCCCCGTATGAAACAATAGAGATTCGTTATGAAGATCACCTAGTGAACGCGATCCTTAACAGTAAAATGCCTATTCACTATCCAAGTATGGTAATGACCAATCATTGACTTTAAACAGAAAAGATCTGTTGATGGCCCCTCCCCCCTCTCTATATGCTAGTGAACCCCGATACCTGTGTGTTCTTGGCCTATTGTTCAGAGATGCAGTCCTGCCAGGACTGTGCTGACTTCCAAGCCTAGCTGGACTGGTCATGTAATCATTGGGGACCGTTGGAGGTTTAACGGGCTCCAGAGTTTTGTACGGAGTATTTCTTCTGCAAAACATAAAGCAAAAACGTATATAAATGAATAAAATTTTAATAAAAAGATGGTTCTAAATTGCAGCTATCACAATCGCATACCTTCCAACTGACTCCCATTTTTCTAGGACTATCTCGCTGGGTATGCGGTCCCTAGGTGGACCATGGCTAGGTTGAGCACTAATGATTGACAGTGACTAGGTTGGCACCTAAGAATGGTCGGCATACATTAGGTCAACATTGACAGAAGGTGGACACAAGCCTAAGGTCAACATGAACATGGTCGAAAGCATGGCGAGCTATCAACATAGGTCGACAGACACGCAAAAAAGGTGAAAACGTATGTCGACCTTCTTCATGTCAAACCTATCCATGTCGATCTAGGATATGTCAACATAGTAACTACTGACCATTAGTGGTTGACCTAGACATAGTCTATCATCAATAACGTAACTGTCCCACCCACAGTCAACAGTTGAGTGGGGGATCAGCGGTTACATAGACACCGTGCGCATCTACTCACAGTACCAGGACAGCCCAGCCTCTCAGAGTGCTGGGTAAGCCGCCACAGAGACACGAATGTCAAAAAGCCCCACCCCCTTTTGGCCTTTGCCCAATTTAAGGACATACATGTGCAGGGTCCCACTCCATAAGTCACCAGTGTTGGGTGGTATGCAATCAATAAGTCAGGGGGGACTTTAAAAAGGACTCCATGTAGATCTAATATGGAATCATAAAAAGGTGTTGTCCGTGCTGTCCATATATCACTCTTTCACAGGTAAACATACGCAGCACATTGCTCCTACTCTCTAGAACTTACCCCAAGGTCCCCCGGCCTTGCATGGGCGGACTGGGCGGCTTCTGTGTAGGGGGCGTTGTCCTGGTCAGAGTGCCAGTTCTTGCAGCCTGGTTCCCGCCATGCTGTACAAGAAAAGTGCATGTTAATGATTATTGCTGCTTTGGCAGAAAGACTTTAAAGCCTCAAGAATTAAGGCAAACCGTTCTGTTTCTAATATATATAGTATACTTATATAAGGATTCCCAGACACAGCTTGAGGAATGGATCATAGTATCAGATACATTTTTATAGTACTGCAGGAATAATACTTTAAGGGTTTTGCACTCCTTATAGTCTGATGAGACTGGAGAATATAAACCATATCATGTAGTTTTACTTTGTATGGGCACAATACAATCACAAGAACAAATGGCTAAGAACTTTGCCAGTTCCACCTCCGTAGCCCTGAATAAAATGGGAGCAGCTTCATAAATTACATTTTTGGGCAATTGTTGCAGTACTCTCTAACAGTCTGTAGATGGCGCTGTTATTTGGAAGTCTGTCACAATTACATACATCAAGATTAAAACAGGATTATGAAGCCTGTGAAAGGCAACCACGTAATAAAAATGGATTTAAAAGAGAATTAAAAATAAATGGGGGGACGGGACCGGATGGCCCAGTCCCTAAGGCAATGGTTCTTAGCACACGCCTTTTAGTTTCTCATGACATAAGACCCTTGTGTAATACACAAAAATATGAAACCATCCAACTTGTCTGGGAAGCCTTCCATATAAATGCAGATGAAGGAAGCAAGGAATCTATAAAATGAGGAAGCGCTATGATTAAGTTCAGATAAATACATATCGGTGCTACAGCCATGATGCCGATACACAGGAAACAAATACAACTACATATGGAGGCGGGAAATAGGAGGATAGGGATGCAAGATGTAATTGGCGGAGTTCTCGGCAGCCTCGGTTATGGGAAATTTGGGATGAAATGAGAAAGAGCTTGGCTTACCTTGGCCTTTAGCCACTTAATGATGGCAAAAGGGAGAAATAGAAAGGTATAGATTAATGGACTATCACAAAAAGAGATAACATATCAGACATACATGGAAAGAGTTCCCTCAAGGAACTTCAGATGAAATTATAATACAACACTGCCCCAGTATTTAAAACCAACCAGTAGAGATTACTAGACCCATTGCATGCACACAGTGCTGGCAGACATTGTTTATTGAATTCGATCAGTGTTCAAGAAAAGGGGACCATGCAGCTCTGTAAACGTTAAACACTATTCCAAGTCTGATGGACAAAAGCTGCCCTATATACCAGTATCGGTTTGGGTACACAATTGGTATACCAAAGTAGTGGTTGAGTCACAAGATGGCTACCTGACTAGCCAGCATTAGTTCAGTCACAAGATGGCTGCCTGATGCATCAGTGTTATTTTGACAGGCTGGATTAACAAACATACAAATCAACTGTGTGTAAGCAACTGGTTCACTTTCTCTTCCATTGACAAATCCTCTACAAAAAAGATCTTTCTCTGACATGTCTTTCAGTAAATAAGTGAGGGGAAAATTTTTTTTTTACTTGACTAGATTATAAAATTTTGTTAAGATTTGATCCCAGGAGCACATTCTGCAAAACTACATCTATGTAACGTGGGCAATAAATCGCCCTGTTCTACCGATGGCAACCCAGGCACTGGGAATTGTGGGGATGCTCTCCTGACGTATAGGTCCCATAAGGTTAACCTAGTCCTGCTTTAAATGATCCTTTCCTGGGAATACGAGGTGCTTGTACCCACTTAACTGCAGGCTGCAATAGCAACATGTCAAACCCGAATTAAGAATAATCCTAAAAGAGAGGGGGGGGGGGGAGGGGGGAAACACATAGAAAATCAATGATTTAATCACTAACGGTAGAATTTCAGAGACCACCAGCCAGGACCAAGAAAATTGGCCAGTAGGGGCAATAGTATATCACCCTTATAAAATCTCAGGAGACGAGCAAGAATTTCATAAAGAATAGGCCCTAGAATAAATATGGAAACCCTTACGCCATCAGGATATAATGCCATAACAGTATATGTGAAGTATAAGAAACAAGATAGATAGATAGCGATAACTAGGTTAACTCACACTGGGCGGATGTGTGTTATTGTGTTGTTTCGTGTAGTAAATGTTAAATGTGATTAAAGTATATTAAAAAAAAAAAGGGTATATCACTTGCAGTACTAGATGGAAATCTGGGTACAGTGGAAAATGGCTATCCCCCGGGAAGGGGACAAGCCACGAAAAGATTCGTAAATGTTGTAAATCCATTTTTTATGAAATATTTTTAATGTATGAAATGTCTGTATGTTTTTTATATGTATATACTCAATAAAAAAAAAAAAAAAAGAATAATCCTAAAACCGAACAGCAGTGAGGTGTCCACTGAATTATTAAAACATATTCAGATCTAGGAAGGAGACATGCATATAAACAATAACTAGTCACGCATATAAACAATTCAATTTAACTATTAAGAGTATTATTTTTGTCTACTTCTAAGCATTATGTCTACCTACCCCATAAATTGGCATATTTTTTAAAGAATTGGATTTCAGGTTTATTTTTGTGGTGTGTTTAAACTTCCAAAGATTAACATGAAATGTAACATGAGTCACACGGAATGACCCACCACCTGAGGATCTTCCAACATTTGTCAGTTGTTAATAAATACACCAGTGCTCCAGTATGGGAAACCGATACAGTGGGGATTGGGATTGGCAAACACCCGTTTACACAGATAAAAGCCTAATTTATGACACCAGAAGGTCTGTATCCTGACCTCCTCAGTCAGCTGGTGCGTCTGACATGCATTACTGACCGCAGCTTCCTCAGAGAGGGGGAGAAAAGCACAGCCAGGAAAGACAAAAAAGCATTTGTGCTAAACCCGTAAATATATCACACATTGGGTTCTTTGAGTTCTCATTCTCACTTCCTCAGCATGAAAGGAGAACTGCTGCTATGTCCATCTATGGGTAAATTATGAGGCTTGGCAGGGCTGAAACTAGGATTTTCTTCACCCGGGGCAAAAGAGTAATTTGCCTGCGCTCATCTCCCTGCATGCATGTATGGGCACTTGGTATATGCGACCTCCAAGCCCCTCCCAGGTTATGGCCCCTGGTTTGGTCCTTGTCTTTCAAACGTCTTCCAGTTATAACTGTAGTGGCAAGGAACCTTAAGTGGGTGAAACGTAAGTGCTTCCCATAGGAAGTAGATTGTCACTCAAAGAAAACCTCCTATTGTTAGCTACGAGTAACAAGTTTGTGGAAGGTTTCTTCGGTAATCATATTTCCTTGTAAGCAACAAGGGTCATTGTCACTGGCAGTGTACTAAAGATCTTTTTATTAAAGCAACCTTGAAATGCTTTTGCCAGAGCAGCCACAGTACTGGCTGTGTGACAACGGGACACAGTGAGATCTTTCTGCATAGCTGGCTTTTGGAGGAAAGGGTGATAAACCTACATCTGGTCCCTAGATCGACACAGCCAATGTTTTACACAGGGAGCAAAGGACAGAGGACGGTAGCCCTGGAACCAGTTCTGGTAGCCTTCGGAGCTAACTGAATTGACCCACAAAACTACACATTTTGCCATCTCCTAAGATTGCCAACTACAACCGCAAAATCTTCATCCTCAACAGTTCTAGGATAGGTCCCATTTTTAAAACAACTGGGGCAGCAGGGGTGGGTGGGCATTGGCTGGGGGGGGGGAGGTTGCCAGACTAGAAATCATTCCCAGGCCCCAAAACTCCTAGGGGGCAGCCATGCCCAACCATGGTCAAAAAGGTACACCAACTGTGCAGGTGTTAGTGATATCCAGGCTTCAGCACAAATGGTTGAAGCACAATAACTCTGGTGCTAATTAAGTCACCTGTGCTCAGGTCTGGAGATCACTAAAACAAGCACTGTTGGTGAGCCTTGAGGACCAAGGCTGGGAATGCATGCCTTACATAATATTTCTTAAAAAAAAAAAGAGGGGGGCGGGGCACAGGGTAAGAGGTAGCTGGTTGGTGTCGAGAGGAATCAATGAACATTTAAAAAAAAACTGGTGTTTCTGTTTCTACTACTGTACAATAAGGATAACTTTTTTGTTTTAGCATTAATCTATCTGTGTATCGCTTAACAAGTCTTGTTAAAAAGGGCACTATACTGAAAGATACTGTCAGAAAGATCAGTCATAGCAAGCAGATCAAGAACGTTGAAAACTGGCCAGCTTGGCTGTTCCGCCATATCGTTATTCAGCAGATTCTCTTCTCTTACTAGGGTTGTAAATATAATTTATTGTTAACATGGGGGCAGTACGGATTATTCAATGGTTACTGCCTCACAGCACTGAGGTCATGGGTTTGATTCCCACTATGGCCCTATCTGTGCAGAGTTTGTATATTCTCCTCGTACTTGCGTGGGTTTCCTCCGGGTACTCCGGTTTCCTCCCACAATCCAAAAATATACTGGTGGGTTAATTGGCTTCCAACAAAATTAACCCTAGAATGTCTGTGTGCGTGTACATGTGGTAAGGAACATAGATTGTAAGCTCCACTGGGGCAGGGACTCATGTGACTGTTCAAATATTCTCTGTAAAGCGCTGCGGACTATGTGTGCGCTATATAAGAAACTGTTAATAAATAAAAGTTACTTACATAGCGCCAGCATACCGCTATGCAATTTCAATCTTTGTATAAAAACAAAGAACGTTTGCACGTGTCAGATCAGGTATATACTGTATGGCTAGATGGTATATACTGCAGTTAGAAATAAAATATATGATTGCAGTGTTTTAATGATTATTTAAAGGACTGTTTAATGCCTAGAACTCAAAAAGGAAATTTTTCAAAACTTAAAGAAAGTACCAACCATTCAACTCCTAACTGGCATGTTACATGTTGTGTTTGAAAAATGACAGTTATGAGCTGATTGGTTGGCACTTTCTCTCTCTTCATGCTTTGAAGCTAGACATAGGGGGGGTTTTATGACCGCACTACTACCCAGAGTTATCTTTGAGTCTTCCCACAGGAAGGATGTTGTGTATTAGAAAATAATTCCCCACGGAAGAAAAGTTACTAGAACAAATACACAGCAACTGGTGTTTACTGTGCAGAGTGATTTACACAAAGTAGGAGACCCGCAGCCACAGAGGGTCAGGGGAACCACACAGCATTCAGCAATAGGACCATCACATCTGCTGCTTCAGGAAGAGACAAACCAGAAGGATGTTCCAGGGGTACTGGAAAGATGATGTTTATATTTGGTTCCTTGTAATTTCCTTTTTATTTCCCCCATGAATTATACATACATATCTTTTTAACAAAGTTTCACAGAAACAAACAGTGTGCAGGAAATGCTGCTCTCACATCTAAAAAGGTGTGCAAACAAAAGGTTCAGGATGCAGACACCGTAATTCCAGCAGTCAGAATCTGATCGGTGAGTATGCCAGGGCAGATTAGGGTCAGGCAAGGGGGGGGGGGGGGTATTAGTTTTAGGCATTATTAAGGGGACTTGGGGTTAGGCGGCAGGTTGCGAGGGATAGGCTTAAGCACTAGCGAGAAGGGTAAGTACTCTTAGGGCTTAAGTACTCACCCCAGTCAGGATTCACTCCTTTGGGATTCCAGCATCATTACTCTGACCACCGGTCATCTGTATATATACCCAGTGAGGAGCTGACTGGCTAGTGAGGAGCTGACTGGCTAGTGAGGAGCTGACTGGCTAGTGAGGAGCTGACTGGCTAGTGAGGAGCTGACTGGCTAGTGAGGAGCTGACTGGCTAGTGAGGAGCTGACTGGCTAGTGAGGAGCTGACTGGCTAGTGAGGAGCTGACTGGCTGGTGAGGAGCTGACTGGCTGGTGAGGAGCTGACTGGCTGGTGAGGAGCTGACTGGCTGGTACTGTATCTCTATCCACTTCATCTCTTGCCAGGTCTTAAGGGGCCTACACATGTAGCAAGTTGATGAGCCTGCTGAACGAAGCTATATCGCTCAACACACAGCGCTGTGTCAGCGTTGTGTGCTGAGCGACCTCTCACGGCGAGTGTTCTCCGGTGAGAACACTGACCCTGACTGGCGATGTGACTAGATTTACCCAGCATGTTGGATGTTTATCGCCGGACTAGAGCAACTCAAGGGGACACGCATCTCTATGGCCCCTACACACAGAGCGATGTAGGGGCATTAAGTGATGTAGTGAGATCGCTTAGAAAATGCCCCTAAATCACTACTAGCGTAGGCTCCATAAGTACATACGTACAAGTGGCACATACTGAAGTACTTTCCCTGTGAACAGACTGCACTCTAATCACTGGCTGAGCCAACAAAATGGCTGCATCCACAGCGTGTACACAAACGTACATTTTAAAAGGTCACACTGAGGCCCTATCATGAAAGAAGGGTCTCATTTTATTTTCTGTTAAATCACAGCACTGGTATTTGTTTAGGAATACAGATGACTAATGTTTGCTGTGGATACAAATGGCAAACAAAATGTAACCAAGAAATGAAGGGGAGAAAAATGCACCATTCATGTTTGTGGTAAGAGAGAAAGGTCTTCACAAATCTGTGCGAGGAATGTAAAACATGATCTCATTTGATTCATCCAAAACGGCCACAGAGCTCAATGAAGTGGCAATGAGGGAAGTAAATACCGTTCTAATAAAATTCTCATTCACCGAGTGCTTAACAAAGGCGGTGACAGCCCTGAAGCTCGTCAGAGACCAACACTTGTCCTCTGCACTGATTATAAAGCCCCATACACACGAGGCGATTTTAGCCTATATCGCTGATGGACCATATGCCCGCGTAATGTTTATGGTGCGACACTAGGAGCACACTCCCGCGACCATGCAGGGCATGCTGGGATGTATACTTCCACCGCAGCTGGAGTGCCACAGATTGCCTGCCTCCTATTAAGAATCACTGTTCCTACCTATGGGGCCAACTCCGACCCGTTCTTTATGGGCTGAATTCGGACCCCATCCCGATGTTCGGGGTCGGGACATGCGCACACCATAGGAGCGAACAGCTTCGGTGAGTTTCACACTTGCCAGGCCATTCATTCAGGGAAGGGAGGGCCAAGCAGGGGCAACGCCATCATTTTATGGGCAACGCCATCATTTTATGGGCAACCCCGTAAAAAACGTGGGGCGTTCCCCTGCAGACGCAGCGATGCCCGATTGGGGCAGGTGACTGATGTCACATGATGTCAGCCCCTGCCACAAATTCGAAGGACAGTGGGTGCTAGAAAAGGCTGACTTCTCTTAGCGAAGGCAGGAGTACTCATTCGATAGTGAGCGACCATCGCATGGGGGTCGGGCGTTCAGCCGGGCGGCTTTTACCAGTTTGCTAGGCTGGTACCTGTGCAGCCTAGCATCTAGGCCTGAATCAGACCCTACTTTTTCCTTTCCTTTCATTAAGGTCTCTACATAACATTCGCATCCTTCATACAGACTGCATTATTAACGTGTTCCCATTATTTTCTGCTGCTCCTATATGAATGACCCCGCACCAACCAGTGCTCACTACACAGCACGTTCTCTTACAGGCGTTTCATAGTCTAGGTCTACATTTATACAAACGGAACCTAGGGTTGCTTTCATTGCCTGTTAGTTCTGTAGCTGCTGAGAGATCCCCCACGCACGTAATCCAGAACGTCATGAGGCTCAATAAAATCACCGACTCAAGTGGAGCGAAAGCGCGAGTGTGGGAGCTACGGGCGAACCTTCAATCTTCCATCCCTTGTTCTAAACTTCATACAATCTATTTGTGGCAGGAAAACTTTACAAAGAAGCAATATTCAGTGGTGCGATGTGGGAAATAGCAGAGCACTCAGTGTTGCTAGGAGATATGGCAGTGGAAAAAAAAACCTTTTAGTGTAGGTGGATCTGAAACGCGAAAGCCGTTCCTCAGTAGGAGAAGGGTGAGACGGTACTACAATTAAAGTCAATGAGCCCTTATTTATATTCATGCGCTGCACTTTGCAGCAGAGAAGAAAAGAGTATGCTAGCGGGTAAGCTGTGCCCATGCGTCTAAGTATGCCATGCAATCATTCCACTTTCCCCTCCTAACACATGCAGTATCTGTCCACAACCACATCCTAGACCTGCATGGTTCCTGCCCCCTGGAACTGCAGGGACCGAAGGCGGCTACCGCTGTTAGCTTCTACCAACAGTATCTATCATTCATTCCATCCATGGAGTGTTTAAACCAGGCATGTCCAAACTATGGCCCTCCAGCTGTTGTGAAACTACACGTCCCATCATGCATTGCCACAGTTTTGCTATTAGGGAATGCTAAAGCTATGGCAAGGCATGCTGGGATGTGTAGTTTTACAACAGCTGGAGGGCCACAGTTGGACATGCATGGTTTAAACCATTAAATTGCTCTGTTTCTGTAACGAGGCATAAAGTTCCAGGATCCTGGCTAATCCCACCTATGGCATACCCTCCAACATGACCCATTCCATTAGGTACAAAATGCTCTGTTCCATGGACTTCCCAGCCAGTGGCAGTTGCAGCTGTGAGCCTGCAGCACAGTCCAATATTCAAAAAGGGGAGCCACACCTACTGCCACCTCAAACATCACTGCCAGTTAACCCCCCTCTTTGAATATTAGACTGTGCTGGAGTCCAACCTCTGTAACTGCCACTGACAGGGAAGTCCAGGAACAGAGCATTTTGTACCTAATGGAATGGGTCATGTTGGAGAGTATGCTATGGCTAATTGGGAATAGTGTCCTAGCACAAACCTTCTCCTCACCAGCTGCTGTCTTGGCCAATTTCCTGAACCATAGAACCCTAGTAGCTGTAGGCAGACCCTGTAGAAAATGAAATAGCTCCGGAATCTCACCTGGGAACGGAAACAGCACAGTATACCTCAAGCCCAACTTGCCCCTTCCCCCGGGGCAAATTCAATTACCCACTGTGTATATCATGAGGATAAGGATCTGTTTTTGACATCTGGAGCTATTCAATTTGTTTCTGCATTTTCCCAGCGAGGTGATCCCTAAATTCCACATTTATTGTGGGATTCTATTCGTTTCCCCACGCCAGGCAGCGAGCCTCAACTGAATGGCTCCCGCCGTACAATCAGCCGTGGGGTAAACCCTGCAGCTAGCTGACTGAACCTGCCCTAAAGTCTACAGGAACATGTTGCATAGGATAAAGCCTAAGTGCAGCTGGCCAGGCCATAGGGCATGATGGACACTCGCATGCCTGTGGTGAAGTACAGGACTCACCCTTTATATAGAATAATCACAAGGAGAAGAAAATAAGTCACATGTTGGTGAACAATATTTAGTAAATAATGAGTTTCTTACCTTCACACCGTGGCCTACATCGTCCAACACTGTGTAGTCTATAGGTTTCCGGATGTACCTGACAGGACGCTCCATGTTGGTTGGAGCTATAATTTTATGGCTCCTTGCAGTGTTCTTATTGGTCGTTAAGATACCAATCTCTCGGCGGGCCACTTTCTCTTTGTGAATATCCACAGTCTGTAATGAGAACACGATTTGATCAGATTCCGCGCCCCGTGCTACTGACCAGAGACATTTGCATAATCTGCCATTAAGTAGAAAGAAGTGTGAATTTGTTCTGATATTTTATATACAAGGATAACAGTTACTGGAGGTCATTGCTTCAGTGTTCATTGGACAATAGAACGTGCAATCTAAAGCCCCCTACACACGGGGTGACTGCTGCCTCCATGCGGAGCAAAGGGCTCATCACAGAACAATCTGTGCTCCATTTCTAAGTGATCTAGTCAGAACGCTGAGAAATGGGGCTGACATCGCTGTGTGTGTGTGTGTGTGTGTGTGTGTGTGTGTGTGTACACGACTTAATTGTCATTCCATGTAAAAATTAAAACCTGAATAAAAAGCATATTATAAACGGATGGTACGGTTGTTAGGTTGACACATATTACGTCGACCACTGAAGATCAACATGGCTTAGGAAGACACATGATATAGATCAACATGGCTAAGGTTGACACAAGCATTAGGACGACAATGGCTAGGTCAACAGTCATAATGTCGACATGAGTTTTTCCCAGTTTTTGAGCCAAAATGCTGGATCTCATGCCCTACCATCCTCTAGGGTGTGGAGAGAGAATAGAATAGTGTGCCCGAAGCATGGCGAGCGCAGTGAGCGATGCGAGGGGACATGGTACACTTTGATGGGCTCCATGTCGACATTTGAAGGGGAAAAAAAACCTCAGGTCGACATTTTGACTGTCATTGTCGACCTTCCAAGCCTGTCCACATTAGCCATGCTGACCTTCTGTTGTCGACCTAATATTTTTTGAACCAATGACTCAATATGTCGACACATGGAAAAGGGTGGTAGAGTATCTTCTGAACAAAAAGCAGAAGCACACTCTGGCTTCCCATTATAAGGCATTGCGGTACTCTCGTCTGTGCTAAATACGGCCATACATCACTGGTCCGCCTGATTTCCATCCCGCACTCAGCAGCTAAGCAGTGATTGGACTGGCTAGTACCTCTCTGGGAGACCGTTTGGGAATACCAGTTGCTGTAATCAAACGTGGACAGCAGATACACCTCTGTTCGAATAAGGGAGTCTTCTATTCTTTTCTTTCTATAATAATTTTTTCTCTGTACCGGGAACAATACCAACATCAGCAGCAGGGGGCAAGTGTTATGCGTCTTTGAACCCCTTTTCTGCTCCGTTTGTTTTCATACCAATTGAGACATTATGTATCTCTCGATGTATCGGTTGATCACCAAGTGAGCATAAATTTGCCTTTGTTATTTTCGCCACTAAGTGCCTTGATTAACACAGGCTATCTATGATGTGTAATAATAATTTTTTGTGTACATTTTGTTTTAGCTTTAAATATCCATTAAAAGTTATGTATTAAATTTCACAACCAATTTTCAGTAAAGTGTGCCCCAAAAAGCCTTTTTGTTCTTCCTTTTTCTGTCACATTGTGACCCCCCTTTTTTTCAGTTACCGAGCTGAACACTTTGGGAGCACCACCAACCAAACACCACTCTACATTTGTTTATTAGTGGTATCCACGTTGGTTACATCCGTTAAACGTACGTTATCATTATTATCAAATTCATGCCTTTACCTGTGCCACTCCCTACCCACATTGTATAAATACGATATCTAGCTGAGGTCTTTCTCAGTTTCTGGGATTGTGCACGGTACTCCACTCTGAGGTTTGTCCTCTTTTTATACTGCTAAAACTTACTATACACAATCTACCTACTGTGTGCTTTGCTGCCATACTCTACTAAGGACCTGCACCCGGACACTGATCACATATAGCTGTATACTCTCCACATATTACCTTTTCAGCCTTCCCATCTCCCCTTCCCCTTCTCTCTTTCCTAACCCTCTCCCCTACCCACCAAAGGATGTCAACCTTCAACTTAAGGACTGAACTAACAAGCCGACATAGGACGAGTGATTTCGAAAGCATCTTTCCCTCGCACAGTACTCCAACCGAGATTGACTCTAGTTGGGACGATGACCTCTTTAATCTGAAACGTGTACTCCAGAAGCAGATCAGGACCAACTGGGACCTCTCAAGCCTGGAAAATTACTGTAAACAAAAAATTACACCTAGGGGGTTAAGACCAAAAACCTTCCCAGCCTTTGAACTACATACTGATAGCCTCAAGAAGGAATGGGAATCAAGCCTTCTAAAATGTTCGCAAGAATTGATGTCTGTCCTTATACGACATAATCATTTAGTTCTTGAAGAGTGCACACAGAACATAGAGGCACTTGGGAAGAAACTCGAAAAGTGGGAACAAAACTCCCAATTTCAGACCAATTGGGACAAAAATAAAAAGGAACTGGAGACTTATGAATCCACAATCATTGAGCGCAAAAAAAGTAAATTCTTGAGAGACCAACGGGACTTTTCTTCTGGAAGAATCTTCAACTGGTCGAGATTCCAGAAACCCCGTCGTGGACCTCAAAATAGAGATCAAAGAGGAACCTCCTCACCATCCGAGTCAGAGTACTCAAGTACGGAGGAATATAGTGACAACCCTTACTCCGCAGATAATAGCAGGGGAGGGGATTTTTTAGATTTTGGAGGGGGCAGAGGGGGCCGACCAGGAAGAGGAAGACGAGAAGAAGTCGGAAGAAACCGAAGGAGGGATTGGGCAAGATGGGAGCCCAGACAACCCAGCCGCCAGTCACAGAGAAAGAAACCGATTTAAACACACTTGCAGGAGGATTACAAATAATCAATCTTTCAGACCATATTTTGTCCCCGGAACAACACAAGGTCCTGCAGAAAGGCCTCTCCTTCTCGCCCACAAATAACTTTGACAGATTTCGGTGGGAGACTAGTCTTAGGCTGTTTGGCAGGAAACTCCTTCTCACCAAATTCCACTCCTTACACCAATCTGAAAACCCCATAAACCCCATACCCAGTTGGTCGCCTCGAGAGTTGGAAGCGATAAATGATCTTGAAGAACTCCAAAATTCACAAGAAAGTTCACAGGACTCAGCCAGTACCAGTAGGACGATCTGTAAAAAGCGTTCCACCTTCTTCCCTCAAGAGTCAATTTGCCCAGAGGTTAAGGTCTTCACCAACTTAGTGGCTCAGGATTTTGATCGCCTTTACCGGAAGAAAAAATACCATAGACCAGCCACCAACATGACGCCAACGGAGGCCAAAGCGCTGGGAGAAATAAGGAAATGGGACGATGTTGTTATTAAACAATCTGATAAAGGCGGTAACATCGTGATTTGGCCATCCACAATGTACCTCAGGGAGGTTCATCGACAACTCAATGATGAGTCCTGCTATAAAAAGACCCTCTTCGATCCCACCTCTAATTTTCAATGCACCTACAATAGAATACTGGAGAGAGCTTTCTCGAATGGGGTAATCACAAGATCAGAACTGAAATATCTTCAGAATCCCACACCTAGGGTGGCCACCTTCTACCTCTTGCCTAAGGTGCACAAATGCCTTCAAGACCCACCTGGCAGGCCCATTGTGTCGGGCAATGGGTCTCTAATTGAGAACGCTTGCACCTTTTTGGATATCCACCTTAGACATCATGTAACTGCTCTACCTTCCTATACCAAGGATACTACTGATGTCCTTCAAAAATTACATGAAGTATACCTAGAGGATGACCACCTGTTGGTTTCCCTGGATGTTGAGTCCTTATATAATTGTATTGGACATGACCTCGGGATCAAAGCAGTGAGATATTTTTTGGAGATGGAAGGCATGACCCCATTCCATGAATTCCTCCTTGAGCTTCTGGAATTTGTTCTCCATAAAAATTACTTTGTTTTCTCCAATCACTACTACATCCAAGGAAGAGGTACCGCTATGGGAGCAGCGTGCGCACCGACCTACGCTAACCTCTTCCTTGGATGGTGGGAACGGGAAGTGGCCTTCCAGGATGATACTGACACTGACTGCATCCATAATTGGATGAGATATATTGATGACATCCTAGTGGTGTGGAAGGGTCCGGAAAATCAGCTCATCAACTTCGTCGAGAAACTCAATACCAACACTCTGAATCTCAAATTCACTTACGAGTTCAATCCAAATAGTATCACCTTTCTGGACCTGAGGATTTATAGGGGAGATAACAACAAACTCTCTACAGAGCTGTATAGAAAATCTACTGCCACCAACAGCCTCTTACTCAGTACCAGTTCGCATTTCCCGCCAACAATCTCCAACTTACCTAAGGGTGAGTTTTTGAGACTACGCCGAAATTGTTCAGAGGATGAGACATTCAAAATAAAATGCGAAGAACTTTCCTATAGACTTCAAGAAAGAGGCTACTCCAAGAGAATAATTAAAAAAGCCAGAAAATCTGTCCAGTCTACAACTAGAGAGAACCTACTTTTCAAAACTCCTCCCATTGCCACAACCTCAGACACCACCAACACGATTAGGATGGTTGGTAACTTCTGCAATGAATGGAGGGATATTAAAAACATCGTGCAGAGACACTGGCCAATTCTGCTGTCCGACAAAGACCTGGCATCCAGATTAAACCCTAAGGTGGATATGAGCTGGAGAAGGGCACCAAATCTGAAGGATACCCTAGTACATAGCCACTATGTTTCCACTCAAAAGAAAAAACCACTCCTGACGGGCAGTCACCCTTGTGGAAACTGCAAAATTTGCAAACAGATAAGCAACACCACAGTGATAAAAGACCGTTTCGATGAACCAATCAAAATTCGTGAATACCACAACTGTAAGAGTGAGAACATTATATATTGTCTAACCTGCCCATGCAATTTGAAGTACGTAGGGATGACCTCTCGCCCACTCAAACAAAGAGTTATGGAGCATATGGGCAATATCAGGAATGCCACCACAGACAGACAGAAGATGAAGCCACTAACCACTGTCGCTCGACACTTCCTGAAAATGCATTCATCCGATGCCAGTACTCTGAGATTTTTTGGGCTTGAACAGATCCATTTAGGTCGCAGAGGAGGAAATATTAATCAGACATTGTTAAGGAAAGAAAGTTGGTGGATCTTTCATCTAGGAACACTAACACCAAACGGTCTAAACGAGGATATCAATTTCAGTGCCTTTCTGTGATCCTATTCATCCATTCATTACATCCCACATTACCCTTTACCAATAACCCCCTAACCAAGGGCCGCCCCCCCCCCCCCCCACCCCTTTTTCATATTGTAGTTTGAACCATCAATAATTCCTACAATCTAGGAATCGTCAGCATGCTCTTATTACAGTTATAAAATAATTTCTCTTCAAATAACAGGATAATCCAACGTCATAAACTTTAATATATATATTTTTAACATCAGGTCCTCAATATGTTAATTTGTGGTCGTTTATGGTTTTGATCACTGGACACCACCATCAGTCACTGCGATGCCACTATTGCAATCCTCTGTGTCCCATAAAATGTAATTGCCCCAAGTGTCATCTGTACACCGCTCTATCTAAGTGTTAAAATTCAGTGAATTATTAAACAATTTTGACCTTAGCTTACCCGCAGAGGATATCTCCGGGCAAGCTCCTTGTGACTATTTCCTGACGCTTCCATCAATTGACTTCTCTCTATAATCATCCGTATACAATCTATGCCTTAATTAAATGTGCACTTAATTCCTCCGGCAATTACCAACCAATATGCCGCTGGCTGTCGGTAATTTTAGTGGGTTGCCGGCGATTCTTGTTTATACAACTATTTGGTCAGTTTTCTGTCATGTGCAGCCCGTTTGTGATTAACATTTAATTTAATTCCCCTGTGCTATCCATATAATTGCCCGTAATAACCTTCCTCCTTCCCTGCACAGGGCGCCAATAATGCAGCAATCCCTAGCAACACAGCTGGAACCTATTTCATTCAAGCATCGTAGTATACTATTCCAAGCATCGTAGTATGCCATTTCCACCATCATCACCCTATTGGCTCGTATTTCTATCAGTCAACTTCTGACTGATCCCATTGGCCGCATCGTCCCTATATAGATAGCCGGTGGAAACCCTCTGATCACACGTCATCTGTGATCAAGCCTACCGGCGAAACACGTGTAAGAGGTACACGCCTCTGACACGCCCCCTCCTCCTGCCGAGTCCCGGCACAACTTTATGCTGTCCCTGCTTCTCTAAACCCTGGACGCTACTACTGCACAAGCGCCCAGACTGACAATCAGCTGATCTTCACATCTCCTGGGCAGGTAAAACTTTGCTGCTTAGCCCGGCTTGGAGACCACAGCCTGCACCGACATTTCACTGAATGTGAATGTAGGTATATGCAGCGTGGACTCAGCCGCGGCAGCCGGCATTACCAGCGGCTACCCACAGCCTTTTCCAGCAGCCAGTCATAGCCACATTAACGTAGCTCCGAATGTATTTAATTGTCTTTTGATAGCCACAGCAGGTATTTGCTAACCAGCAGTGTTCTTTACACTGGTGTTATTTATCATCAGACCCTGCGCCATTTGAGGCTGTCTGCCCCCCTGGATGTGCGCTGCACCAAAATAATTATTTGCGCTAATTGCCCCAAAGTACAAGACTGGCTAACTTGTACATGTGCAACTTTGTATGTGATAAACACTCTGCCTTTTGTTAACGTAGCTCCGATTGTATCTAATTGTTTTTTGATAGCCACATCAGGTTTTTGCTAACTAGCAGTGTATTGCACACTGGTATCCTCATCATCAGACCTTGCGCTAATTGAGCATCATTATTTATTGCACCAATTGCTTGTTTAATCTTTGGCTTTGCTGTATGCCCCCTTGGTTGTACGCTGCCTTAATTAATTATTTATGCTAATTGCTCTAAAGTACCAGACTGACCAACCTGTACATGTGCAACTTTATATGTGATTAATATTTTGCCTTGTGTGCTCAATCTATGACACTGTTGTCTGCTCCCCTGGATGTGCACAACCCTAATTATTTATTCACGCTAAAATTGCCCTAAAATATCAGACTGAACAAACTTTATACATGATAATTATTCTGCCTTTTCTATTCAAAAGGAGATTTACTTGTGTTAAGTCTGACAGTGTTTTCACAAATACTTTAGCTGCAAATGTAATTTCCCTGACTACTTACAAATCATTTACTTGTCAGGACTGTTCGTGACTGTTGTCTCCTCTATTAAACCCTGGTCACACCCCAGACAACTCTGACTACCTCAAAGTCAGATATTTGTGCTAATGTACATGTTTATTAGTGACCATTTGGGTAAATATTTACCAATTTTGTGAATAGTTACTATTTTGTGAATACGCACTCCACGTACTGATAAACCTTACTTCTCATCAAACTATCCCTACGGCATAGAGTGGTGATCAGTGCAATTAATACTGACACCACCTGTACTGCTCCCGGAGTGGAGATAAGGGTACAATTCCTCATTTTTTTGAGACCAAGTCTTGGGACTTTTTTCTATTTCTGACTGGCTTAATCTATGACCACTATCTCTCTCATCTGCCATTTGACATCTGTGATTGATGGTGGACAGCAGAAGAGGTGTCATTGATATCCATTCATCTGTTTTCTATTACTCCCTTAAATCTCCGTGACTCTCTCATTTGTTCCAGCGGACTTGATCCCCCTGCAATGCACAAAGCAACAGGGTGGTAGAGTATCTTCTGAACAAAAAGCAGAAGCACACTCTGGCTTCCCATTATAAGGCATTGCGGTACTCTCGTCTGTGCTAAATACGGCCATACATCACTGGTCCGCCTGATTTCCATCCCGCACTCAGCAGCTAAGCAGTGATTGGACTGGCTAGTACCTCTCTGGGAGACCGTTTGGGAATACCAGTTGCTGTAATCAAACGTGGACAGCAGATACACCTCTGTTCGAATAAGGGAGTCTTCTATTCTTTTCTTTCTATAATAATTTTTTCTCTGTACCGGGAACAATACCAACATCAGCAGCAGGGGGCAAGTGTTATGCGTCTTTGAACCCCTTTTCTGCTCCGTTTGTTTTCATACCAATTGAGACATTATGTATCTCTCGATGTATCGGTTGATCACCAAGTGAGCATAAATTTGCCTTTGTTATTTTCGCCACTAAGTGCCTTGATTAACACAGGCTATCTATGATGTGTAATAATAATTTTTTGTGTACATTTTGTTTTAGCTTTAAATATCCATTAAAAGTTATGTATTAAATTTCACAACCAATTTTCAGTAAAGTGTGCCCCAAAAAGCCTTTTTGTTCTTCCTTTTTCTGTCACATTGTGACCCCCCTTTTTTTCAGTTACCGAGCTGAACACTTTGGGAGCACCACCAACCAAACACCACTCTACATTTGTTTATTAGTGGTATCCACGTTGGTTACATCCGTTAAACGTACGTTATCATTATTATCAAATTCATGCCTTTACCTGTGCCACTCCCTACCCACATTGTATAAACATGGAAAAGGTCGACAATGTCTAGATCAACACTGATAAAAGGTCAAAACAAGTTTTTCATGTCAAGTTCTTTTCTAAACCAAAATGTCCTTGCTTTACAATTCAAGTGGGCATTAGAGGGGGGGGGGGGATAGAATAGTGTGCCTGAAGCCTGGTGTGCACAGCGAGCCATGCGAGGGAGACGCTGTACACTTATACGGATGATCTATGCACTGTTGACATATTAATCCACACGCGGAGGACACCATGCTCGTTCTGCTGCCCTGCTAACCTGCACTGCCTCTCCCACAGGAAGACATGCTGCTGCGCTCCACACACACACACACACACACACACACACACACACACACACACACACACAGGAGGTCACTGCCTACCACAGAAAATCAGCACATTCATAGAAACATGATGGCAGAGGAGAACAACTTGGCCCATCTAGTCTGCCCCTCTTTTAAAAACATGTTACCTCAAACCAGATTTGATCCTTATTTTTTTTGGAAGGATATAAATATGTCTATCCAAAGCATGTTTAAATTGTACTACTGTAGTTGCCTCTACCATCTCTGATGGGAGGCTATTCCACTTTTCCACTACTCTGAAGTAATTTTTCCTCAAATTTCCCCTGAATCTTCCTCCCTCCCTAGTTTCAGTGCATGTCCTCGTGTTCTGTTGCTCCTCATCTCCTGAAATACTCTGTGCACATTTGGCTAATCAGATACAGAACAAAACAAGGACAGGGAGTGTAGGAGATGAATGATTAAAAAAAAAAAAAACCTACATATAAAATCATACCATATAAACTACCATTCCTCACTCAGCGGAGAGATACAAGATAAATATTTAAAATGAGGAGACCCTTACACCAAGACATCTAAGGTACGGCCTATGTGGTCAAAAAACTAGAATTCAATTAAATACAAGAAGTTTGGAGTGATTAAACAGATATGTCCACATACATGAAGCCGCAATACAACACAGAGATGCTTGGTGGGAATAGGCTGACAGGTCCCGTGCAACTCTGTTACCTTCTGGTGCCCTTTTGTTGAATGTGTGTATTATGTCCCCATGTATCTGTGGGCAGGGTCCTGACACGCCTGCAACACCGATCTGCCAAGCATTGAGGCCAATTGGCAATCTGTGGTGGGGACCAGGAAATTGCCCCAATATAATCGCTAGTCTATGGGACGCATAAGTGGCAGCATGATGCAACAGGAGACTATGCCGATTAAATTTCATTTGCGCCACTTGCATATCCACATGTGGAGTCTGTATATGAAACACAAAGTTACTTCGCCTGGAAAAAGACGCTGCATGGCAGCAATTGCAAATTTAAAAACTCAGTCGCACATAGATATACAAGTGCCACCAAACAAATTAATCCAAACCGCCTCCTGGTGCGTATTAGTCTAATTGTGTTGCAATGAAGACACATTTAGCAAAAAAGATGCCCGACTAACGTGTCACCTCCTCTATTGCATCCCAAAAAATTATGGGACAGAACGGATTGGTAACATTTTCTCTGTGTCACATGACCTCACGTGCCCAGAGGGACTGTTTGGCAAGATGGCAGCAAAGACTAGGACACACACATGAAGCCTCAAACACACTTAATAACTAGGGGCACCATCGATATAGTTAACTATATCGGCGATGCCTCTGGAGAAATTATATCGAGTGTACACTCTGAACGATATCGGTAAACGATACTATTCAGTGACATCACTGAGACGCTGAACATGTGGGTCGTTGGCAATATAGCCAAAGTCCACTTGCATGTGCAGCAGATGGGGGATCGTTAAGGATGCCCAGGATCTCACATCGATAACAATATTGAGTTTACACTGTAGACATTTTTTTTTTTTTAAAGATAATCGATCAGATGGGCCCTTTCCGGTCTTAAAAATAAAAACCATACCACTTAAAATATGGACGAGTGAGACATTAAATAATGAGGATAGATTAGCATTAGCTAAACCTCAAAACAACTTAAGAAAATGACTGTGGGCAGACGAATAGATTCCAATATCCATTTCCTAGATTTGGAATGTATATTACCATACAGGAGATACGGCTTCACCGGCCTAGTTACCAGGCAGCAAATATACCACCATTAGTCAGAGAAGACCCATCTCTGACAATTACGCATACAGCGGCACCAAGTGAGATGAATAAATAATAACCATATATGCTTAAAATTCCTAAAGGTCTACACTCCCGTGATATGGAAACAAAGACACAGAAACAGGCGCTCGACTATAGCAATGTGTATATTTTAAGTACCGAAGCATGGGTGTCTCAATGCAGCAGCTTCATGTAAGCACAAAGTGCAAATGCACATATCACATCTTATCCTACATCTGCTGCCAGAAAGAACTACATAATACCGGAATACCTGTGTGAGTGGCATGTAATTGTGCCACAGGAACTGACAAGAGCACTAAAAATGGTAAAATATATA
This sequence comes from Crinia signifera, assembly GCF_055691185.1. Classification (NCBI taxonomy): domain Eukaryota; kingdom Metazoa; phylum Chordata; class Amphibia; order Anura; family Myobatrachidae; genus Crinia; species Crinia signifera. The sequence goes on along the minus strand of NC_139221.1, from coordinate 289,917,557 downwards.
TACACACACACACACACACACACACACACACACACACATACACATATAATACAGGTAGAGTATCCCCTATCCGTGCATCCCGTATCCGAATTATTCCAAAAACCGTGTTTTTTTTTTTAAATAATTCGTTGTTTTTTTTTCTCTTCCCACCCCCCCTCCTTTAATCCTTTTTTAATACTTACCAAGTCCCCCGACGTCCATGGCAGGCCTTCAGCATCCTCTCCGGCGGTCCCAGGAGGCAGCACTTGCTATTTTTAATTGGACCAGGAAGAATCTCTGCCTCCACGGCCCCCCCCCCCCCCCCCCCCTTACCCTGGCTTTTTCCCTTTCATTGTCACAACTCCGGATTGCCCTCCTAAATTCCACCCCAGTTGGGGAATTTTCCACCAGTACATCAGGGACTCCATCACTCGCAACATCGTGAGGACCCTTCAATCAAAAGGAATCAGATCATCCTCCAGCGAGCAATCTACTAGTCCCCCCCATGAAATCAGCGCAACATAGTGAGGACCCCATAATTGGGAATCAGATCATCCTCCAGCGTTCATTTACACCATCCAGGACGGCAACTTGTTCACCCTTATCCTCCAGGGATACACTAAGCGAATAAAAGCCCCAAAGTTACCAAGGACTTAACGGCAGCTACGCAGAGACATAAGTATTATCTTCCTTGTCCATTCCTTTTATTGTTATGGTCATTGACATAAATACTATTGTTTATTTTCATCTATTGTTTTTAAAATATATATTTTTAAAAATATTGAAGGTACTCTTTACCTAGAAGGGCGCCCGTCGCGGGCATCGCGGGTACATTTATGTATGGCCGCGACGCGACCGACGCGATGCCCGCGATTTCCCATTGAAACCAATGTTAAACATGGAAATCATGTCGGTCGCGTCGCGGCCGGCCATAAATGTACCCGCGATGCCCGCGACGCAATGCTCCCGATTTCCCATAGGAATCAATGTTAAAAGGCGCGATGGACCCGATTTTACTGTTAAATGGCTCAATCCACCCGATTTGCCCATAGGAATCAATGTTAAATGGGCCACAGAGCCCATTAACCCTTAAATGTCCCCCCAAATTTTTAACGCCACCCCACGATCCACGCGAACCCGAAGCGTGGCGAGCGCAGCGAGCCCGCGAGGGGCGGCGGTACGCGTCCTCCGACCTTTTCATGCCCTACTATCCACTAGGGCGTGGTGTGAGAATATAATAGTGTGGCGAGCGCAGCGAGCCACCGAGCCCGAAGCGTGGCGAGCGCAGCGAGCCCCACCAGGGGACGCGGATACCTTCACAGTTATGCACGTCCCCTCGCGGGCTTCACAGGTGTCCGTGGCGAGCCGGACACCTGTGAAGCCCGCGAGGGGACGCGTCTACCTGTGAAGGTATCCGCGTCCGCTCGCCACACTATTATATTCTCACACCACGCCCTAGTGGATAGTAGGGCATGAAAAGGTCGGAGGACGAGTACCGCCGCCCCTCGCGGGCTCGCTGCGCTCGCCACGCTTCGGGTTGGCGTGGATCGTGGGGTGGCGTTAAAAATTTGGGGGGACATTTAAGGGTTAATTTGGCCTATTTGGCCCCAAATCGGGTCCATTGAGGCATTTAACAGTAAAATCGCGGTCAATCTGCCGTTTTAACATTGTTCCCTATGGGAAAATCGCGGTAATCGCGGTCATCGCGGCCATCCCGATTTACCCGCGATGACCGCGATCACCGCGATTTTTACCCACGACGACCGCGATTTCAATCGCTGGCGCCGTTCTAGGTAAAGAGTACCATATTGAAATTGTGATATCCAATTGATCCACCTAGCGCTCTACCTTTTTTCCCTATTGTAGGAAATGTGCAGTTTCTTGGCAATTTCTCACATGGAATAGCCTTCATTTTTAAGAACAAGAATACACTGTCGAGTGTCACATGAAAGTTCTTTTTCTGGCCCTTTAGAGAGTAGAATCAAACCCACAAATGTGATGCTCCACATACTCAACTAGCTCAAAGAAAGGCCAGTTTTACAGCTTCTCTAACAAGCAAACTAATTTTCAGCTGTGCTAACATAATTGCACAAGGGTTTTCTAATCATCCATTAGTCTAACGCAATTAGCAAACACAACGTACCATTAGAACACTGGTGGAGTGGTGGTTGATGGAAAGCGGCCTCTATACACCTATGTAAACATTCCTTTAAAAAACAGATGTTTGTGGCTAGTATAATCATTTACCTCATTAACAATGTATAGAGTATTTCTAATTCATTTAATGTTATCTTCATCGAAAAAAAACTGCTATTCTTCACTCATAGCTGAACAGTTGCTAGGAGCAACCTCTCTACTGTTTCACTTCTACTCTCCTTTCACGGCTTTATATAATCAACAACAAAGACTCTACCAGGCTTTAACTTCTTTAGTCCATTTTTCGGTACTCTTTACCTAGCACGGCGCCCACGATGTCCATCGCGGTCATCGGGGGTAAAAAAAATCGCTGCTATCGCATGCACTAAAAAAACGGGTGCGACGCGATGCCTGCCATTTCCCATAGGGATCAATGTTAAAAGTGTGATTGGGCGCGATTTTAGTGTTAAATGCCTCAATGCCCGCGATTTTTCCATAGGAAACAATGTTAAATGGGCCACAGAGCCCTAATAGTCCCCCTGAAGTCTTAAATAGCCCCCACAATTGTTAACGCCACCCCACGATCAACGTGAACCCGAAGCGTGGCGAGCGCAGCGAGCCCGCGAGGGGCGGCGGTACGCGTCCTCCGACCTTTTCATACCCCCACTATCCACGTCGGCGTGGAGTTGAGAATAGAATAGTGTGGCGAGCGCAGCGAGCCACCGAGCCCGAAGCGTGGCGAGCGGACGCTGATACCTGTGAAGCCCGCGAAGGGACGCGTTTACCTGTGAAGGTATCCGCGTCCCCTCGCCACGCTTCGGGCACGGTGGCTCGCTGCGCTCGCCACACTATTCTATTCTCAACTCCAGGCCGACGTGGATAGTGGGGGTATGAAAAGGTCGGAGGACGCGTACCGCCGCCGTTTGCCACGCTTCGGGTTCACGTTGATCGTGGGGTGGCGTTAATAATTGTGGGGGCCATTTCAGACTTCAGGGGGGCTATTTGGGCTCTGTGGCCCATTTAACATTGTTTCCTATGGAAAAATCGCGGGCATTGAGGCATTGAACAGTAAAATCGCGTCCAATCACACTTTTAACATTGTTCCCTATGGGAAATTGCGGGCATCGCGTCGCACCCGTTTTTTAGTGCATTTGATGGCCGCGATGCCCGCGATGGGCGCCGTGCTAGGTAAAGAGTACCCATTTTTCTATGCAGTATAGACCTTCATATCGCTTGCGTGTTTACTATTTATTGCAATATTTTTGCTTTTGTTCACAGTATACTGTTTATACACTTCCTGATGACTTACTCATTGCATCTAACCAGAATAATCACCAAATAAGGGGATAGTCTCATCAGACTGAATCCTTGGCCAAGAAGAGCTACAATAATTATTGAGAATGTACAGCCATTGAAAATTAACAAAAGAAAGAAAAAAAACAACACATCAGCAAAACCTTCATAAAAGTGAAATATATCGGAACAAAAAAAGATCTTGCTGCAGTTAGGGGAAAGATCGAGCGGTCGAAAGATACACAGACAAGTCACTGTATTTCTATACTTCCTCATACAGCAAGTAGAGCGCTCCCCTTCAGTGCATTACGTGAGCCGCGAGGTTCCCACGCCTCTGTTAGTTCCGCCTCAGTGGCCCTTGACATAATGATCACATATAAAGTCATGTAAGTGATCTGTTCCATGGCACGCTACCAACCACAATCTCCTGCGCCACTCTCTTTCATTGAGAACATGTAACCCTATTACTATTAGGTCAGAGCTGATCTACTCCCTTAATCTGACAGACCAGACGTAAACAGACACACAATCCCAGTACAAAGACAACTATAGGGGCCTACACACGTAGTGATTTCAGACAATTTTCTGAGCGATGTTACTTAATGTAACTACATCACTCAGAAAATGGCCCTACACCACTGTATGTGTGTGTGTGTGTGTGTGTGTGTGTGTGTGTGTGTGTGTGTGTGTGTGTGTGTGTGTGTGTGTGTGTGTGTGCCATAGCGATAACAATGCGCGGCCCCACGAGTCACTATCGCCCAACCATTAATATCCAGCATGCTGGATATTAATCAGTCTGAGTTAGTGTTCTCACCGGAGAACATTGTCCCTGACAGATCGCTCAGCACACAGCGCTGTGTGCTGAGCAATGCTGAGCGCCTGAGCAACCTAGCATTGCTCATAAGCACATCGCAACATGTGTAGGCCCTATAACAATTAGGGATTCTTCAAAAAAACTAAATAAAAAAGGTACTTGGAAAAACAGAATCTAGAATTATACAAAAAACAAATAACCACATAACACTGTTGGAAAATAACGTGTGTACAGCATTAGTAGTCAACTGTAAAATTTTTACCAGTTTACAAAATCAAAAAAGACTCAAATTGATTTTAGTGTAAACAACCTGAGGCAGATCTGATGCACTGCAGGTGGTTCTGTGTGGAAGCACAAAAATGTTGGTCTTTAGTCCATACTTATATTCAATCCACACTGGGAGCCAAATTGGCCATACACTGGGGCCAGTGGTTCCCAACCCTTGTACTCAAGTATCCAACAGTTCCCGTTTTCCAAGTCACCCGGCAGGTGCACTCATTATTCAGACATTTTAATAGATCCACAGCACAGGTGGAGCGAAATAATTTACTTGTGATTCTGTGTGGAGACCTGGAAAACGTACACTGTTGGGGGGTATTTGAGGACCAGGGTTGGGAACCACTGCACTAAGCGAGTGCACCGGCTGCAGGAAAGATCTGTTGGATCATAGCCCAATCCACTTGAGTTCTAGTGTATCGGGGGCCTTTACTTGTAAATTTACCCCCGAGTGGGCTTTGTGGGATATTATTTCCTCACCTAGTTCACCCTGCCTTCCCAAGGGTATACGCTATTTGTTGGCAAAAATTGCAGCGGCTGCCATAACCCCTCTCCCCAATCTTATAGGGTTTCATCCAATACGATAACCTCCTTAACATCACACAGTATCCTATTTGTTCTATAAGGTGGAAAAATTATTTGCAATCTGGTTTCCATATAGTCACACTCTCCCTCCCTAAGACACTCTTCAATGTGCAATCTGTTTGACACCTTGGTTTAATAAAGAAATATGGTCTTTAGGTAACCCTCTGTCTTTGTTTATTTTCTATGACACGCCTTCTAGCAATGTTTGATCTTCTAAAGGTGCCCATACACGGTGCGGGCATCTCATCGCACAGTACAAAATATATGTGCTGCACATACTTTTTGTACTGCTGTCTGATCGCATTGCACGCAAATCGCATGTGATCCAGCCCATAGTGGGTGCGATCATCACACCGTGTATGGGCACCTTAAGTTTGGCTATCGAGATTATATTATTAATATATATCATTTTTTTTAACCCTTTAAAACATCTCTGCAAAATATCTGCTAAAATGCCAACATCTCTGACAGAGAGGTTTAAAATACGAGTGTCATTATCTCTGTGAGATGTGCAAAAGTGTGAGATCGGATAAAAATGCCAGCGTCACTCACATTTGTTATATCATGTAAAAAAAATAAAAAAAAAAAAGGGTAAAAAATAAAAAAAAAAAAGTGGAAAAAAATAAAGTGGAAAAAAAAAAAAAAGTTATTTCCTATATAAGGGAAACATTACAGGTCATTATGATGAATAAAAAGGTTTGCTTGGCAATTTTCACACCTATTTTGACAAATTCACTTGGAAGTTGGAACTCAAAGGGTTAAATAGGTTTTATTATTTCTTATTGGCATTGTGTATTTGGATATCTTGACCTCAGTTTGCCAATATGCTTCATTACCTGACTGTTACTACTTATTGTAATATGCAGTCTTACAATAACATATAGTTGGCGGGAAAATCAAAAATCAAAACCACAACTGTTCCCTCTTGTACGCCTTGTTTGCTGATAACCAATGTCAATGCATAAAGTCCATTCTCTGAGTGAAGTCTGTACACAATGCATTATCACAGCTCCTGGTACGATAGTCAATGTCAATATCTGCAGGTACAGTAGCTCGCATTTACTGTAGCACGCATTTACTGTAGGTCACACACACACAGCTCCTGTTGTGTGTGCGCAGTAACAGAGCAGGGGGGAGGATACACAGACCGGGACTTCCTTAGTGACATCAGACTCTGGGCGACGTGGATCACCGTATCTCCTCCCCCATGCCACCCAGCGCCTAACATCACATAGGAACCCCATTGCCCCGTGATGCAGTCAAGATCTCAGCGGCGCCGCCAGTAAGGACTGCAGTGCTGTAGCACTATGACAAGCAGATCAGTTGTCATAGCGCAAAGGTGGAGGGCAGCGGGCTAGTCCGGATCGTGCCGTGGGCCTCATCCAGCCCGCAGGCCGTAGTTTGCCAACCCCTGCTGTAAGGGGTAACTTACCACAAGGGACCTTGATAGTTTTGGTTTTTTTTAAGCATTGAATTGGTTAAGACGCTAAAAAGGAAAAACCCTGATGCTGAAATATTTCTTAAGGAATTACAGCATCTCTGGTGTAAATGTCATCGCAGCTGTAATCACTCAGATGATGGAAAATGTTATATTACAGTTGAGGTTTATTTAAATCCAGTTCACTTTCCAAAACAAAAATTACGTAAAAAAGACAGTGAGCAGGTGCTGCCTGGCGCGCCGGTTACACATATATTATCCTATGGGAAGCTTCTATACAGTACTGAAACCAGGAACTTAAAACGGTTATGGTATATTTTATTTAATCCTAGAAATATAAATAAAAAAAGGAAAACAATTGTTTAAATCTTTTTTTTTTTTTTTTTTTTTAAAGGACACTAGGTCCCAACATTTTACTTAATTCGGCTGAGCAATATAAAGCTAATTTCTATATTCTAAACTTATACCTCTTTCACAGAGAGCTTTGCATGGGGAAAAAGCTGGGTAAACCCGTGTTGTGTCCCTCCCTGTATGTGAAAGGATAACCCCGGGTTATGTGCGCTGAGTCAGGACCAAGGTTTTTAAAAGGCTCAACACTGTATATGCTGCGGTGCGCCCCAGATTAGGGTTGCAAGATGCTCATTGGAGGATCGAACGAATTACTTTCACTAGTTCTGCGGGGCAGACCACGCTGACCACCCGGGAATAACCCAGGTCCAATGCACAGTTTGAAAGGGGTATTAACAGCTGTAACATGGGATGACAAAGTGCTCATTAACCCGGCTCTGACCGAGATTTGGGTATCAAAAGGTGAATAAGGGCGCTGATTAGGGTTTGGATCGTTAGGTCGACAAGTTTATGGTCGACGGTCATTAGGACAACAGCAGTAGGCCGACACAAGAAAAGGATCGACAGGGTCAAAAAGGTCCACATGAGGTTGTTTTTCTTTTTTTGTGTTGACGTAGGTCGACATGGACACCGTATAAGTCAGCCATGTCCAAACTATGGCCCTCCAGCTGTTGTGAAAGTCCCATCATGGCTTGCCACAGCTTTGCTATTCGGGAATGCTAAAACTATGGCAAGGCATGCTGGGATGTGTAGTTTCACAACAGCTGGAGGGTCACAGTTTGGAGACGCATTGCTGCCTCTGTGCCACGCTCTGTGATAGTCTGAGATCAGCACTTGCCATGAGTACACCAGGAACGTGTAGAAAGAATGAAGCAGCAAATATCTCATGTACATCATGCAAAAGAAAACAGAAAAATATGACGATATTCTGCATTTAGGACTGATTTGGGGAACACAAAATCTAGAACGGTCTCTTTACAGCGTTCATTTGCTCTCAGCATTATTCTAAAGTGTCTGGAAATGAAACCACGAAAACATTTTTCCGTATGAAAAGCAGACAGTTAACGGTCGTCTAATTGGCAGCATCTGTGGGAGAACCACCTGTACTAACACAGCCAATAAGACACACCGATACATCACCTTCCTAACAGACAGCAGGTCATTATTATTTTTTTCAACATGTCAATACTGAAGACAAAAAAGTTGCCTAATGCAACAGACTAGGATAGTGAGATTTAATATACACACACACTATCAAATTTTCACATTAATAAAATAAAAAAAAAGTGTATGATTACAGGACCAATTGTGATCACTAACAGCAGCCCTGACACTGATAGTCTCCCCACCCATACTGTATACACAGCAAACGCCTTCTGTCCTCCTGATAAGCTCCTAATACCTGTGAGATAATCCTGACAGGTCTCATCGTGCCCTTCCTCCCACTGCCCTGTGCACAGTAACCAGACGTGACCGTGTTCTTACCTGGGAGATATGATTGATGGAGGATTCCATCCTCCGCAGCTGGGAAGCCTGGATGTCCAGTAGTTGGAGCACATTGTTGGCCAATGCATTAATCTGATAGGCAACGCTTGCCAAGGACTGGGTGGTGTAGGCCTTTGTCTCCTCTAGTGCTTTCCTCTTGTCCGGAGCCTATAGGAGACAACAAAGAAACTTTAAAATAGGTCTAACGCTACAATCACAACTTTCACATTCAGACTTCAGGGCAATTTCCCCGCACATCTGGAATCCTTTCTTTTGTTGGTTTGCAATAGATAGAAACTCGATTGTAGACGAACAAGTTTCCAATTTTCCCCAGTGACCCTGGCTGCACGTGGGAACGGCACAGTTACAGCACATGCACAACAGCCAGGTAGGAGAAACAGGAAGTAGCCGCTGGGACCCCAGGGGAGGATTACGTCATACCTAGTATTAAATTGGGAAGGATCTTAATGCTTAATGATCTCACAGCTAGCTAATGACGTCTATCAGTATTTCTCCCTGTATAGCACAAGAAGGGAAGAAACCAATATCACTACACCCAGGACAAGACAAATCAGAGAGGATCTGCATTCAGCGCAAGTTACCAGGGAAGCAGAAACAGGACACGAACAGATTTTACTGCCAAAGACAATGGGGGAAGATGCCTAGCAAGATGGGTTCTGGTCACATTTCATAATGGGATTTAAACCAATACTTTTCTCAAAACAGTTACATTTAATTGGGAACCCGATGGAAAGAGGTCTATTGGGAAATACAAGACAAATGCTAGGGTGCTACACCCAATACACAGACAATTTATACCCACAATGCAGCGCTCCTAAAGTCAATTACTCAATGTTAACGTAGGGTTCACCAAGAGCACTTGGCCCCAACGTTCGGAGTTATGTCTCTATGTAAAAGGACCTCACACCATCATACCAGTGACTTGTTTACCATCAACATCAGCGGACAAAGGATCATCAGGGTCATTTTTTATTTTTAGCAGAATATTAGAATTCTACATGGAGATCTTCCAATGATCCAGACCCTCCTCAGCCGCTGTTCTTTAGGAACGCAACACTTTTGGGGCACTCATGTGGTTTACAAATAAATTTAGGAAAGGCTTTGGGGCTGAATTGAGCATTTAGGATCGTTCTAGAAAAAGTAACTTGCAAATCCAGCCAGACTGTCATAGAGAACTGTATAATTCTTCCCACGGTCAGGATCTCATACGGCCCCTTTAGATCTAAGGCAAGCCTGTATAGGAGTAGAAACTGTGAGGGTATGGCCATGAATACAAACAATCAAGATGGCACCACTGAAGGTCGACACCTGAAATAGGGCAACATGCCTAAGGTCGATATGGATGGAAGGTTGACACAATCACTAGGTCGACAATTGCTTGGTCGACAGTCAAAAGGGTTGACATGGGGGGTCAACGAAATGTCGACATGGCTAACATGGACACTGTACCGGTGCCCTGCATGCGCTCACCAGTGGATGGTAGGGCATGAAATACTGACTGTCGACACAAAGAAAATGAAAAACACATGTCAACTTTTTGACTGTCAACCAAGCAATTGTCGACCTAATGCTTGAGTCAAGCTTCACTCAAATGTCGACTTCAGGCATGTTGACCTATTTCAGGTGTTCACGTAAGCCATGTTGACCTTCAGTGGTCGATCCAATGCATTTCGACCTTAAGTATACAATCCTTTCCAAGTTAGTCATGTTTGCGGACTATTGGTCACATAAATCCCCATCATAATACAGTAAAGGGATCACAAATGTAGACAAAATCTCATGTACACATATCTTGTAGTATTCTGTGAATCAGTATGTAGCCCCTGCTGGAGGAGTTCCCAGAAACCTGTATGGCGCATCCCCATGGGGTGTGCTATAGGGGTCCGACAGTCGGGATCCCAGCAGTCATTATCCCGACCGGACCCAGACAGCATGTTGAGCGCAAATAAGCCCCTTGCGGGCTCGTTGCGCTCGCCACGCTGCGGGCATGGTGGCTACGCGAGCCAGCTATTCTATTCTCCCTCTATGGGGGTCGCGGACCCCCACGAGGGAAAACAGCGGGTGGCCATCGGTGTTTTGACGGTCGGGATCCCGACGTCGGGACCCCGTCCGGCACCCATCCCCATGACGGTGAAGTCATTTGTTAATACCTATTACACCAGGATTACAGGGCTGCTGCCCCGTACATGGACATTTAGCAAACTCCTATGTTCCCGTGTTCTCTTCTAACCATAGGAATGTGCAAATACACCAGCAGTAAATGGCATAACCTTGCATGACTTGCATTCTTCAAATACCTTTAAGTCAGAGTTGTGACATCCACCCTTACACTGCCAGGGCCACTGCAGGTTAACCCCTTATGTTCATAAAACATTGTTGAAACATTCATGCCATGGGCACGACTACCCGCCGCCGCCCCAAGCCACCCGCCTCCACTGTAGGGTGCAAGCGCCCGGCAAACACTCTGTTCACCGTGGCCACTCGCACCTGGCGTATGCGCAGTAAGGAAACATTGCGCACCGACGCAAATTTGTGTGTGTGCGTGATTGTGTACACACACATGTACTATGGGCCTCATTCAAATTGGAATGAATAAACGATCTAACCTGCAGTTTGTCACTAATCGCGAATCTGTGCATGCGCAGGACCTGTTCTGCGCGGGTGCAGGAGGAGTCCTAAGATCGCATTGCTGTATTGCGGACGCCTCTGCCTGGCTGCATCTGCAACGCAGTTTAATTCACCCCACAAGGCCCGCAGTGGCTGGAAGCCTGAACAGACGTCATTGTATATGAGCATACAGACTGACTTTGGAGCACGATTATATACACATACAATACATATGAATGGTCATTACATTTGTAGAATAGACTCCAAGCGTATGGCTGAGGTCCCGATGTGTTCTCAGTGAGAAATGACAGGAGACATGCTGGAAGAGTGGTCTCTGGCCCATTGTACTGTTGCGTGTGCACATGACCATAGAGACCCACTTGTAGCCTGGAACGAGGCACGGTCTCCTTGTGGCATAACAGTTGGGGACGATACGCAAGACTGAGCAATGATATCAAATGCAGACAATTTCCCATTCACGCACTACATGATAATTGCCTCCTGACCCCAAGTGGATACTGATGAACATAGTAATGACTTCAAAAGAATAAATTAACTTGAACAAATAAGTTAAGTTTATCCTTTGATGCTAATCTGTCACACGTGTATAAACAGAATGTCCCTTATTTTGAAATACTGGAAGATCACTGAATTGCGAAACAGTTGACATGCTGCTGCTTCCGGAACAGTGCTGGACCTATTCAATTGCCCGCACACTCACCTTGTGACTACAATGTTTCTGCCCATAACCTCATGAGTAGAAATTTGCTGTAACTAGTGCCTTTAGGCTAGCCGTGGTATTAGCAAATCCGGTAACAGCATCGCAGCTGGCACTTAAGCCACACAGATTGAGCAATATGTCGTATCGCCCAGCCGATCAGACCGATGTATCACTCAAATTGGCATGGCCACAGTCTCTACCAACATCGTCCGGTCCAATGTGCTGAAGGTTGAAACAGCGATTGTCCCATCCTTCATTAACATCGCCCCAGTGTGTACCCAGCTTAAGCCCCGGGCATTAGTCATGGTAAGGGTGCACCTTCCAACTAATGGGGCATACACATGTAGCAATTCCCGGGCATTTTCTAAGCAATCACACTAGATTGCTTAGAAAATTCCCCCTATATGGTTCCGTGTGTAGGGGTATAGCCAAGGGCGTAACTACCATAGGTGCAAGGGGTACAGCTGCAACGGGGCCCAGAGCTGAAGGGGGCCCCTCTTTACTGTCTAAGTAATATGTTTTACATACATTTATCACCATCAGTTGCTAAATAGGGGGCCCTTACAAACTTTTGCTATGGGGCCCACAAATATCTAGGTACGACTCTGGGTATAGCGATGTGCAATTAATTTCCAGCGGGCTGATTAAATCTATAATCACCGGTGTCAGGGCCACTGTTCTCATGGTGAACACCGGCCCTGACCAATTGCCCAGCGGCGCATCACTGTGTGCTCAGCGATCTGAGCGTTCTAGCATCGCTCAGAACGCTCATCTCCACGTATGTGCGCCCCATTAAGCAAGAGCACGATGCAGTGAACCGATTAGCTGAGAGAATACGCCCCAGCGGTTACATCCAGTCCCTTCTAATTTAACCCCCCAACCAGTAAAATAAAAATGGGCAAGGATGAATTCAGCTCCAACACTGAAATGCGTGCACATTTGCACTATTGCTGTATAACACCGATACAAAGCTTACATAAAATATACATTTTCCAAATTCTCATCTCCGGGAGCTGCACCGATTCCAATAGCAAGTTAACGTCCTTTTAAATACATGACATTGTTCTTCGCTGTTATACAAATGACTCAGAATAAAGCTGGATGACTCTTCAAAATCCATGTAATTGTATGAAGGAGCAGGGGGTGATGCAGTAGCCATTATTCTAGAAATGTACAAGCAATTAGTTTCCACCAAGTGCAATAAATGATTTCAGAAACTACAAATTGCATTATAATTTCCGCAGAGTTATAAGACTGTCACCTTTTGTGCTCAGAGAACACTACATCCATTGTATGACATGACAATGCACCAAAACTGTATGTTTTGTAGAAATCTAAACTATATGGGTAAAATATTCCAATAAATATAGAACACTTATATGTTAGTGTGAATCTTTGCCTAAGAAGACCGATAAAGCCAAAACATTATTGCCATGGTGGAGGAGATAGGAGAAATTTAGCTTCATTGTGGTTTAGGACCAACATTTTATAGAAAGCTGGCAATTGTGTTAATACTATACATTATATCAGGATAGGCAACCTGTGGAACTCCACAACCCAGCATGTCCTAACACAGCTCTGCAGATAGGGCTGGTTAAAATGGTGGCTGGGCAAAGGCACAGTTGTTGACATTGTGCAGCATGGCCGGTGTAATGGTTAGCATTACTGCCTCATAGCGCCAAGGTCATGGGTTTCAGTCCTACCATGGCCCTAGCTGTGTGGAGTTTGTATATTCTCCATGTGCTTGCGTGGATTTACTCAGGGTACTCCGGTTTACTCCCACAATCCAAAAATATGCTGGTAAGTTAATTGGCTTCCAATAAAAATTAACCCTAGAATGTCTGTGTGTGCCTGTACATGTGGTAGGGTATATAGATTGTAAGTTAATAAATAAATAATACATTTTGCTTACATTTACAACTCAAAAGAGGGCATTTATTTATTATATATAAATCGGATTAAAAAAAGAGCGCTCCATAGTGCTTGCATCCATTAAAAAAGCAATTTGGACAAAGACAGTAAAAGCGTGGTAAGTGGTCACGTACTGCAACAGGCGGTTTATACACCGCAATAAAACAGCATAGATTAAGGAGCATCGCATCACCAGATAAGAGCCGATTTACCACTTCTCACGTCTCCAAGTGTAACGCTAGGCCACAGAACCTACGCGTTTCATCACTTGGACTTCCTCAGGGGATGGATAGATATATAGATATTACATACACGAGAGGGGCAGCGCTGGCGGGTCTGTATAGAATCACTCAAGAGATGTACAGCAGTTCAAACGGCTTATAGTGTCTTGAGAAATTATTTCGAGACCTGCAAGTACAAAGTGTTTACCGACGAAACGCGTTAGCCATGGTTTGGAGATGTGTGGACAATGTGACGTCACGTTCCAGATCCCAGAGTCTGTGAAGCGCGGAGACTGAGAGTGACTTCAGCGATTCATCGTGGCAGCCCCGTGTGCGGTGATGTTTTTTATAGGTATGTTATTGATACACATACATAAACACACACACAGAATGAGCCCCAAGCTACGCTGAAGAGCAGCTTGAACACAGAGACCCCCACATTATAGTAATGGGCTCAGTGTTTTACAGGGGAGGCGAGAGTTAACGGTCCTTGCTTTCATTATTCAGCTGCCTTTATAAAAGAGGCACATTTGTATGCAGTCTGCATAATATTTCACTTAACGGTGCTGTTTCACAAGCCCTGCTTAGAATACTGGCCTAATCTGCAGCTGATTTATCATGGCCAGCAAATCACCATTTCCACACACCGGAGGAGCCGAAATATCAACATAAACTGCCACAGCATCAGCAGAAAACACAAAGTGCATCCAAATACATTCCAGAAAACACTGTCTTATGCAGCAACGGTAACTATATACTGTATTAGGGTAAAGCACACAGGCTACAAAGGCTGGGTAATTCAATTACAGCTTGCGTAATGTGGTGGGAGAACTTCCCTCAGGCAAGCAGATCACTTTTCAAATTCCTGCGCTTTATTCCCATTCTATTCCATACAAGTAAAAGCTATAACATTTCTGATAATACGCCCTCTGCAGAACGATGAGCACAGAATCTCTAGACATGGCCATTCCGGTGTAACAGATGCAAGGTACAATATACAATTTGGTCTTTTAAAAGTTACTGTATAATGGGTTTATGAACAGGTAGAACAATACAAAAGTTTCCTAGTGAGATCCAGCCGCTCAATAAAGTACTGGGAATTATTATTTATTTGAGCAGATGTGTAAAACCCTGTAGGAATCTCACTGTAGCCTGATCAGAACTGGGTTTGGGAGAGTCCGCACTGGATTTCCATATCTGTATTCATTCAATAAACCAACACAAATATAGTTTGAAAAAATGATAGTTATGACATGGTTGGTGGTGCTCCCAAAAAACGGTCAAGCAAAAAGATTCTTGTGCAAAGATGCAAAAGACTGACTACATCTGTTCTGGGGAACTCTTGTTTGGTGTAATGTGATAAATTGTCGATTTAGAAATAAAAAAAAAAAAACTTATTTGGTACACCTTTTTAAAAAAAAAAAAGGAAAAAAGGAAGGGTGACTGGTCACCAACATTGTAATAAAATAGGGGACATCAGAGAGGAAATTAGTCCCTACTCATAGGAACTGTATAATTATTATTATTATTATTATTGTTATTAAGTACCTATGTGTAGGGACTAATAAATATTATTCCTTACAAATCTTAAAGGTTCGTAATAGGAGATTCTGTTCCAAGTCAAACTTCTAATATAGGTCACACAATAAATACTTTATTCATCAACTCCAAATGCTAAGTATTTAGCCTTTCACAATCCCAGGCCAATTCTGTGTGAATATTGCAATAGGCTGTGGGAGGCGCTCGCCAGCCTCCTGAAAGTATAGATGCCCACACACCGTGCTATTTGTGCTACGTGTAATTTGAGCGATGCAATGGGCTGTATTCAATGCCACCGGCAAGGGGGTGTCTGGGGCGAGGGTGGCTAACAAGCCATCCTTGCCGTTTAACCCCCGCACCGGCCGCTCACCCTATACAACGTTCCGGGGACTCTGACGGCGAGGATTCATACGAACTGCGAAGTTCACAATAATGCAGAGAGCCCGCTGCATTTAGCTGTGAGCCTCACCGTTTTGACGGTCGCACTCGGCTTTTCCACCTCGGTGGAAAAACCCAACGAGGTGAAAATAGTAGGTGCAGGGGGGGGGGGGGGGGGGGGGGGTGTCAGTTGAATACTGGCCCACAAGCTGTGACGACGAGCGGTCAGCACTGCTCGCCATCACAGCATTGAATATACCCCATAGTGTTTTGAACTTTATACATTGTGCTTTGAGCAACATAAGATGAACTACATAAGATTTGGACTAGACTATAATATGTAATTTAAATATGTAAAGTACATATCTCACGAGATTCCCTACACAGGGCGCAATTTGAACTAGACACGATGCGATGTAGTACAAAAATACCTGCCTGCACATACTGTTTTGCCTTGCGATATGGACTACACGGGAGAGCGCATCACATGCAAGATGAACTAGATGCAATGCAATATGAACTACAAAGTTCAAATTGCATGTGAGAATCACACTGTGTGTGGGCACCTAATGTCCTGCAGCAATAATTAGCTTGCAAATTCATTCTGGGAGGTGCTATGGCCCATCCTTTGAACAGGGGTAAAATGATGATGTGCTTCAAATGAAAAGCATACTGTGAACGTCATACTGCTTTCAGATCTCAAATGCAGAGTTGCACCGGGACTTTTAACCGGTTCAGTCCAGGTGCAACCCTGCATGTGTGGTCTGTTCACACTGCAACAGCGAACAGGCAATATTGCCGGTTCGTTTAAGTCATCAGGGGCAGGGGAGAAGGCAGTGCTTAGAGCTGGTGCTGCCTCCTCCACGGGAAACGGGACGCTCGACCCCTTTAACCCGTTCACACTGCACAGCAAAACGGCAATGAATCGGTAAGAACTCTGCTTTCTACCTAGTTGGGTTACCGGTTAGCCGTAACCCCTTTTACATCGCACTAAGTACCGGGTCGAACCGGCAAGAAACCGGCTTGTACCTGGTAATTAGCTGCGATGTGAAATGGGTATCAGTGTTTTATAGTAACACTAATATAGGTTACACTGTTGCAATCCTTAGACAGGAAACAGATAATTTGTTGCAATTCAGTAGACTAATTTGTGTGTCTGCTGTATATTATCCTGTCACTTTGGGCATTAAAATGTGACGCAGTATTTCCAAGTTTTTTCTATTCAACAAATTTCTCTGTGTACATCATAGCATGGCGAAAGTATGTGAAGATATGCTTATATAGCACAGGAGTCTCTTCTGCAGTTCGGGCATCTAACATTAGTATCCAATACCGAATGCGAGCAAGGTGGTTCAAGCATGGAAATATAGATTGTCATTTGGAATTTTATCACATGGGTAAACATTTTGATAGTGTTCTTCTGTCTGGAAACTGCCTTTATGCATCGAATCCCCAATGAGAGTTGTGCAGTGGTTCTATCCAAATATGAAAGACAGGGTAAATTATCGAATGGTTTCTACTTTCCTTAGGTGACTGCTCAGGACAATTCAATTGCTTACCGCATAGCAAAATAATGTCCGGCTGTCAAGTTGAAAAAGAGTCAATGAGAGCAGTGCAGAATGAAGAGATGTAAGACTATTTATTTTAAAAAAAGACTACCCCTTTTCCACTAGCAGCACCAGGTCAATGAGCGGGGTAGCGGATAGACCCAGGTTTTTTGCAAGCGAAAACGCATCCAAAGCAGAAATCCCTGGTTGACTGACCTCGAACTCCAACCCGGGTTGGACCCCTGGATGCTCCCAGGTCCAGGGGGTCCCGTTCGCTGCAATGCTCTCATCTCCCAGTTCCGCCCTGGCCCCACCTCCCGATGCTGTCACCTGCCCAGCTTTATGCTGGGTCTAGCGACTAGTGGGAAAGGGTCTGCAAGCCAGGTTGCACACAAGTACAAAATCCTGAGTGCGACCAGACTTCTCTAATGGATAAGGGGTATTTACGTCACTGATTTAATTATCTAAATTACATCACTGATTAAAGCGGAGTGCAACATGAATGCCACAGACATCTAGCTGTGTTATTACTGGATGCCCAAAAGTGAGGGGTGTAGGGTGGGTACTTTCAAACTGGCGATCTGCAAGCAGCAGCGTGAGAGTTGCTGAGGTCCGTTTACTCACTGCAGTGAGCGTTAGGGACCGGAAGATACGCACGTTTCGCTCAGGGAGCTTGCTCACACTGGAACTTGATCATGCAGAATGTAGAATCACCAGCAGTCACGGGTAAGTTGAGGTCAAGTGGGGAGGCAAGAGACATTTCGACCAATGGTGGGGAGTTGAACTGAGTGGGACCGGGACTATTGGTCGACATGCAGTAAGGTGAAATGAGTTTCACTTTATTTTTTCATACTTTACCATCCACAGACTATGATCTGAAACAGTAACTGCACTGATAATGAGGGTACGCAGAAGACTAAATGGATAAACGTGCTCAATTGGACACCATAAAAACAATCAAACTCATGTTGACCTTTTTCATGTTTCGACTTCTTGGGGTCAACCTAATGACTAGTTTTGCCATGTTGACCGTGTGAATCTCATCACCTGCATGCCTATAATTGTTCACTAGAAACAAGTTCGGAGAACCCCTTGTGGGCAAGCGGCTGGACTTTCCCAGGATATTCTGTAAAACAAAGATAACTTCCCACAGCAGCAGCGGAGGCGTTGGAGAAGAATAGAACGTGCAGGGGCTTTTAAAGGAGGTTTCACTCTGTACCCTGTCGTGTTTGCTCCAGCTCTGAATAAGTAGATACAATCTCTTCTAGGACTGGACAGACACGCAGAGATCCCAGCCTGTTCCTACAGGACTTCGCAACCAACAAGAAATAAGAACACAAATCTACACCATTTAGCGGTAAATTAAAACATTGAGCAGGGAACTAAACATAGGACAATGGCCACAGATACCGTTGGACAATAATGCTTCGACATTTTCCAGCTGAGATCAGAAGGATTTGTATTTGATTTTTTATAGACATCAGGTGTTATTAAAAAGCGCTGTGCATTACTGAGCTAAAAAAAGGCACATTGGGTCATCCACTAAAGGTCAACCGGCCTTAGGTTGACACAGACAACATGTTGACATGCCTAAGGTTGACACATGCATTCAGTCAAAACATGCATTAGGTCGACATTGGGAAGGTTGACAGTGAAAGGATCGACATCTTTACTGTTTTCTTTGAGCTGACAGGTGCCGGCAGGTGGTATTTCATGCCCTACCATCCACTACTAGGGTGTGAGGGGAGAATAGAATAGTGTGCCGAGCGTAGCGATATGGTGTACATGCCGACTGTCGACATTCAGGACCAAAAAAAAAAATTAAAAAACCATGTTGAACTTTGCAACGTCGACCTTTTTTCGGTGTCAGCCTAAGCCTGTCGACCTTAATTTGGTTGACCTAGTAACCCATGCCCTCTCCTTCACACGGAAATCCTGGGTCTGACCCGAGGTACCGTGTCACCTTTCACACCGGTCCAGCGAGTGTGCCCATATTTTAACAGCAGCGATCATTTACAGGTAAAAGCAACTTGGTTTTGCCTTGTAAATGACTGCGACACATAGGCATACTCTCTGGAATTTCCGCACAGCCTGCAGCTCAGTCTAACATGTAAGCCCATATATATATGACTGACCACCTGGCAGACTTGTTGAGCAGTAATACGCAGTGCACATACATGGATCCGAACAGATGAACATGACAGCAATTCAAAGCCTGCTGAATCAGCTGTTTTGACCGGCATGAGATCCCGTCTGGACATTGCCCTACAGGTGTGGAAGTAGCTGCAGCAGGCGGAGCGGACGTATACTATCGGACTTTTGTACAGTGCTGCAGTTAACACTTCATATCCTAACATGTAGATTTGGGCGATTTAGTAGTTATGCGGACGCTTCTAATGGCAGCTTGGCATTTCTCCCCAGCAAAATAAATAATTAAAGAGCACTAAAGGCAGACATTTTTATTTTCCCTGTCCAACTTCGCAGAACACCTCACATTGGGGCAGATGTATTAAGCTTTAACAAGAGATAAATCCAAGGGTGATAAGGAGAGATAAACATCCAGCCAATCACCTGCCAACTGCCATGTTACAGCCTGTGTTTGAAAAAAAGTCAGTAAGGAGCTGATTGGCTGGACGTTTATCTCTCCTTATCACCCTTGCATTTATCTCTTGTTAAGGCTTAATACATCTGCCCCAATATATGCTGAAAAACTCATGTCAACCATGTGATCATCGACCACGCTCCCGATGACTTAACACTTATGTCTAACTTCCGTTTCTGTCAATCTAGACAAGGTCGACTACCTTTAGGCATCTAACTAGACGGGTTTGACTAAGCGTGGTCAACCGTAAAATGGCCGATCTGGACATCGTAGATCTGTTGACGGGATATGGGGATACTTGACGCGGGCAGGGGAGACTGACTAATTGCGCAGGTGCCTCACGCATTTACAGATGCGCCCTCATACATTAGCTACAATATGCTATGAAGCAAGAGCTGGATGGAGCGAGCGCCAGGTTCTGTACAGCCTAGCTAACATCGGACGCAATATCACCAGGACACATGAGGATACTGCGCTGCTTCATACGATATAGGACACTGTATATTGTGTGTAACTGGGGAGTGGGGGAAAAAAAGCTGTGGCTGCTGCATTGTAGCACTTTGTATATAGATTCAGAGACTCCGTTGCACACAGATATACAAGCATACACTCCAACATGACCCATTCCATTAGGTACAAAATGCTCTGTTCCTGGACTTCCCTGCCAGTGGCAGTTACAGAGGTTGGACTCCAGCACAGTCCAAAATTCAAAGAAGGGGGTCACA
The DNA here is from genome assembly GCF_055691185.1 of Crinia signifera. Classification (NCBI taxonomy): domain Eukaryota; kingdom Metazoa; phylum Chordata; class Amphibia; order Anura; family Myobatrachidae; genus Crinia; species Crinia signifera. Next base: position 289,896,931 of record NC_139221.1, on the reverse strand, counting down.
TCAACTGCCAGTAAGTCCAGGACAGTGATGTTTGAGGTGGCAGTAGGTGTGGCTCCTCTTTTTGAATATTGTACAGTGGTGCAGTCTCACCTCTGTAACTGCCACGGGCAAGGAAGTCCAGAAACAGAGCATTTTGTACCTAATGGTCGTGTTGGAGGGTATGTACAAGCCATACCATATTAAATCAGCAGTCTCCTTAGAACACATTTTCAGCAAATAAGAAAAAAAAATAAACACACACACACACACACAACTGGAAACCTCAAGGAACATGGAGTAACATGGTGTTTGGTGTGACTGCAGCAAAAATGGATGAGGGCACATTGTACGTTTGGGGCTACGGTGACTAGGAACTGTGTATTTGAAAACCAAATCTAAAAGCTATATCCCCTACATGACGTTCATGTTGCCATCATATGTTATGTAATGCAATACCACAAACACATGGCTGTGGTTTCTTACATGTTTTACCACCCTTCTACAGAACAAGTAAAACTCATATGTCCGGACAGGAAGGAAGCAACACAAATTGTACACCCTTTTCCGCACTCCCTCCTCCTCCTGACAGAACAGCTGAGCCTACACGCTCCACAAGCTGTATATTCTCAAATGACACTTTCAGACTCTGCTGGGAGTCTCTGATAAATGCCATACACACCACAAGTGTCCCATACTATAAATAGGCCCATAGTATAGTATACAAAAGCATGCTATTGTCAAGCAACTTTTTCTTCCTGGCTATATGTAACTATACGTTTCCTGAACAGGGTCGTGCTTACGTAAGGCTGCGTATACTGCACTTGTCAAACTACTTGGGGAGCATAGACGACAAAATCATGAAAACTCAGAATAATATTTTTGCTCTTAATATTTACGATAATAGAAATAGCTGAGGAAAGATTACATCACTATTTATTACCTGTATTTCTACAATGTATCCACTTTCTGATGCTTCTTTAATTCACATATTATTGCTTACTCTAAGGAACAGGAAAAGCACACTCCTACACCACATTCTGTGGAGGCAGCCATTTCAGAAGATAAACCAAAAACAGACGCAGCCCTGAGACCCCCACAACCACCATTTTGTTGGTTGAAGGTATATGCATGAAACCTACAGTACATACGGCTTTAAATGGAGTTGCAAATACCAGTATGAAGCCTCATTTCTCTGCGCACAAACTTTAAAAAAAGAGACCTAGGGGTCGATTTGCTTCACAGAGGGGCCAGAGATATTCATTTACTCTCATCACTAGTAGTGAGATGCCAGTACTCATTAAAGAGGGTGTGCAGTTGGGAGAACCGGCGCTCACCGGCTAAAGTGCCTGCCGCAATGCCGTTTGCTCTACGCTAAAAACAGCATCACGGCACTACTGGATTGTACAGCTACAGGACCACTTTACCAGTGCTACAAACATCGCAAGGAATCGAATCGACCCCATAGTAAACTCCTTGTGACAAAAGCATATTGATTAAGTACAGTAGTAGTAACATTTGTGCCTTGGGCCTCTGCAGACTGAGGGGCTTGTAGACATTGATTCCATCTACTTTAAAACATTTACAACTGGTCTGCATTAAGGTGGTATCTGGTCGATACTATACTGTCAACATGCAATAGTCGACACATGAAATAGTTGACATTAAGTTTTTTGGTCTTTTTCATACTTTACCATCTACGTGGACTACAAACAGGAAGAGTAAGCAAAGCGAGGCACCCTGCCCAAAACATGGCGAGCAAAGCGAGGTGACATGGTACCCTAATTAGGAATCCTTGTGATAAAACTTTCAAATCACAAAAATAAATAAAAAAAAACACACACATGAAAAACTCATGCAGAGTTTTTTCATGTGTGAACTGTTTTAATGTGGGTTTCTTTTCTTGTGTAGATCTTGTGCATGTCAAACATTTGGTGCCGACCTAGAACACGGATGGCCTTCTAAACCATAACCCATTAAGGTCACTTGTAATTCGTACACCTCGGCTCATTGTTTTATGTGTCCGCACATGAGCAATCAATGCCAGAACGAGATGCAACATCAGCTCCGATGTTAGTCACCCAGCTCCGTGCACACACAGTGGAAATCTGCATGCTTTCAGCAAAAAGTGAAGATTACCCTGAACAATCTATGTTCTCTGAAACCATACAGACCAAAAAAAATGCAAACAAACAAAAAAATCCTGCAAAACTGCTCATTATCTGCAGAACAAAGCATTAAAAAAAAAAAAAAAGACTGTTGGTGGTTTTCATTACATTAGTTACCGCACACAGAACCCAAACCATTATCATACTGCATACATTAACAGCACTGACAGGGTTAACAAAATCCATCAACACAATAGACCGGAAGGGAATGACTCAATCCATTATGTCCGCCCAATCGATGCAAGACCCGCTGTGCAATTTTCACATTCACCTCAGTTGAGTGTAAAGTGCATCACCATCATCCAGCCAACGCATTCTATTCAGCACAATAGGCAGCCAGACCCGCAAGGCCTATGCACCAAGCACGACTTCATTGTACCACTTTCGCAACTGAGAAATCAGCAGAACAAAGCATTGTGGTTAGCGTTACTGCCTCGCAACAGCAATAAAGTCACAAGTTCCTTCCCCAGTCATGGCACAGTTGTGTGGAGTTTGTATGACTCCCTCCACCTTGGGTGGGTTTCACAAACTTAAAAAATAAAAAACATAATGGTAGGGTAATTATCTTCTGACAAAAGCAAAATAATAATCTACCGCGTGTGTGTCAGTCAACACTGAATATAGTGTGTAAGCTCTACTAGGGCAAGGACCGATGTCAATTACTGAAATATTCTTTATAAAGTGTTGTAACTTAATACATAATAAATATAAAAGCTTGTACATCATGCATTGCAGGAAATCCAGTTAGGTCTCTTCTACCCCATCCACAATACTAAGCCAGGTCAGACCAAGGCTTTCACACTAAACCCGGCTCACACATTATATTATACAGAGGGTGACCTGGGTTTAACCCTTATATAACTCCGGTCGGTTTACCAGGTTGATCGACCCGGGTTGCAAGCTTTCGCGCTTTCATACTTCATCGTTCCGAGTTGCGATGTAGAAACCAAAGCGATGTTGCACCAAAGTTTGTGTGTGCAAACGCTCTCTACTTATCACTCTGAAAAGGTGAGGAAACACATATATGCCAATATCAGCACAACACACGGTTTCAGGTCAAGTTGGAACAACATATTGCACCGTGTCCATGCTCAATTGTGATCTCCTGTGTGTCACATGTAGTATCTTCTGGTTGGCCGTGCTGCACAGCCAGTCAGAAAATATTACATGGGCCAGTGCAGTTTAATGACTGACCGAACAAGGTATTACCTTAATCATTACTGAAATTATTTAGTGTGTATGGGCAATGCTATAGGTCAGTCACCGTAAGGGCTGAACAATATCGTTCTAATGGGAACCCAGCCTTCAAAAGAAGAACTCAATTCAGCACAGTGTCCAGAACTGGAAATAATTCTGCAAACTACTTAGAAAACACTGTCTTTTCCAATTTGTATTCCGACCCCATAGGGATAGGAGCAGAAAATTCAAAAGTGATTGTGCACCGTATTAAACAATATAGCGCGTAACTGGATTTAGGGGGTATTCAGTTCTAGATGATACAATTTGCTGTTCTGGTAATGGCATCTCGTTCGTCTACGACGTTGTATGCTCTGCCACGCACCTCTTACAAATGAGCAGGAAAATTGTGATATACTGGCCGGTACCTGTGTAGCTGGGCTCTGCAGCATTATGTCCAGCAGCACACATTATATAAAGGAAGGCTAACAAGACATATGTCAGAAACGTAGGTGGACGGAGGGAAAATCTGTCTGTCTTCATGCAACGTAACGTAACACAAATGAAGCACCAGAAGTGGAGAGTGCTCCATTCTTGCAGGCTTGTGCTAATACGCGAGGCTGGTTTGGAGGATAGATTCCTGCTCCGCTGGCATGTTCCTCCACTTCAGCTTTTGTGCATTCCCCCCAGAGCATAGCTACATTCCTGTCATTCCCTCTCAGGTCTTGCAGCTGTTTCTGGGAGCTGGGTGGAGTCCTCAGCATACTCCACTCTGCTATTCACTGTTCCCTAAAGAGGAGGGACTGGCTGAGACCGGAGGTGGTTCCTGTATTTCCAAGAGACCAGCTGCAGCAGCAGCAGCAACATAGTGGGAAACTGGTGTCCCTGATACTAGGTGTAGTTAAGACTGTGGGTCAGATCCACTAAGCTTCAAAAGTGATAAAATGGAGAGTGATAAACAACCAACCAACTCCTGTCTAACATTTTTCAAACACAGCCTTTGACATGGCAGGTAGGAGCTGATTGGCTGGCTGTTTATCACTCTCCATTTTATCACTTTTAAAGCTTAGTACATCGGGCCCTGTATATCTACTCATCCGACTGCTGAGAAAAGCTGTGTGTAATACCCCTTTTACACCAAAAACATTGGTCGGACCCTGGTCTTTGAACACTGGAGTTTCCAGGATCTGACCCTGCTTTATACCCCATTTACACAGCACTTCGACCTGGGTCTGCACCATTTACACTGGACCTGGGTCAGCCCTGCTTTTTCTTGTGGCTGTCATTAAAAATGCTTGCTTGTTGCCAAGGGGGGGGGGGGTGAAATTGCTCATCAAGGACCAGCACTCGGTTCAATTGAAAAGATGCAGATTTGTATTTACAATAGCAGCAGACACTGGTATTCTCGTTTTCTCCAAGTTGCACAGTGCATACAAACCACTTGCATACACAACACCTGCCTGTGCTGCACAGAACGGAGCTTCTACCCTGTACACATAACATTATTCAGATAGCCGCTCACATACATTGAGTTACAGGGGATACCCCCGCTGAAGTCACCTTACATGACAGCAACCCCGCAGGGCGCGGCTGTCAGTCACCACTGACCCCGCCGTAGGCACCAGCTGACAGGGTCAATGAAGGAGGAACTGGCGCCCTTTCTTAAGGTATTTATATGGAGGGAATGCTGGCTGCGGCTGTAACTCCCCCCTGCAGCCGCGGGGTCCCTGCGTCGAATGGGCTGTCATTGGCAGAGTCCCTGCGGCGGATGTAAACTACTATTTCCCATTCGCCTCAGGGACCCCCGCCACTGATATCTCATTCGCCGCAGGGACCTTGCGGCTGCAGGGGGAAGTTACAGCAGCAGCCGCCAGCACCCCCTCCGTCTCCCCCCTCAGCAGCCTGACAGCCACCCCCCCCCCAGCAGCAGTAGACACCCCCCTCCTCCTGCAGCAGAGGGGACAGCGATGCACGCCGTGGAAGGACCTGCTGCGGGTGCCTCAACCCACAGCGGGACCATTTACACCGGTCTCTACACGGGTCCTGACCGTGGTAAAGGACCCGTGTAAATGGACACGGCTTCACCCCATTTACACCTCCGCAGATCCGGGTGTGACCCGCCGCTGTATTTCTGGTTTCATTATGGGCACTACTGGAAATTGCATTATAAGATCAAGTTCACTACAATACATGACCTGGCTGAGTATGACACTGTGTGTAGCAGACCACCATCATATCTGGAAGCCGTGATAGTTTCCCTCCAGAGAGATTTTGAAAATAAGATACAGAGTTGCAGGATAGCTAGGAAAAAATCCTAGCTTAAGAAGGTACTTCAATTGTTAGTGAATGCTTAAAAACCTTGTGTATCATTGTAAGACTCAATTTATGAGCCAAAAAACATCTTCAAGTGTCCCATTTAGACCATAGGCCCAAGGATGGAAAGCTCTATACTTACATACAACTATGAAAGGTACATTAAAAAAAAAGGATGGGGGGGCGTGGCCTGGCGCGCTTACAGAGCGGACGTGTATGCCCGGAGCTCCCGCTACACCCGGAGCTTTGTACCCCACAGCATCTCCCCCAACGCCTCTGGACTCCCCCCTTACCTACTGCCTGCTTCATCTGTGCCCCGGTTTGACTCGGTCCGAGGTTGCGGAGCCGGGCGGTGCTTTTAAGCGCCGCTGCGGGTTGCGGCCTGGTCCGGGATCAGAAGCCGGGGCCTCGAGTTTGGCGCCGAGATCGGAGAGACGCCACGGAGCGACGCCACGGAGCTGGACGAGGGGGACGCGGCTGCCAAGGTGGTTGCTCCTCTACCTCCCCAGCCAGCCGGCACCATCATCAGCCGCCCGCCGTCTGTTTTGGCGTGCCCCGGGCCCCCGTGTCCCCACCCAGCTGGGTATAGAGGCAATTCTTTCCATCCCTTCCCTGGAGACACCAGCTGCCTGGGTGCCATCTGAGCCACCCTCCATACTGCCTCCCCCCCTTCAGGTCTCCCACGCTAAAGCTTGCCAGCGGGACCTAATGTGATCACCAATTCTGCATGGCTACCTCTTCATGACGACTAAAACCCACTCCCCTATGTGAACCCGTATCTACTGCTTGAACCCCCGATGTGCCTGATCCTCACTCTCTATCCTACAATATAAAAAGTGCCTGTCCCTACCATGCCTCCAAAGAAGCCCAAGGAGGCGGCCCCCACCAAGATCAATATGCCTGCTGGGAGACCCCCACAGACCCCTCTACTACAATCAAGTCCCCTGAAACAAGTGTCTGCCTCCTCGAGTATACAAACAGAGTACAGCCCTCCCTCTGGAATAGCGGGCATAGATGCTGAATCCAATGAACCAGTGACAGTTAGATCCCTCTGCCAGGTCTTCTCGGCATTCCAAGCTGAGCTGGCCAAAGATCTTAAAATGGCCATCCGTGAGGTGAAAACTGAGCTGGTCGCGATTGGTGACAGAACAGACCAATTAGAGAGGAAAATGGAGGAGCTGGTCACATCTCACAATGTTTTGGTGTCATCATATGACCGTCAGCAACTCGAGATGGAGCAGTTCAAATCCAAAATGGCCGATCTGGAGGACAGATCCAGGCGGAACAATATTAAGATCAGAGGCATTCCTGAGTCGGTGACTAACGCTGAGCTTGAAGGCTACGCCACAGCACTGTTCCGTCGGCTCCTGCCCTCCGTCGACCCCAAAGATCTGCTAATAGATCGTATCCACCGACTACCAAGACCCAAAGCGATCTCGGCCGACCTACCTAAGGACACCCTTCTTCGGGTACACTTCTACACAGTAAAAGAACGTCTACTGAGGGCAGCCCGAGATGCAAAAACAAAGGACACACTCGGCGGCCTCCAAGTGTTCCAGGACTTTTCCCCTGCAACTCTAGCCAGCAGAAGGGCGTTTGCTCCTATCACCCAGGCACTCCGCAATCATGAGATCCGGTACCGCTGGGGGTTCCCGGTGAAGTTGATCATCACCCATGAAGACACCACATATACTGTATCATCACTAGACGCCGGAATGAAGCTTCTACTAGATTGGGACATTTCCACCACCGTACCTCAGGGACAACAGCGCCCACAACCCCTTCGCCGGGAATGGGCCAACACTTGATGATCGGTGTTCTTATACAGCCGTTATTACCCAATACCAGTTACCCGTGCCTTCAGGTCGCCACCACCTCCCCACCGTGGGTCGAGGCTTTAGCGATAAGTATCAGTTTTTGCTTTCTTATTTCCTATTATTGGTGCAGGCCTTTAGGCATTGGATCCAAGCTGCTCACTGTCCGTAGCAGCACATTGTTAGTGAGTTTAAGGTTTCGGTTTTCCACTATAGAATATAGCTCCCCACTGGCTGGGGTTCTCTCTTTCTCCCTCCGTAACCTTAGTTAGAAGTATTTACTGTTATACCTTGTTTCTATTTTGATTTTCCTCCTAGGTTCCTCAGGCGGAGTGTTATATATAATGTTTTGTTAAGTTAACAATGTCGTTATTGGAGGGGTGGCCTAGCTTCCTGTCCTCTCCCCGGAAGATGCCAGGCCACCACCCCCAACCTCTCTGTATACTACTGCACGAAAACTTCTCCCTCTTCCCCTGCAGTAGTCATGCGGGTCCTAGTGTATGGACCCTTCTGTTCTACCTCTCCCTTTACCTCCCCTCTTATCTTTACTCTTTACTCCCCCCCCCCTCTCTCCACCTCTCCCCCATAGACTGCATACCTCCCATCTCACCTCCTCTCTCGCTTACCCTCCTATTGTTGTAGCTAGATCTCCTCTGTGCTCTCTAATGCCCCACCATGCCTAAATTGATTTCTTTAAATGTTAAAGGTCTGAACTCTCCTCATAAGCGCAGAATGGCCCTGACATATTTTCACAAACAGAAGGCGGACATAGTGGCCATCCAAGAGACACATTTTGCTTCCCCTCACCCCCCCACATTCAGGGACTCCAACTACCCGACCGCCTTTTACGCCAACGGACCTTTTAAACGTAATGGTGTCGCCATTCTCTTTAACCGACATACCCCATTTGTTTGTCACTCCCAGACCGCTGACAAGAATGGCAGGTACTTGATCGTAACTGGCCTATTAGAGGACAGACTGACTACGATCGTTTCTATCTATGCCCCCAACACAAATCAGGTGGCCTTTCTCCGCAAGCTCTTCACTCTTGTACAAAAAATCACAAAAGGCTCCCTGATACTATTAGGTGACTTTAACCTGGTACTTGACCCCCCGACTGGACAAATCCCGACTCCCCTCCAGCCATCAATCCCACTCCGACAACCAATCGCTAGCCCTACGTAACCTTCTTTTAGAATTCGACCTGTATGACATTTGGAGAACAACATACCCCACAGGGCGGGAATACACCTTCCACTCCCAAGTCCACAACACGTACTCGAGAATTGATTATGTCCTCTGTGATAAGTGGACCCTCCAACACTCCGCAGGAGTTGATATCCTCCCCATAACGTGGTCGGACCATGCCCCTGTGGTATGGCAGTGGAATTTTCGGTCCTCTAGAATCCCCCCTAGGCCCTGGCGGTTGTTCCCCCACCTACTAATAGACCCTTCTGCCAAAAATACCATTCTAAAAGCAATAGAATCATATATGTCCAACAATAAAACGACAGACACCTCGGTGACCAATCACTGGTGCGCTTTCAAAGCGGTTACCAGAGGGGCAGCTATCCAGGCTGGAGCAACTCTGAAACGTAAGGCCATCAAAACCCAAAAAGCCTTAGAGTCCAAACTACTTGACCTTGATGCGAGAAATAAGTCGACCCCCTCCAACTCCCTAAAGCTGGAGTTGGCCTCAGTACGAAGTCAGCTCCAGAAAATACTCCTCGCCCGCACTCAATCAGCTTTAAACCGGATAAGGCATAGGTTCTATCTCGCTAGCAACAGGTCGGGCAGAATGTTGGCCCGAAAACTACGGGCCCAACATGCTAGAAACTGAATAAAATTTATCACCTCCCCTAATAAAGAGAAAATCCAAAACCCTAAAGACATCGCTGACCAGTTCGCTGACTACTACTCCAAGCTATACAATCTCTCCATGGACTCTTCCACACCACAGCCCACCCCCACTTCTATCCATAGTTTCCTAGAAAACCTACATTTCCCTTCACTTTCCCAGGAACAACTTGACCTATTAAATACCCCATGGTCCCAGACGGAGGTCCAGGCGGTCATAAAGTCACTCCCACGCAACAAAGCACCCGGACCAGATGGGTTCATAACAGATTTTTACAAGACTTTTAGCGGAGTGCTCTCTCCCTACCTCACAGACCTGTTCAACGAAATTTCCTCGGTAGGGCATACCCCCCCTGAACTATTAGAGGCCAGAATTGTTACCATCCCGAAACCCGGTAAGAATCCAGCCTTGTGCCAAAACTACCGCCCAATAGCCCTATTGAATAGTGACATCAAAATCTTTGCCAAATTAATAGCATCCCGAATTAACCCCTTCTTATCCTCGCTGATACACCCGGACCAGACGGGGTTTGTCCCAGGCCGTCAAGCTCCGGACAACACACGGAGAGTATTTAATTTAATAGATTCACTGTCTACAGACCAGGACCTTCTCCTCATCTCACTAGATGCTGAGAAGGCATTTGACCGACTTAATTGGCAATACATGCGGAAAGTTTTATCTCGCTTTGGCTTTAAGGATCGGATATTGACATCAATTATGTCTTTATATAGCTCCCCCTCGGCCCGGGTGTTCAGTAATGGTTTTCTCTCCGCCCCCTTTAATATCTCCAATGGCACAAGACAGGGATGCCCACTCTCACCCCTAATATTCGTCCTTTCCATTGAACCATTAGCTATGTCCATCCGCAACAACCCTGACATTCCTGGCCTTCGAGTAGGCACCACCGACCATAAACTAAGCCTCTTTGCGGACGATGTGCTACTATTTGTGACAGACCCCACCCATACACTCCCACACATCCACGAGACATTAGACTCCTACAGCGCAGCATCCTACTACAAGCTCAATACATCCAAAACTGACGCATTACCGATCAACCTAACAGACCACCTCCCCTTACTGAAAACCACATACACCTATAACTGGCAAGACACCTCTATAAAATATTTAGGCATCCATATCCCTGCTATCATGACAGCTGTATTTGAGGCTAACCTCACCCCCCTTCTAACCTCCCTCGCATCACTAACCAGATCATGGTCAGCATACGAAATCTCATGGATGGGTAGGATGGCGGCATTTAAGATGTCGCTCCTGCCCAAACTAATGTACCTGTTTCGCACCATCCCCTATATTTTCCCCAAGAAATCCTTGCAACAAGCTACTACAATTCTGACGAAGTACATTTGGTCATCTAAAACCCCCGCTATTGCTCGCTCCAAAATGTCAATCCCAAGGGCATTCGGAGGACTGGACCTCCCTGACTTGTTTCAATACCAAATAGCCTGTCTCCTTGCCCCATCTAAACACTATTTTGAAAGTCCTTCATCTAGGTCCTGGGTTGATATTGAACAATTCCATTCCCCTAATATTCCTCTATGTGACCTTTTTAGGATACCTAAACACACTAGACCCCCACTGCCCACCCTTCTACCAACGACCTCCGCTACTCTATACGCATGGGACCAATTACTTTCCTCCCTACGCGCCTCATTCTCCCTTATCAATACTCTCCCTATCACTACCGTGTCTAGGCTAATCCCTAACCTCAATCTGTCCCTCTGGAAACTCAATGGGATCACATCCCTAGGGGATGTAGTAGACACTAATAAAATCCTCCCCTTCTCCCTACTCCAGGAAACATATTCTCTCCCCCCTCACGAGTACCTCCACTACCTACAGGTAGCACACTGGTGGAACTCTCACTTCTCCAAACGCCCTCCCTTGGACCCCCGTCACCAGACGGTTCTCTCACGACCCTCCTTGACTCTCTCCAAAGGGGACATCTCCTTTTGGTACGACACCCTGATAACCCCTGTAGAGTTCACCAAAACATCGGCCCATAGGAAATGGGAGGCGGACCTGGGCATCCAGCTCTCCGCCCCCCAATGGCGTAAGATTTTCCTATCCTCATTCACTATGTCTCGCTGCCTCAACCACTCGGAGATGCATATCAAATTGATCAATCGCCTCTATCTAACTCCAGACCGCCTCCACACCTTTTGGCCAACATGTTCCAATATGTGCTGGCGACAGTGTGGCCACATAGGCACCATTTATCATATCTTTTGGTCCTGTCCCAAACTTAGGGCATACTGGGGCGAAGTCTTTAAATTGATCTCTGAAGTGATTCAGCTAACCCTCTCCCCCAATCCCCTCCTAGCCCTATTCCATGTATACCCACAGGACCTCCCGATAGGGAAAACATATGTCTTAGGACATATTCTAATAGCAGCAAGAGCAAACTTAGCCCAACAATGGAAACAGCCTTCCCCCCCCCTCCTTCTTCAGGTTATTCTAAAGACGAACCATCATTTCCATATGGAGACCGGTTTTCAACCCTACTCCCCCAAACCCTCCTCGCCCCACACAAAGTGGGCTCCTTGGTCCACATACACAACGGTGAGGGAGGGCACTAGATTCTTTCCCCCGACTGTGCATGATCAATCAGCCACCTTTAGTCTGAACGAACCCCCTGATTCAGACCCACCTTCCCCACCAATCTCTACTTAGAGATGTTAACCCTTGGTCTATGTTATAACTGATTTTGTACGGTTATATTTTAGTATAGCTCGCTCTATGTAGCGACATATTATGCTTGTTTGCTTTTGTGTAAAATCTATGGTGTAAAAAACGACGCACTAAATTATCCGTGACCCAAAATGCAGTCTCTCCCCCCCCCCCTTTTTTCTTATTTCTGTACCCCATATAAAAACTTGTGTTAATAAAAATTTATTGATGAAAAAAAAAAAAAAAGGATGGATTCTTCTGGGCTCATTCCCATACCTCCCAGCATGATCCTCTCCAGGAGCGACACAATGCTCTATTTCTGGACTTCACTCTTAATTTAGGATCACCATCATCTGTGGTGAAACATCTTTCTTATCAATGAACCTGTTTAAAACAGGTGACTGATTCTAAATGAAGAGGGAAGTCCAGGAACAGAGCATTGTGTCCTCCTGGAGAGGGTCATGTTGGGAGGTATGCATTTCTACAGTTGTGTCCTATAGTGGAATGCAATTTAGTGTAACATACCACAACAATGACCACGGAGCTGTTGATCAAATTGGAAGCTACTGCTCACAATTTTTTTCTCTGGTCGTCCGACCACTTTGCTACAACCATGCTGAATTGAATCCCCCAAAAAGATTAACCCTGCATCTAAGAGCTTAGTATGGTGATGCAGCAATGGTCCCTAACAATAGAACATACTACTAAAATGTGTCCGACACACATTTGTTTACATGTGTTTTATTCATCTTACCAGCATGGGTCATTAAGCCCTGAAGCAAGTTACAGAGCTGTAACTAAATAGAAGCAGCCCTGTACTACACTAGATAATTACCCAATAAATAACCATCCGCTCAGATGACATTTAACTTCATAAATAACTGTGAAGTCACCTAAACATATAGGAGCCAAACAAGTGTTAAGACATTATAATAATAGTGACTCCAATAGTAGACCATACACAGACCCAACTCCTCTCTTTACATCAATTCACCACTCTTGTAGGTGTTGCATCCCTTACAATCCACAACCATCAAAGTAGAATCTTGGAGGTTACTATGCGAGGAACCGATATACATCAAGTTCCACTCTGAGGGCTTCAGTGCTTCCATAAAGACAGAGTTCTTTCACTGGGTTGCCTCTGAGCAAGTTAAATGTGATGCACTAAACGGCTAGGCAGTGCACATGGCAGCCTGGGAAGCAAAACAGAGGCTGGTATCAGTGGCCAAAGAGGAGACATGCATTACCCTAAACACGGGTCTCTGTAATGGCAGCTCTTCCACAGAGCACAGAGAGACACAGCCGTGTTCTGCGATCCACGAGTCAGGTGTCATGTTCCAATTCTTATGCAATGCTGTGACCAGGTTTTGTAGCACAATGCATTAATAATGGATCAGAACAGTCAAACAACCACATGTAAATGTAAAAAGTGTATAAGCTACATACTTTGTCAATGTCAATATAAAACACTTCTACTTGCATATAAAGCTATTAACCATACTGCACCAGCATACATCTCCTTACTGATCACAAAATATCTCCCATCTCGACCACTACGCTCTACACAAGATCTGCATCTCTCCTGCACGGATCACTAGCTCCCATTCACTATTACAGGACTTTCATCGGGCTGCTCCCATCCTATGGAATGCCCTTCCACGCACAATAAGACTCTCCACTAGCCTCCAAACTTTCAAGCGTTCCCTGAAAACTCACCTCTTCAGGCAAGCCTATCATATTTAAGTTCTACAAGCATAACCCTCTGAGGCACTTATGTATTATATAGCTTCCCTACTGGACTTGTAACTTGGTGGGACTATGCTATTACTGGTGCCTGTCCTTGTGTTTCCCTCCTATATCCATAAAGATTGTAAGCTTGCAGCAGGGCTCTCCTACCTCCATGTCTGTCTGTTGTTACCCAGTTTGTTTTATCACTGTCTACTATTGTAGAGCGCAACGGAATCTGCTGCGCTATATAAGAAACTGTAAATAAATAAATAAATAAATAATCACACACCCAGGCTGGTTGAAATGAGCAGCATGACCATTTTGGAATACACCAGGGGTGTACAATAAGTTTCTGGATGTGCAGTGCATAGGTAGACTACAGTTTGATGGAAATTACAGTTCACAAGCAGCCAAACTTAAATTCTTACAAAATGTCAGGGCAATTAACCATATATAAGCAGCACTGCACACCAAAGAAGTCAGCACGTTCACTTCCTTCCGAAACTCATTACAGAGCTCAACAGAAGCCACTGGAGATCCACGATCTTCTACGACTACAAGAGTGGTCTGCTACAGCAGTAGACTTGATCAACTGAGAGCTGTCTTTGAGGAGGGAGCACCATCCCGAATCACTGCGTTTGAGTGGTTTGCAATATTTCCACATGGAAGACAGTCCCTGGAAAGCTAGTAGTGATGCGGCCAAGATGTGCCCACGATCACTGTCTTTCCCGACAGCACTGAACAGGGATCTCAGCCGAACGGACCGAACCTTAAAAGACGAGAACAGCCGTGGATTGTTGAGCTCCCGGCCATAGCTAGATGATCCACAGCCGTATCCCACTGCCCTTTTTCGGTAGGCGGTACATTGAATCCCGCCTGCAGATTTGTCGTCCAGCGCCAGCTGAGAACAGGACAGGTCCAAGGCTGTCGGGCCAGCCTGGCAGTCGTTACCCGGGATTGAATATCCCCATAAAGCTTTTCAACCTGGGAATTACCTGAAAAAACAAGGTTTTTCTTTGGTGTGAAAGGGTCAACCCAGGTCGCCTACCCTGCTCAAGTTAAAGGTTGGAAAGCTTTAACCAGTAATTTGTTTTTGATGTGAACAGGGTATCACAGTTCAGGCAGACATTTTTTTCCCCACAACATGCACTAGTATAGTATGGTCTATAAATTCACCGAGTTGAGACATCTCAATTAACAGAGGTCACTTTCTCTTGAACACTGGTTGAGCGAATGAAAACTGTAGTCTGCTGTAAAAGCCTCAAGTTGATCTATGTTTTCTTTAGATTCCTGCTTTAGAACAGGCAGCACTGTTGCCCAATTCAGAATCTACGCATGTAATATGGGAGATTAATCTGTCTGGCCCAGTGTTTGTTTACCCACTGCAGAGAGTAAAGGGAGACAAAGGCATACCAACCTGGCTGGCAGCATAATGCCACATAGATGGCATTCATACACACTGTCACATGGTCACATTAGCAGGGAAGATAAATAAATGAGTGTGTACTAAGTACAGACCTACTTGGTCGTTGCAGCATCTCTCTCAAAGCTCAGTCTCAGTAAAACGCGATAGATAGATAGATAGATAGATAGATAGATAGATAGATAGATAGGCAATCATTCTCACCAAAAACTTTTCAACTGATAGCAGAAAATGAAAACAGTCAATGGGCATGGGTCATCCCGGGTCACTGTCTGACATGCAGAGTGTCCGTATGTGACCGGCTTTACACTACGGGATGGTAAGCCTATACTGCATCTGCAGGATATGGGATATGGGCAATCAGGCATGTGCATGTGCCTTTACTACTCAAGGACTGACCTGGTCTAATCATAAATTGCTTTTGCGATGGATTAAGTCTTCTTTCACAGCTCACATTAATGAGTACTAATTAGGATATAATGGAAGGTACTTCTTTCAGTACACACCGAGGCTAAAAGGTGAAGTGCATCCTATACACGGTACTCAGACTACATTCACCTTCCTCATTGTCATTACTTTACAAAAACCTCTTATAAATCTGTTGGTTTGGAAACAGAAACGTCATGCTGGGTGGCAGATATCAATTCACACCAAATTTATACATTATTACAGGAGTTGCATTTCAGCACTTCCAGCTGGGAGAAATGGATACGCGATTAAAACATTTCCCCAATGTGTGTTGGAGATGTTTTACATGTTTTTTGTGTTTTTTGTTTTTCTAAATGTGTATTAGAGTTAAGGTGCCCATACATTACTGCTATGTATGTATGTATGTATGTATGTATGCATGCATGCATGCATGCATGCATGCATGGACCACCCACTGCGGAAGGATCGCAAGCTATACATTGCATGCAATGCCGTGAGGGGGGCCCAGAGTTGGAGCTCGGACGAGCAGCAGGTCCGACCTCCTAGTCAGGTCTAATGTGCACAGGACCGCGCATCAGATCCGACGGGGACAACGCACACATTCGATTTGGACTGATTTCTCCGCTCGATCCGTCGAAATCGGCCCAAATCATATGGACACCTTTGAAGCCCATACACACCTAGCAATTTGGAACTATTTGCTGTATAAATAGCTTAGAAAGTAAGCACAAACCTTTCCGTGTTTACAGGTCATAGCGATGCCAATGCGCGCTGCCGCAGGTTGCCATCGCCTGAATAGAATGACTGCATGCATTCAAAATCTACTCGAATCACCAGTTCGCGGCAGAGAACACTGCTCAGCACACATCGCATGTGTGTCAGCTATGCGTGCTAAGCAATCTGTGCTGAAGCACATCGATAAGCACCAGGCTTTAAGGTGATCTGTCATTTGTTCCACAGAATCAATATAAAACATTGAAGAAACAAACAAAAAAAACTATCACATGAATAGTATTTGCTGTGCTCTCCTGACACACGTGTGAGCAAAGGCTAATCTCTGTTATCACCGCTCAGCCTGCACAGTATCCTGTAGTCAGGTCTACAGTCAATAAATTGATATTGACAAAAGGCAGTAAATAAAAAAAGATTCGATATGGGCTTTTCACTTTATTTCATTTTTTTTGGACTTGATCATATTTTAAAACATCCACATGGACTGTAATTGGGAACAATAAAGCATTTGTGAGCAAGCTCTACACTAATTAGGGCTCCATGTCAACAGGTGTTGATATTGAAAAAAAAAAAAAAAAAAACTTAAAATGGATGTCGACCTTTCCATCCACCCCGGTCTGACACAGGGGGTGCTCAGAGCAGGTTACACTGTACCAGGGTGGTGGGCTTGCACAGGGGGCGCTTAGAGCAGGTTACACTGTACCAGGGTGGTGGCCCTGAGACAGGAAGTCGGCCTGTGTCTACATCTGTTATCACTGCTCTGCCTGCACAGGGGGCGCTCAGAGCAGGTTACACTGTCCCAGGGTGGTGGCTAGGGAAGCCAATCCCGGGGCATTTTTTCAATCCCAGGATTCGGGATTGAAAAATGCTCAATCCCGGGATTCCCGGGATCGGCTTCCCTAATTTGAAAAAAAAACGCCGGCCACCCTGCACATTCACAGAACTTGCGGGTGCTGGGTGGGTGGGTGGGCGAGCGTGCAGATATTGCTGGGAGCCGGGTGGGCTGCAGGTATGTCCGCTGGGCGGGTGGGCAGCTTCGGGTGGGCAGCTTCAGCTGGGCGGGTGGGTGGACAACTTCGGGTGGGCAGCTTCAGCTGGGCGGGTGGGCGGCTGGGTAGCTGTTCGGGTGGTCGCGTAGCTTGGCGGTTGGGCGGGCGTGTGCTGTGTGCTGATAAGCTGGGTTGCTGGGTGTGTGAAAACTAAAAAGAAGAAAGAAACTCGGGTGGGGTGCACTCTTATTAATCCAATCATAAAGTTGTTCAAAAGATACTCTATAAATTTTAATAAAGAATTTTTATTGTGTGTTTTTTTTATTGCTGAGTGTATAACCAAAATAACTAAATAATATTAGAACGAAGAAAATTAGAAAAACATTTTTTTAGTATTTTTTCAATTAATTGTTAATTAATTTGTTACTAAATAATAAACAATAAATTTGTCCTGGCGATTTTTTTAGGTTCTTATCAGGATTTTATTATGCGTAAATATACACTGAGAAAGCTGATCATCATATATCCTTATTGCCTTTATCCAGAAGGCAGTCTCAGTTTAGTCTCAATTTGATATTGAGATAAGGATTATAATCATAGATCAGCATAACTCATAATTCTAAGGAGAAAAAAACATAATGGTAATTTTAAATACGCATAAAAAAATCATTCACTTATTGTGCAGTATATCTTAATTTCTATAATTTTAGATTTTAGATTGTCTTATTTTTAGTTGGATTCTCTCCCCTGCTTACTATACAATCAATTAATATATTTGCACTGTGGTCCAGACTAGCAACAAAACTGTATCGTAGTGTAACCGCTAGCATACATTGTAGCAATAAACCTTTATTTGTGAAAGGAAAACAATTGTCAGTTTAAAGGACCCTGTCTCCAATACAAGTTCTCCTAGCACAAAATTCGAAACAGTCACAGTTGTATATATCATACAGCGGCCACCAATGACACAGGTGCCTGCATATATATTCAGACACACAACACCTGCAGCTGAGACCAAAAAGCAACAGAACTGCTCCATATACCTCCAATAGCTACAACCCTCCAAACGGTTACACATTTATTACTGCTCAAAAGGGCTCATTGATATTCTAGGATGGCTGGTACCTGATTGAATCACCTATCTTAAACAGACAGTAAAAAACCAGGAACACGCCATATACTGAACCTTTGGCAATAGCAACTGGAAAGTACATCAATTGGTTCCCTTTTAATTAAGGTGCCGGTTCAATGATAGAGCACAGATAATTACGCTTTTTTAACACAGAGAATACACAGAGTTGCTACTGGCATGACCAGCAGCCAAACCCATTACACAAAAGTCCGTCGCATGCCACAGCCGACAGTGCATATAAATCAAAGTATGTTTGGCAGGCCCGTCTGTGTCAATCAAAATATAGAGCTGGGGTGACCATATAGCAGAGCAGTTATTTTACAGGTGTATTAATGTGTATATTACCACCCCGCTAATGTGGACACAGAGGCAAGTGCTGTATAGAGCAGATGCGGGGAGAGAAACAAACTACCGCACAGTGAAATGATTAGGTAAAAAAGCGAGGGGAACCGCTACCCTGTATCAGGAGCCAGGCCAAGCGGCCAAGACAATGAAGCTCCACAGGGAGG
Organism: Crinia signifera; assembly: GCF_055691185.1. Taxonomy (NCBI): domain Eukaryota; kingdom Metazoa; phylum Chordata; class Amphibia; order Anura; family Myobatrachidae; genus Crinia; species Crinia signifera. The sequence goes on along the minus strand of NC_139221.1, from coordinate 289,877,993 downwards.
GGGACCCTCGTTACCAGTCCTGTAGAAGGCAGCGATGTCTCCTGTAGTCGCACTTAGGTGATTTTCAATTTCGTGCAGGAGAGCGCTCTGCCGGTCACGTGTGCACACGTGAGCGGCTTCTGCTTGGACGCGCGTTTCGCCGGAGCTTGATCACACAGGCAGCGTATTGCAGCTGTCCTGTTGTGAGTCTTTATGCTGGGGCACAGCCAATCGGTGATTACTTCTAATCTAACGCTACTTTTGCTTCATTACTTATTCAGGAAGTGTGCCTTTGAAAAATCTAGATGTAAATAAAATTAATTTTAGCTGCCATTTATCTTTTTTGAGTCAATGAGCTGTTTTGAAAGTATAACACCCTAAAAGCCCGTGAAAAATATTTTTTGATTTTATTGGTTATTATTTTTTATTTTTTATTAATGAGATTTTTTAAATTTTTTTAAATTTTATAATTTTAAGTTTGCATTATTTGCACTCATAATAAGATTTCTACCTGCATGGTACCTCCTGATGATGTGTCTGCGTGTGATTAAATAGTTACCGGTTTTCCTACCGTTATCACTTAAAGACACATCACCCTAAAAAAAACGTGAAAAATATTGTAAGTTTTTATTGTCTATTTTTCTAAGGATTTTAATGGTGTTGTTTTTAGTTTACGCACTAAAATTGCTGCCCATATAGTGCCCCTGAATTCGTGTAAGACTAAAACCTTTTGACTTTTTTTATTATTTTAAGTTTTTTCAAATTTTTTAATTTTTTATTTTTTTATTGTTTTAAATAAATAGTCTGGATTTTGTTATTATAACCAATATATGCCAATATATCTGCCCATGTATAATGCCACATGGATAAGTTTTTTACATATGAAATAATTGTTCATACACTATTGCTATCTAATGTCAAAAATATATCCTGAAAGGACTAAATCTAATCTATTAATACCGCTTCGCCTACCCCAAAGCTGCAACCCTTTTGATTAAATGTGTCTTACAATAAAGTGAGTATTAAGAGACAAACACTGATGTTGTCATAGTGAATGTGTGAAAAAATAATAATAATGATAATAAAGTGCCCGCCGGCACAAAATAGAAAGGATAGTGTGATGAAAGCAAGAGTGAATGAAAAATGAGAAAATTGTGCCAAACCAAACAGTGAATATGAAGGAACAATAAAAAAATATATATATAATATAATATAATAAATCAAGTGAAATTAAACAGTGTATCATGGGGTTAGCGCAGGGATTGGGTGGCGGGAAAAATATTAAGGGGGACTTTGCTATTACCTATAATGTCTATCATTAAGTATAATGTGTATGAACTAATACACTAATAGGGGCCAGTTAGAATAGGGCATGGGTATTTTAATGGAGAAGAGGGTATCATGATAAGAGGTTAGAATAACCTCTGTTTGATTATATGCTGAATGTGGGATCATTTAGATGTTAAATGAGATATCAATGATATTGATATTGTGGAGATTAGCAAGGATATACAACTGGATATGTTACAGGCCTATTCTGGTCATGATAAGAACACACCATAATTGATGTATTCATTCATCCCAGCAGGGCTTACTGTACCCAGTTCGAATGTCCACTGGCTTTCCTTTTTTAGGAGGGCTTGCGTGAGGTCGCCACCTCTGATTCCAAGACCAACTTTTTCCAAGCCACAAATCTGGAAGTCTTTAATCGAACTCCCATGTTTCGTCACAAAATGTCTTGCGACTGATGTTATCTTCTTGTGGTTCCTCAGATCCATCGCCCCGTTCCGAATGGTCCCCACATGTTCGAGGACCCTATGTTTGAGGGGGCGTGTTGTCATGCCAACATATCTTTGGCCACAGGTACAGAGTATGCAATATACAACACCTTCTGTTTTGCAATTGATGTAGTCATGTAATTGGATAGATTTGCCAAATCTGTTTGTAATACTGTCCCGAGTCGTCATAAATTGGCACGCTTTGCATTGCCCACATGGGTACGTGCCTATTGTGCGATTTCTTGATGGTGCGGTTCTCACAAAGTGGCTGTTAACGAGACGATCTTTTAAGTTCTTAGCTCTACGCCAACTCATAGATACTCTAGGACCCAATCTTCGTGCTAGCGTTGGATCCAGCAGCAGGGTTGGCCAGTGTCTCTGTATTACATCCTTAATGGATCTCCACTCTTGACAGAAATCGCCGACGAAGCGTATAGTTGGGTCTTTTGCATTTTTGTTCTTTCTATTGAAGATTAAGGTTTCTCTGTCCAATTTCAAAGCATTCCTCATGGCTTTTTTAGTAGAAGTGTGGCTGTAGCCCCTTTCACGGAGGCGATGGATTAATTCTTGGCCTTGTATCTTAAATTGTTCCTCCCCTGAGCAGTTTCTTCTTAGCCGCAAGAACTCCCCCTTAGGGATGTTCTCAACTGTGGGGGGGAAGTGCGCGCTAGTTTGATGCAACAGGGTGTTGGTGGCCGTATCTTTTCTGTAGAGTCGAGTTGCTATTTTGTTATTCTCATCACGGTATATTTTTAGATCTAAAAAAGCCAGTTCTTGTTGGCTGATAGTATGGGTTAGCCGGAGATTAAGGTTATTGATGTTAAGATGTTTTATGAAGCTTAGGAGCAGTGTTTCATCTCCTTCCCATATAAGGAAAATGTCGTCGATGTACCTCAGCCACATCGCGACATGTGAGGTATATCTCTCATTCTCCTCACTGAACACTGTCTCACGCTCCCACTGACCCAGGAAGATATTAGCATAGGTGGGGGCACAGGCCGCCCCCATAGCCGTGCCCCTGACCTGTAGATAGAAGCGGTCGTTAAATGTAAAGATGTTGTGGTATAGGATGAACTTTAATAGCTTAATAAGAAACTGTTGAAATGGTTCCTGTATAATTGTGTCCATAAAATACCTGACCGCCTCTATGCCCTGATCATGATTTATGGAGGTATATAGCGCCTCTACATCTAGTGAGACCAGGAAGTGATTGTCATCCAATGTGATATCATGAAGCCGTCGTAGGACATCTGATGTGTCCTGCACAAACGAAGGCAAATTAAGATGGAGGTCAAGGAATGTGCAGGCCTTTTCCGTGAGGCCGCCATTGCCTGACACAATAGGCCTTCCAGGAGGGTCTTCAAGTCTTTTGTGCACTTTCGGCAACATGTAGAAAGTGGGCATAACTGGGTTGTTGCATTGTAAGTATTGATGTTCTTTAGCTGTTATTGTACCCTCTGACTTAGCCTCATCAAGAATTTTATGATATTGATGTTTATAATTCTCCATAGGATTGAATAGAGTGGAGCTGTAACACTTAACATCATTCAATTGACGATAGGCCTCTTTAAGGTATTTATTTATTAAGGTATTTATCCGCTGTGTGGCCTGCGCAGCGTGACAGCTGACCTCATCACGCTGCGCAGGCCGCACGCCGGGTATGGGAGAAGCCGGGCAGCGTCTGTGCGGGTGCTCAGACGCTGCCCGGCATTAGACTGCACATGTGCAGTCTAATCCCGAAATCCCGGGATTGGAATCTCCAATCCCGGGATTGAAATCCCGGCATTTTGGAGGCCAGATCCCGGGATTGGCCACCCTAGTGGTGGCCCTGGGACAGGAAGTCGGCCTGTGTCTACATCTGTTATCACTGCTCTGCCTGCACAGGGAGAGCTCAGAGCAGGTTACACTGTACCAGGGTGGTGGCCCTGGGACAGGAAGTCAGCCTGTGTCTACATCTGCTATCACTGCTCTGCCTGCACAGGGAGAGCTCAGAGCAGGTTACACTGTACCAGGGTGGTGGCCCTGGGACAGGAAGTCGGCCTGTGTCTACAACTGTTATCATGTTATCACTGCTCTGCCTGCACAGGGGGCACTCAGAGCAGGTTACACTGTACCAGGGTGGTGGCCCTGGGACAGGAAGTCAGCCTGTGTCTACATCTGCTATCACTGCTCTGCCTGCACAGGGAGAGCTCAGAACAGGCCTTTGATGGACTATTTCCTGTTATTTCTATAATGAACAGACTACTATTTACCCTATACTTTTCCAGAGGGCTGGGCACTCATGAAATCAGCAGACCAACAACAACAAAAAATAAAAAACGTGTTTCCCAAAGCAGCACATGGATCTAAGGCTGCTGATCTCACTATCCTCCCTGCAAAGGTGATTGTTCCTTCACAAAATATGTAGCAGAACCTTATGTACCTCCCTATATAAAGGGATGAGATACAGATAACTACCAGCACCATGCAATAAGAATGGCTTGCCCTTCCGGTGCACACCTACCATGGAGAGAATACACTGCTTTATCATTGGGCATGACACTCAGGGCTTTATAATTTTATGCTGGCCATACACCAGAACAATTTCATGCCCAAACGCACGATTTTGACGGGTCATGTGATGCATTGTGTTTCTTTTTGTGCACATCGTGAGGTGTTTAGGTATGATGCGTGGTCCCACGGGACAGGAGGTCGATCCTCAGATCATATCTGCACATATGATCAGTCATGATTGGGTGAAGATCGTGAGTGGGTTTTTGCACGTGATAGGCCGTTCGATAGACTGTGCGACCAGCGTCATTCGACCGGCATTTTCCCGGACACAGCCACCCCGCCTCCTGTGGCGCAGCATTGTGATGTGTAGGAGAGGAACACCTCCCTGGAGCAAGACGATACACCGTATGCAGCAGCTTGATCGCACTACGCATCGAAAGTATATCTTTGGCACATAGGGTGTAAAAAATGCATCAAATCGTGAGTTCAGGACTGCTGGGGAGTTCCAAGGAAAACGTGACAATCAGGATGGTCGTTCTGATGTATGGCCAGCTTTAGAATGTAATATAACTGCAATACTAGAATATATGTCTGTCAATTCATGGCAAGCCAATTTTATTTATTATCAGTTATTTATATAGCACACACATATACCGCAGCGCTTTAAAGAGAATATCTGAACATTCACATCAGTCAATGCCCCAGTGGAGCTTACAATCTATATTCCCTACCACACATACACACATTCAGTCTAGGGTTCATTTTGTTGGCGGTCAATTAACTTACAAGTATATTTCTGGATTGTGGGTGGAAACCGGAGTAACCGGAGGAAAATCACGCAATATACAGACTCTGTACAGTGGTAAGAATCAAACATGACCTTAGCGCTGTGAGGCAGTAATGACCTACAACAAGCAACATATCTTGGTTACAATGTCACACGACTTACTAACAAGTGTTATAAGCCAATGAGTAGTGGAGAAAAAAAAATAAACACATTTACATAGATGCTTAGGGGGGTATTTATCAAAGCTCAGAGAGAAAAAAATTGAGAGAGATAAAGTACTAGCTTCTACCTTTCATTATGCAGGCTATGTTTGAATAATGAAAGAAATGGATTGGTTGGTCATTTCTCACAATTTAATCTCTCCACAAGCTTAAATAAATCCCCCCTTTAGTAGAACAGAGACATATAGTTTATATTTGAAATGACCATATATGAAAGTTTGCCATACTGAATAATATCCATACTCTTGGGTGGGGTGAGGTGAGGCGGGGCGGGGGGCAGCTTTAATAAATGTACTGCGTATAACTACATTTTAAGCTTTGACCTTTATCAGATCCTATTAAATTAAAATAAGGGAGGACCTTCAGTGTCTGTAACAAAGTAGAGGTACCGGTAATACTAATTAGACTTTTTAAACAGAGATGCTGCGGGATATCACTTCAACACTTAACGATGTTTCTTACTTTTATGGATCGTCTGAATCCATATACACTAGCTTTGCCGCAGCCAGCAGGAGCAGAGAATGCTTGAAGCCTTCCAGGGACTCCATTAATGGTTACTACTGACTACAGGGCCATCTCCTGCATGTTATCAGTGCTCTCATTAACTATGTATAGTGACAGGCGGAAACTCCTGCCCAATCGATTGGAACAAAGACGGTTTTATGACAGGCGTGCAGAACACGCATGTTCAATTCAGAAGTGAGATCACATTAGCCTACAGGCTAGGTCACCTTAAAAAAAGCTATGAATACATAATGGGGGGGTTATTCTAATTCATTCAGTCCTCCGCGCCCGATGTTGCGCAGGCGCATTTCTGCGCATGTGCAGACGTAGGGTGCCTGCACCCACGGCAAACTTTCGGTTCACCGGGTGCGCGAGGGGAGTGCCGGGCTGCACCATTACCATATGGGAACGCCTAGCGTTACATGGGTGTTCCTATGAGAACACTTGGCATTCTCATGATAATGAGGCGGTGACGCGGGTGCGGGGGGCTGGCAGCTGACCGGATGTCAGCTGCCCACCCATATCCGATCCAACGTGTACGCATATGGAAGTGACTTGAAAGTTACTTTTAGATGCGTGTGCCTTCCACAACTTTCGATGGTAGTCAACCATCGAAATATGTGGGAGGTTACCCGCGGGATACGAATGGATATTTATGCTAAACATCCATTCACAGCCTGTGCAGGCGAACCCGCGCTGCAGGGGGGGGGGGGGCGGACTTTCGGTGGGTGGGGCTTGGTGGATTTACAAGGCTGCGGATTCGCAGCCTTGTGAATCAGCCAGAATAACCCCCAATGTTAGGAGCATTATGGAGTATACTGGCTGAATACCACTCATAGGTCTAGATGAGTGTTGATACCTGCTGCCCACATTCACTGCTCCGTCTGTTACCGACAATTGTCATGTTTACAGAATTGCTGACTGGGGTGGAGGGTCCCTAATTCAGTAATGACTCCAAGGTATTATTATCATTTACTTATATGGTGCCACAAGGCTTCTGCAGCGCCTAACAATTCATAAATGAGCAAAAACAAGAAAACAAATTCCAGTACAAGGCAATCTTTTTTTTATTTCCAGGTAAAGCACATGAGGTGAAAGGGCCCTGCTCGTGAGAGCTTACATTCATTAGAGTACAAGATACTCCTTAGATACCCATTCTTAAGCACAGATTTAAGGATTGTCTCTGTCAGTTTGATTATACCATCTGTGCAGGAATATCATTAAAATATGGACGTTTGGTTAACGTGAGAGTAGAGTTTAAGATTAACTGATCTAGAGCAGTGGTTCCCAACCTGGGGTACACTAAAGACCGGTTGGGGGGTACTTAAATAATATTGGTAATGGTGTAAGAAGTCTGCCATTGCGCGAAGATGAACCATGTTGCCTCACTTCCGGTTCTGTCTGCTGCGTCTCCTCATGCTTTTGTCCGACCAGCAATCCACTGGGAGCTCCCCGCACTCATCTACCCTGCACTGACACAGGTGGAGGAAGCATTAATCCTACATGTATTAGGGGAACCCCAGAGACAGTACATAGCCAGTGGCCAGAGAGATTCCCGACCACACACTACTCCTTAATACAAGGATATGCATACCTCCCACTTCCACTCCACTCGTAAGTGCTGTTGAAATTAAGAGAAGGGGGTACTAATAAATCCAAAGCCTAAACAAAGGGTACGGGAGAGAAAAAAAAAATTGAAAACCGCTGATCAAGAGCAATGCAGTAGCGAGTACACCCCTAGGTAACTGAAGCATTACAGAGATCGGGACCTATACACACAGCGGCATGCTCAGTGACACTACCATCTGTGTAAATGGTTAATGCCCTTTTAAAAACTACTTTTTGAACTATGCCATGGAACTCAGACTCATCATGTATATTAAAAGGCAGAGTACAGTAGCTCTCAAGTCTGCAGTCTTCAACCAAAAGGTTTTAGACATAAGCAATTATTTAACATAGTGATACGGTAACCTGAAAAACTGGCTCAACCCATGATTTCCATCAAGTTACTACATGGAGAAGTTATTTATCTGTAGTAGACAGCAGGCCATAGTGTAAAATGCATACAGTTATCGCTGGGATTCTGTGAAGCCATGTTACAATAATGAGATGCGACAATGGTATACATTCAATTGATGACTTATACATTCCAAAATTCTTTTGACGGAATGGATCCGTCATCCATTATTCAATGCAGCGGCCAAATCCAGATGTCGGATTTGGCCGATGATTGATGCTCACCCGGCCGGTGCGGGGGACCAGGTGAGCGCAGCGGTGGGAGGAGGCATGAATCAGGATGGGGCCGAGTGAGCTCCTCTCATCTGGCGTGGCGGGTGAGTACAGGAGGTGGCGGGGTGTACGGGTATGCGGCGGACAGGAGGACGGCACAGTGTAAGCTGCTGCTTCTCACCCGGCACCTTCCTCCCTGCCTCAATCCAACATCTTTTCATTTCGGATTGAGATTGCCGGAAACATGGCCAAAACCTTTTGGTATTGGCTGTGTTTCCGTCAAAAGCAGGTGGATTAGCGGCTATTCCGTCAACCCATCTGGTTTTCGGCAGGTCAGAACATTTTGACCTGCCCCCCCCCCCCCCCCCCCAAAAAAAAAACACAGCTAGCATTGAATAGATCGGAACCCCTTCCAATCTATTCATCTAGAAAACTGCCGTCTTTTCGGCAAGACGGCAGTTTCGATATCAATTGAATATACCCCAAAAGGTGCAGAACAGATTCTATGTAATACATCTGCAGCTTTATTACTTAGCTTTCACCATGGAGACACACAGGTTTTGCTAGATTAAACATGTACATTTTTTAACAGCTATATGCAATAGGAGCCATACCATCCTGTAAGCCCGCACTTATCTGCAGTATCCAAGTTGAAGACAGTACTATTAATGAGGGATAGGTTGTCCAGGATGTAAAGTTTCAATGTGTGGAGCCTGAAAGTATTATGGATGGCAGATTAAAGAGGTGGAGCTGGAAGAACAGGCTTCTCTAGGATGTGCCATGAGTAATAAGCAGAGAACACAATCAATAACAGACAATAAACTCAGCGAGTCTGGATCAGTCAATTCGTGGGTGATTAGGATTACAGGTTGTGTTCTATTCAAAAGAGTGCTACGGAGAGTGTCAGCTCCGTGCAATGCGCACTGCATAGACTGGGGAAGAGCATCAGTCATTTCACTGTTCTACCTAGTAGATTTAAAGCAGCAATTAGATTTAAAAAAAGTAAAAACCAGGTTGGTGTTGCCGTTCAATTAATTGCCACTTTAAATCCATTGACTATCTCGTCGGAATTGGAATGACCCCTGCAAATCTTGGGCTATTACATTTGGCCCTAAACTGCAATGGATTTTGGAAGAGATGCAAACTAGCCCTGTATACAATTAGCCAGATGTTCACAGTACTTTGCTGGAAATTAAACAGCCTCATGTTACTTGACTTCACCATAAAAACAGGTGAAAAGCAAATAGGAAGCTGAGAGGACAACCACGTACTAACAAGCAGCTATGCACATAAAGTGAATCTGGTGCAGGGGAGAACACTCTGTATTAGCACAATTAGAAGATGGACTTATTTTAAGACAGGTATTGAATCAATCGATATAGCTGTACAATGATCACCACAAAGGGCATAGGGCACTGATTCAGATATATACACTGGTGAGGAAAAGATGGATAGAACTGACCTTGAGCAGCCACAGATTCCTGATAATCGTGAATCTACGGCTGCACAAGTTCCATTTTATGCATACGTAGAACAGGCCTTGCGATGTTGACTGTAATACTCTTCTTCCGCTGCCGGATTGACATGCAAATGCGTTCAGGGGGTGGAGGGAAGCCTGCATTCCCAGAAATCGGGGGGGGGGGGGGGGAACGGTACTCTTTACCTAGCACGGCGCCCGCGGGCGTCGGGGGTAAAAAATCGCGGGCATCGCGGGTAAATAAAAAACGGGTGCGACGCGATGCCCGCGATTTTCCCATAGGGATCAATGTTAAAAGTCAGATTGGTCGCGATTTTAGCGTTAATTGGCTCAATGCCCGCGATTTTTACATAGGAATCAATGTTAAATGGGCCACAGAGCCCTAATAGTCCCCCTGAAGTGTGAAATGGCCCCCACAATTTTTAACGCCACCCCACGATCAACGTGAACCCGAAGCGTGGCGAGCGCAGCGAGCCCGCGAGGGGACGCGGATACCTTCACAGTTATACGCGTCCCCTCACGGGCTTCACAGGTGTCCGTGGCGACGCGGACACCTGTGAAGCCCGCGAGGGGACGCGTTTACCTGTGAAGGTATCCGGCTGCGCTCGCCACACTATTCTATTCTCAACTCCACGCCGACGTGGATAGTGGGGGTATGAAAAGGTCGGAGGACGCGTACCGCCGCCCCTCGCGGGCTCGCTGCGCTCGCCACGCTTCGGGTTCACGTTGATCGTGGGGTGGCGTTAAAAATTGTGGGGGCCATTTCACACTTCAGGGGGACTATTAGGGCTCTGTGGCCCATTTAACATTGATTCCTATGTAAAAATCGCGACCAATCTGACTTTTAACACTAAAATCGCGACCAATCTGATTTTTAACATTGGTCCCTATGGGAAATCGCGGCCATCGCGGGCATCGCATCGCACCCGTTTTTTAGTGCATGCGATGGTCGCGATGGGCGCCGTGCTAGGTAAAGAGTACCGGGGGAACTTTCTGCGAGGGGAGAGCCAAAGTTCCCGGTTTCATCATACAGAATTTTAAGGCCTCACAGCACCGATTCCGCTGGTTACCCACAACCGGCAACTTCCTGTCAATCAAACTACAAGGGTAATTGCGAATAGATTCATCACTGTTTTTGTCACTGCTTGGTGTCACGCAATGCGCACTGCCATGCAGATGTATGAGCAGTCGATCGATCATCAGTCAAGGTTTGCGAATCCACACAACAGCGAACGGGTCTGAATAATCCCCAATGTAATATTGCAAGTTTTCAGGCTAGCCAAGGTTGAGCAGAGACGGTTAAATCTAAATGACTGCAGTACAAATGCATTTCGCTTTGCTCAAGCATGGATATCCTTAAAACCTGGGCTTTATCGGATGCTTTAAATAGTGTTCATTCTAGCAACCGCCATATTTGAAAACCCATGCAGTTCCTCTTCCCTGCCTGGGGTGTCGCTGTCTTCTGTAATGCTTCTAGCACAGTGTGATCTGTATATCAGCACTGATATGCGAACCAGACCTGTGCTAGAAACTTCACAGCAGACAGCGACACCCCAGGCAGTGAGGAGGAACTACATGGGTTTTCAAAGATAGCGGGTGCTAGAATGAACACTACTTTGAGGACAGAGTTCACAGACCTCTGGCCAACTTTATTTTATGCACCTAGTTTCATAAAAAAAAAAAAGATGATCACTGCATATATAGAAACAGAAATGACCATTGGAAAGTGCAGCCACGGATTACACATTTGACATGTATGTAGCAGTACAAACTTTTTAGAACTATAAATAATAACCTTGAGATCTGCGAAGGCTTTGCCATTTTATGTGTGTGCCCATTGAAATCCTGACTAAATAGACTTAAAGTCAACAACAAGACGGTAGACAGACTAACCAGAAAACTAATTTTCTCCAATTAGGTCACCCAGCTGTTAGTCACAGTTCCAACATGACTTCATTTCATCTTGCACTGCCTTCAGATAGACATGAAAGTTGGATATTGCATAACATTAACCAGTGAAGCACAAGTATTGCAAGCTTACAGGGGTGTATAGCACTTCACCGTGGTGGGTAGAACACAAATGTGTGTCTGCATGGATTCTGCACAGTGCAAACCACTGCAACATCAGCTTCAGGATTCCAAACATCTGACTTATGCTACCAAGAAGAACAAAATGAGGAAAAGCGATGGTAATCTGCAAAAGGAATCTTCAAGAAAATTGACACGGTTCAGAGTTAAAGTGACTTGCATTCCAGTTCAAAAAGCCCTGAGGGGGTCTTTGCAAAGACTTTAAGTCCCCTCCCAAGAATCAGGAAACAGCACATACATACAGAACATGTGCATGGGCATTCCCCCTGCCAACCGCTGTCATTTCTGCAATACCAGAGTGACATTAAAGGCAGCACAGCGCTTGTTTGATATAGACAAACAGAAAATAAACGCTGGTGGTGACACATCCATGCATGGTCTAATGTGACGATCACATATTTCTTTCTGAATTACATGGCAATGCCAGAGATACTGTCTAGTATATTGCATTCCAAGAGGGTATATGTGTATGGTAGCTTAAGAATAAAGGCCCCCTTACACTTGCTCAACTTACTGTCCAACAAGTTGGACCTGATTGACTCGAGATTTATCCTTTGTGCAGGAGGATCAATCTCTTGCAATCGCTTGGTTATACCGAATGGCACGGGATTGTGCATTGGGTCCTACACATCAGATTTGGTCAGACAGGCGCATCAGATCTTGTCATCTGAATTGGGTCAAATCTGACATAATCTTACAAGTGTGGGGGCCTTAAAGGTCCGGTGTGATTTGTTTACTATCCCAATGTCGACATGTTCATTACGACAAACAAATTTTTGACTGTCACAGAATGCTGATTTCCAATTTTAAGCAAGATAAACACAATAGCAAAGAAGGAAGGAAAGCAGCACTGTCCTCAACGGACAGGTAAAGAAACCAACACGATATGATGCAAATGACTGAAACGTGCCCTGTGCAGCTCTGTGGGACAGCGGTACATTATCAACATCATTATATGGTGGCACAAGGGTTCCGCAGCACCGAACAATACCACACAGCTGGTAATAGATAAAGAATATCCGATTCCCTACTTGTGTCTAGACAGAAAGGCACTGGGGCACAAAGCCCTGACACTGCCATCTCCTCTCTGCTGTATTGGGTGCACTATGCCCTGTGTCACTGCTATCTCCCCCGTGCTCTACTGGGTGCACCCAGCCAGTATGTGTGTCCCAGAATGCCTAAAGCACCTCTGCTAAGTGCCATGCTGGGCTACTGCACCCATGGGAGTCCGTGCTGATGTGACTCATAATTAAACACAAAGGCACACCCTGTGGGCAGAGCACAGATACAGCCCCCCCACCCCCTCCTTCCTTTTCTTTTTTTAGGTGGCCTTCACAGAGGGTGCGGGCGGCGACAAGAAACAACATACTGGCTGTGATTCATTCTAGGGGGTAAGGGCACTAATGCCCGCACTTCCTGTACTGTGTGTGCCTGTGCGTGCCCCTCCGCTCCCTCCTTTCCCCCAGCCAGCGGCATCCATCACCCAGCTGTCACCTGGATGTAGTTGCTCTCGCAATAATCCGCCACCCGGGTAAGGTTCTGGTAGCTCTCGATGAGCGCCCGCTTGCCGGCGGGGATCTCCTCCTCTAACAGCATCTGCAGCTCGGCCATCTTCCAGTCCCCCTGTGCATCGCTTCCTCGTACGGCAGCAGCAGCGGCGGCGGCTGAGGGCAGACAGCTGAGCCCGGACCCGCCCGCCTGCTATTCTGGGATTCCGAGCCTCGCTCTCAGCAGCCGCCGGCTCCGCCTCCCCCAGCGCACCCTGCCGGCCTCCGTACACGGCGCGCAAAGCATCACGGGGCTTGTAGTCTCTCTGCTGTAGACACTGCATAGTGTACTCACTGGCTGCTGGTGGTGGTCTTTGTTTACCATGACAATGTCATGGTAAACATTGATGATTTGATTTGATAAACATGATTTGTTTACCATGACAATGTCAACAGACAGTATGTTGACATGGTAATCAAAGAAAATGTTGACTGGTAAATAATGTCGATTTTTAATTTTACGACTATTGTACACAAGGCATGTCAATATATTTCACTATATACTCAAAATCACATCGGGATCGCATGGGTTTTTAACCCTTGCGATCCCGATGCGCGTTCACGTATCGCAAGCAGAAAGTCTTGACTGCCTTGAGTATATAGTGCAGATCTGCACTATATATCGAAGTTGTATGCAGATCGCATGCATGCTGTGCGATGCGATCCCGATGCGGTTTGATTGCGTCGGGATCACATCGCACGGTACTCACACCGTGTGTACAGTACATACCATTATGGGACCTACACATGTAGCGATCTCTGAGCATTTTCTAAGTGATCTCAATAGATTGCTTAGAAAATGCCCCTACATCGCTATATGTGTGTAGGGGCATTGTGAGAGCAATGCATGTCCCCGGGTTTTCTTGCTTGATGCCAGGGGTTGCATGCTCAGTGCCAGGGATTTCTTGCTCATTGCCAGGTGTTTCATTCACAGTACCAGGGGCTATATGCACAGTGCCAGGGAGTGCCAGGGGTAACATGCACAGTGCCAGGGGTAATATGCACATTGCCAGGGGTAACATGCTCAGTGCCAGGGGCAACATGCACTGTACCAGGGGTAACATGCTCTGTGCCAGGGGTAACATGCTCCGAGTCATGGGTAACATGCTCCATGCCAGAGGTAACTCGCTCCATGCCAGGGGTAACATGCACGGTGCCAGGGGAAACATGCTCTGTGCCAGTGGTTAAATGCACGGCGCCAGGGCTTACATGCACAGTTCCAGAGAGAAGTATGTTCACTGCACTCACTGTGTGGTTAAGGAGAAGCCGGGCAGGCAGTGGAAACTCAGCTGTCTCTTTTAGAGCAAGTCCATCTGTCCGCGACTCCACGGCTATTTAAAACGACGCGCTGGGCCAAGCTCATGGTCCAGCAGCCAGTCAGGCAGCGGCAGCTTCGATTGGCTCGCGAGTCATGAGCCGGGTGCATCATTTTAAATAGACAGCTGGGTTTCCACCGCTCTACCCGGCTGTCTAGCAAAGCAGGCAAGGACAGACACAGCGGATCAAGGTGACTGGATGGAGGCGGAACCGTTCTGCCTCCAATATGAAACTGATGGAACATGGGGGGTTATTTTGGTTCACTCTTTCTGAAAAATTCCTTCTTAGATGGACAAAACCATGTGCACTGCAGGGGGGCAGATGTAATATGTGCAGAGAGAATTAGATTTGGGTGAGTTATTTTGTTTCTGTGCAGGGTAAATACTGACTGCTTTATTTTTACACTGCAATATAGATCTCACTTTGAAGTAAAACCCCACCCAAATCTAACTCTCTCTGTACAAGTAACATCTGCCCCGCCTGCAGTGCACATGGTTTTGTCCCCCTAAGAAAAAAATTGTCAGAAAGAGTGAACCAAAATAACCCCCATAGTTCTGCTCTGTTCCGGCTCACTTTAAACCCTGCACATATCCCCGTATTTAAATGCTGATACAGGGAGATGCAGGGTGGCTGGGGGGTCTGGCAGAATGTGGGGGCTTGAGACTGATAGGGAAGCGCTGCATCAAATCCACAGAAGGTAAATAGAACAAAAGAGAGGTGAAGGTACTAGAAAGCAAGAGGTGGTTTGTTATCCTTACAGCTTTCAGTAAAACTGACCAGATGTGGTAAATTGCCAAAACGTCACCGAAAAACACCCTGGAAAAATAGAGGGTGAAATTTAATGACATGCGATTTTTAAGCATGTATAAAAATCGCACAAAATCGCACTTTTTAAAATCGCGTTATTGGGCAGATTTTCGCATATTTAATGAGATGCGATTTCGCTGCAAAATAGCGCAATAAAGTGCGATTTTGTGCGATTTTTAAGTCCTGAAAATGTGCGATTTTCAGTAATGTGCGGTGTGTTGAAAAAAAATACACCGCACATTACTGAAAATGTGCGATTTTCAGTCATGAAAATCGGCACATTTTCAGTAATGTGCGGTGTCGTCGCCGGGGACCAGGTGAGTAGGATTTCCTTCCTCAGGTACTACTTTTGGATTACTTCGGATCCTGGACCCCGGAGACATCAACCCTGGAGCCCAGGACCCCGGACCAGCCCCGGAACCAGGACCAAGGCCCCGGAACCGGACTCTTCAGCCCAGGAGCCCCGGACCCAGGATCCAGGGACCGACCTACGGGCTCAAGGTAGGTAAGTATCAGTATGTGTGGGCTGTGGATGTATTAAACTTTTATTTTTCTGGGTGTCAGTGTGTGTTTTATTTAACTATTTTTTGTACTGTGGAACTACAAGTGCCAGCGGGCCTTTTAATGCCCCGCATGCTGGGACTTGTGGTTCTCCAAGTCCCAGCATGCGGGGTAGGCTTGCTGGGACTCATAGTTCTACAGTATAAGACAATAGTTTTTTGGGGTTTTTTTTACACTTTTCATCAGCCCGATGCCCACCGCCCAGGGGCATCGGGGACAGCCCCGGACTTTCAGCATGGGCTGGTAAGTCCTGGAGGGGGGGGGACCCCTTCATTGGGGGGGTCCCCAGGACCCCTGCCCATGCTGACCAGCCACGGGGATAATGCTTTGGCCGCAGGACCTTATATAATAAGTGTCCCCCGGCTGTGGCATTACCCTGCTGGCTGGTTGGGTCTGGTGCTGGTTCTTAAAATACGGGGGACCCCTAGTCATTTTGTCCCCCGTATTTTGGGAACCAGCGCTGGACCTTGAGCCTGGTGCTGGTTTCATTAAATCAAGGGAACCCCTATTTGTTTGTCCCTCTGATTTTATGATACCAGCACCGGCTTTTTGAGCCCGGGGCTGGTTATGCTTAGGAGGGGGGACCGCACGCCGTTTTTTTTTTTGTTTGTTTGTTTTTTCTGGGGTTTTTTTCAACGCACCGCACATTACTGAAAATGTGCCGATTTTCATGACTGAAAATCGCACATTTTCAGGGCTTAAAAATCGCACAAAATCGCACTTTATTGCGCTATTTTGCCGCAAAATCGCATCTCATTAAATATGCAAAAATCTGCCCAATAATGCGATTTTAAAAAGTGAGATTTTGTCTGATTTTTATACATGCTTAAAAATCGCATTTCACCCTCTGTATCCATCTCTTCAATTCTAGTGTACTGTCCTCCACTAACAGGGGGGTCTTATAGAGTGGAGCTGCTACTTATAGCGCAAACAAAACTCACTTCTATTATATATATATATATATATATATATATATATATATATATGTCTGGGTAGTGACAAAATGCAGAAATAGAATGAAGTAATTGGGGGAACATCACTAGCAGCTTGGCTTCTCATCATCCAAGCTGACAGCTATTATAATGGGCAGATGTACAGAGCATAGGCAGGGTAGACAGAATGTGACTAACTGAATGTGAAGTGTAATCTATGACTATGACTACAGTTCTTGTGAAATGTCAGGGCACAGAACCGTATATAGGGCCTGATTCCGACCTGATCATTAATCTGTACAGTTGTAGTAGACAGCCGCCATCCAGACAGACAGAAAACCCGCTTTGTGTAAATATGCAAGTGCATTGTGATTGGATTGCTAGTCAGTGCCAATATGAGTAACTCTGACCATTCCACTAGTCTGCGACTGAGTTAGGCTGCTTGAGGCCGTTGCTGACATCACAGACCCGCCTTTAAAATGTTTGGACAGGCCTGCATGTTTTCTGACACTCCCAGAAAACTGCCGGTCACCACCCTGAAGGAATCTTCCGGTCAGTCAACCTCTGGCCGCTTTGCCTTTACGATCCATATGCATTTTCTTGCACTAGATGGGCTCATGCTTGAGCAGTCATTCAATGATCGTTTCTGAATCAGGCTCATAAGCAGTACACACAAAGAAGTTATCATGTTCACTTCCTACACAAACTCGTTACAAAGCTAAATACAGGCCAGTGGAGAGCCATGATCTTCTATGACTACAAGAGTGGCACAGCAGGAGAGTTTTGTCCGACTGTAAGCTTATTTTGGGGAGGAAGCGATGTCCTGGACCACTACTGCTGCTTTTACACCAAAATCCCAGATCCAACCCAGTATTTGGAACACTGTGTTCCAACCAGGGTCAGTGTCTTGAAGGCTGGCGCATGGAGATGATGTCAAATTCACCAGCTGGGACCCCCGTGGTGCCTACTTTATTCGTCGGAGCGGTGAATGGACGCCGCACGCAGCCATCAATTCACCTCTTTCCCAGTACCGCTGTTGACAGCAGTGGAGACTGCATGCGCCCTGTTCCAACCTCCAGACTGACCAGGATGCTGTGGTCAGAAGGTATCGGCTCACCAATTGATGTAAATAGGTCCCGGGTTGGATGATCCGGGTTACACATTTACACCAGTCTCCCCCGTGTTCAACCGGTTACATTTCCTGAGTTGTATTGCGAGGTGTTTGGCCCAGGATTATTTTTAAGGGGGCTATTTACACTGAAGCCCGCCCCAGGTCGACCCAGAAATTACCCGTGAAATTTTCTTGGTGTAAAAGGGGTATATGGTTGAGTGTTTTGCAGAATTTTGCATGGGAAAACAATCCCTAAAAGATGAGGAGCCTTGCCGCCAACCTATGTCCACTGCCTATGTCCACTGTCACTGAGGAAATTGTAGCTGTTGTGTGTGCCATAGTGGAGTTGGAACCAAAGTGACCATGGCCCAGTTTGAGAAGGAGATGTGCATCTCAACTGGATCCTCCATTTGATACTCCATAAAAGGCTTGGGGCGAGATGTATCAAATGGAAAATGCGGTAAAACCCCGGTTTTACAGCATTTTCCAAAGTATCAAAAATGATACCGCAGTGTAGGGTATCGCCACCTTTGGGTGGCGATACCCTATAAAAGCCTATGGGCTTCTTTTCGCCGCCCGCCGACGCAAACCCGCCGCCTCGCCGACCCCCCCTCTTGCTTAACTTCCTGAAGGGTCCTCCTGGACCCTGGAAGGTAAACCCCCCCTCCCCCTAGTGATGCAGCCGGACGTCCTTCCGGCTGCAGGGGGGAGGAGGAGGCGCCGGGGACAGCTTGCTTAGCTGTCCCCGGCGTGAGGGATGTAGGAGCCGGCTGGGAGGTGACGGAGACCCCCCACACACACCACATTCCAGGTATCGCGGGGGGCCTCCCTCACCGCATCGCGATGCCAGCCGCATATGTTAGTACATATGTGGCGGCATCGCGGCCGGGGGGCCGTGAAGGGCGGCGATGTATTTTAATACATCCCGCCCTTGGCCTGTGGAAGGTTTCGGCCTTCTGGGTGTACCATCTGCTGACTCAAGTGCAGTAGATGGCTCAGTTGACTTGGTGCCTCAACATGTGGCCAGGTTTGATGGCTGTTGCTCATACTCTTGTCTGGGAGATCACAAGTGGCCCTTCTCCACCATGACAGTACACCTGCCCACAAGTCCAGAAAAGTAGTGGATTTTCTATCCCATGAATGAATCAAGGGATTTTCACCATACAGACAAGACATGGCCTACTGCAACTTCTTTGTGCTACTTCAAGTCAAGTGCATGATGCGTGGGATTCACTTTGAGTCACTGGAAGCTACAGTGGAGACCTTCATCAAGCATGTAGAAGACTTACCAGCTTTGGACTTGTCCAGCTACTTCACCAAGTGGTTTCAACACATGCAAATTTGCATAGACTCTACTCTTCACTTGATCTGGCCCAGGACATATTTGGTGTCTGGCAGTAGAGTGCGGTAGAATATGTTGACATTCAGAATGTTGACGTGTGCTGAAAGTCGACATGGCCAGGAGGTCAAATGTTGACATTTGCAATGTAGATGTGGATTTGCAGTGCTAAGGTGAGTAAGCCTAACCTTAGCCCTAAACTTAACGCCAAGCCTACAAATGTGAAAAAAAAAATTGTCTGTTGACATTCACAATGTCGGCATTATGTCACTGTCAACATTGTGAAGTTCATTGTTATGAACAAATAGTCTGACGTCATGACTACATCTTATTTAAGGGTTTATGTCAGTCGTTCTCACCCTCGGTCCTCAGGACCCCCAACAGTTCACGTTTTACAGGTCACCCTGCAGGTGCACAGGTGCACTCATTACTCACTGACACATTTTAAAAGATCCACAGGTACTTCACTTAAGATCTGTGTGGAGACCTGGAAAACTTGAACTGTTGGGGGGTCCCGAGGACCGAGGTTGAGAAACACCGGTCTATGTAATAAGCCTTGGGGGCAGATGTATTCAACTTTCGGCCCGATAAATAGGATGAAGAGTGGTAAATCGCATGTGTTTTACCTCCGATCCAATCTGCTGTCCTATGTGCATCAGCACCGGTCCCGGTATAAAAAGGGGCGTGGTCAGCAGAAGGCATGTACAGTGGAAGAATGTAGTCAAAAAAAACCTTAGCAGGTAGCGCGGGTGGCTGGCCGAGGGAGAAAGAGAGAGGACAGGATTTTCTGCCTCTCTCCCCTGCTCAGCTTACAGTACTGAACAGTGTGTGCTGGGCAGGGGAGAGAAGCTGTGCTACAGCGGCAGCCTGTCCTCTCTACTCACACTGCTTGACTAGTTGCAGCAGGACCTGGGCTGGGCCCCTCAATCAGAGCCAGGCCACAAGCAAAATGTCAACGTGAAAAGAGTTGACGCATGGAAAGGGTTTTTTTCAGGGTTTTGTTTTACATTTCCATATATTACCACCCACGTGGACTCTTATTGGGAACAGTAAAGTGTGCCAAGCACAGCGGTAGCAGAGTCGGGCACCTGTCCCGAAGAATGGTGAGGAAAGCGAGCCATGTGAGGGGATGTGGTATACTAATTGGGGGTCCACTTGATTTGTTGAATGGTTGACATTGACACTCATGTCGACCTTTTCATGTGTCAATCTTTTCCATGTCGATCCTTACTTGTGTTGACATTGTCTGTGAGTAATACCACACCTATTTTACTAAGCATTCCTATTTAAAGTTGCCGCATCTTTTGCATTTTCATGAGGATTTAAAGGGGCAATAATATTATGTGCTATGCCTGGTTATTATTGCCCCTTTAAATCCCAAACCGACAAAGACATAGTGGCTTTAAGACGCACTGCTTCATAAATTCAGCCCAATGTTTAAATCTTAACTACAGTATGGTTCATTGTGTTACAGAAGCCTGGGGCTTTTTTTTCTAAGCTGTTTACGATTACCCAAATCTTAGCTATTTTATTATGAGAATTGGAAAAGCATAGAAGAGTTTGTATTGCACAGAGTGGAATCAGTTGGAACCGAACAATAACGGAGACTATACCTGGTAGCAATTGATGAGCGATGATTATTGCCGTTGTCCGATGGTGACCATCGATGATGAAATGGAGATGAGGTTGAGATGCACTTCAGGTAAGTAACGTTGCTCAGACAAGATACCAATAACACAGGCACTTATATATTTATTTACAGTCTCTTATATAGCGCAGCATGTTCCGTTGAAGCTTTGCAATTAGAAACAACAGTGATCAAACAAACTAGATAGAAAAAAAACCGACATGGAGGTAGGATGGCCCTGCTCACAAGCTTACACTCTATAGGGATAATAGGAGGGATACATAAGGATAGGATTCCATAGCATGGCAGATTACAAGACAGTCCTGATGGGATGCAATTAGCTATGAATGCTACTGGAGGTTATTTGGGGGGTCAATGTCTGGAATATGCTTGCCTGAAGAGGTGAGATTTCAGGGAACACTTGAAATTTTGGAGGCTAGAGGAGAGTCTTAGGGGGATATTCAATCGCCGTCGAGCATCTCCCGTGGGGGAGATGCTCGACGGGCCCTATTCAATGCTGTCTTCCCCGACAGCATTGAACAGGGTTTCCTGGCAGAACGAGCCCGACATCTCTAGCTGTCGGGCTCGTTCTGCCGAGAACAGCCGGGAAGTGACGAGCTGCCGGCTGCATCTCGCCACTTCCCGGCCGCAACTCGCGGCCACGCCCCCTTCTCGACCCGCCGCAGGCGGGACATTGAATCCCGCCTGCATGTTCTCGGTCGAGCTGACCGAGAACGGGACTGGGTCACGGCAGGCGAGCAAGCTCGTCTGCCGTGACCCGAAGATTGAATACCCCCCTAAGTGCGTGGAAGGGCATTCCACGAAGTGGGTGCTGCCCAACAAAAGTCCTGCAAGTGTAAGTGGGAGCAATTAATGAGTGTGGATGGGAGACGCAGATCTTGTGCAGAGCGAAAAGGTCCGGTGGGGATATATTTTGAGATAACCAAAGATATATAAGTTGGTGTAGTCAGAGTAATGGCTTTGTATGTAAGTAGAAGTATTTTCTATTGAATGCTGTAATTTACAGGCAACCAATGGAGGGACTGACAGAGCGGATCAATAGACGTTGAACGTCTAGCCAGGAAGATTAGCCTTGCAGCTACATTCAAAAGGGATTGTAGTGGCGAGAGTCTTTTTTTATTAAAAGTAGTACCGTATGGGCGCTTGTGAGTACACAAGGAAACAATTATTAAAATTGATATTTTTATTATACAAAACACAACAGTAAATAAGTACTACTCAAAAATAGTTAAAATGATATATGCATGCATACACTTAAACATGAATAAAAATGAATTGCCAGATGTTGTTACTGAATATATTCTCTATCACCCAGGGGTGACTACAGATCAATGTACCAAAACTGTTGAACTGGTTTCCAAATAGGAATATATAGGAATTATAGTCCTCCGTGGGGAGTCCACAATGATTACTGGATGATATATTAGTATATTAGTAAATTTAAGTAGTTATTCACACGCGGCACTGCACAAAGCACATTCAATGTTCCTTATGTGTATCAGAGAGCATCTGAGTCACAGTGGGCCTTATTCTAGTTCACTCTTAGAGGCAAATTCCTTCTCTAATGGACAAAACCATGTGCACTGCAGGTGAGGCAGATATAACATGTGCAGAAAGAATTATATTTGGGTGGGGTTTTTCTTCAAAGTGAGATCTATATTGCAGTGTAAAAATAAAGCAGTCAGTATTTTCCCTGCACAGAAACAAAAAAACTCACCCAAATCTAATTCTATCTGCACCTGTTACATCTGCCCCCTGCAGTGCACATGGTTTTGTCCATCTGAGAAGGAATTTGCCTCTAAGAGTGAACTAGAATAAGGCCCAGTGTGCGGGTCCATGGGACTGTGGTAGAGGTTAAAGTTGGTGGGTTCACAGGAGCTCCTAAGATGTTGGCTCAGTGTAGCTGAACAGCACCCACTTGGATGGCACGGCTGTACCCCCTGCCGTCTTATGCGTGGCGGAACTCAGTTGGTCTGCAGGAGCCGGATCAACTGCAAGTGGCCCAAGTGTGCTAGCATTGCTGTCCTCCCTGCTGTGTAATGCTTGGCGGGATCCGGCAAGTCTGTAGGAGCTGGGTTGGCCGCAATTAGCCCCAGTGTGGTAGGACGGCTGTGTTTGTAGTCACTGTCGCACAGTAACCCGTTGCTCACTGCAGGCGGATAACAGAGGATTACAATAGACCATTTTGTAATAATTGTTTCCCAGTTTACTCAGAAGCGCCCATACAGTACTACTTTTATCTCTTTGTTGCATTGGAGGGCGGCATCCCTTCACCGTAGTGGCTGTACCACACACAAACACTGCCCTTAGCGCTCCAGACATACAGATGGAGCCGGGCTCCCTCTTGCTGGCGAATCGCCAGAACGTCACCGCTGGCGATCCACCAGCAGCCCGGCGTCCATCTGACTGAGACGCGCGTGCGTCTCACGCGCGTCTCAGTTTCCGGGCGGCGGGGCGACGGGAACCCTGTCAGTCTCCGCTTCAGGGAGACGGACAGGGTTAGGGGGTGCGGGGAGGCGGTGGGGACCCCGGGTGACCGCCGACAAGCCAGCGGGGACCCGGGGGAAGTCGTCGGAAGGGGACGCGCGCGCATCTCGTGCGCGCGCGTCCCCTTTCGCAGATACAGATGGCAGGGGCTGGCGTCGCCATCGCTATCCCCTGCAAAGAAGAGACCCGATCCATCTGTACTTCTGTTGTATATATCTATTTTTAGTAAAACTGGTCAGGAGGCTAGTGCAATAATCAATGCGTGATATAATGAGTGCATGGATAATATTAGATGCATATATGATGATTTAGAGACAGATTGAATGTGAGGAATAAAGGACAGTTCAGAGTCGAGGATGACCCCTAGGCAGCGAGCTTGTGGAGTAGGATTAATTTTCATATTTTCAACAGTGCTAGAGATATCATGTTGGTAACTACTCTTGGCTGGTGGGAATATAATTAATTCTGTTTTGGAAATGTTGCGTTTGAGGTGGCGAGATGACATCCAATATGAAATGACAGAATGGCATTCAGAGACAAAGAGCAATACTGATGGTGACAGTTCAGGGGAGGATAGATAGATTTGAGTAACAAAGAAACATAGAATTTGACGGCAGATAAGAACCACTTGGCCCATCTAGTCTGCCCCTTTTTTTAAACATGTTACCTCAAACCATATTTGATCCTTATTTTTTTGTAAGGATATCAATATGCTTATCCCAAGCATGTTTAAATTGTACTACTGTATTTGCGTCTACCACCTCTGTTGGGAGGCTATTCCACTTATCTACTACTCTTTCTGTGAAAAAATTCTTCCTCGCATTTCCCCTGAATCTTCCTCCCTCTAGTTTCAGTGCATGTCCTCGTGTTCTGTTGCTCCTCTCCCTGTGAAGAATGTCTCCCACCTGTACCTTGTTAAAGCCCTTGATATATTTGAAAGTTTCTATCATGTCCCCCCTTTCCCTTCTCTGCTCTAAAGTATACATATTAAGATCTTTTAGTCTTTCCTGGTACGTTTTGTGATGTAGGCCATGCACCATTTTAGTTGCTCTTCTTTGTACAGTATCATCAGCATACAGATTATAGCGAAATCTGAAAGAGTTGATTAATTTGCCAAGAGAGGAGGTATAGATTGAGAAAAGCAGAGGACCTAAGACTGAGCCTTGTGGTACTCCAACTGACAGAGGCAGTGAAGAGGAGGTAGAATCAGAACGGAACACAGAGTCAGGTTCAGGTGGGATACAGCTGTCTCAGGACAGGTAAGTGTAGAAATGGGTGAGAGCGGTTATTGCAGAGAGGTAGAAAGTTGTTGATAGTCAATTACGTTAGTATTTCTGCGGGTTAGAGGAGGCTTGATTTTGGTATTATAGAGCATAAACTGGTGAAGATCAAGCCAGTGTCCCTCCTTGTGAGTAGAGGAGTCAGACCATTGGGAGAGGCAGAGAGAAGAGGTTAGCGAGAGAAGTTTAGAGGCATGAGGAAAAAGTGGGTTATCAATAGCAATATTGAAATCACCCATGATGATGGTGGAGACTTCAGAAGATAAGAAGTGTGAGAGCCAGGCAGATAAATCTTCCAGAAATTGTTGTTTTGGGAGCCCAGGTGGGTGATAGATAGCTGCAACACACACACAGAGAAAGGGGTGAAAACCCTGATAGAGTGAACTTCAAATGTTGTGAATGTGAGTGATGGAACCAATGGTAGCACTGTGTATGTGCACAATCGGGACAGTAATATTCCAACACCCCCTCCTTAAGGAAGAAGCACTTGAGGAAGAAACACAGTTGATGGTGGTTTTCAATGTTGGTTCACCGATGGTGATGGATATTAATAAATACCCTCCGAAGGGTGACTAGTAGCGTAAGATGGTAGTGTAGAGTTCAGCAGGTAGGTGATGGTAATAAGCAGTGAGTGAGAGAGAGCAATGAAGTTCGATGGTGCCAATGGTATCGATGGTAACTGGACAGGTAGTGATAACCAGGAGAGGTAGTAGTACAGTTGAGAATCGGCTGGGACCAAAGGATGTTGTTAGGACCACTAGGAGATGTCAGGCTGTGCAGCAAGATGGTAATTGCACAATGCTGTAGAAAGACAGATATTCATAGGAGCAGATCTAGAGATGCAGCTACTCTGGAGACATCATTGCACTGGCGGATTAGGGCAGTTCTCCCAGCATCCTTATAGTGGCAGGTGACAGCTGATAGGCTGAGTCCCAGATTGTGTGTCAGTGAGGTCAGAGTCAGATAACAGGATTGGCTGTGACAAGTCATGTAACCTGATCCAAGATGGCCGCACCCATGGCTGGGAATGGTGGGAACTCTGGCCTGCAGAAGGTATGGCTGTGGCCTGCAAACATGGCGGTGAGGATGAGCATGGTAGAGGGCATTGTGGAGCAGATACCACAGTGTTGTAGTGGATGAGTTCTGAAGGCAATAATGCCACCTTGAATCCTACTGCCATCCACAGCAGTAAGAAAGACACAATGAGGAAGTCTATCTGTGGGTAGGGACCACTGTTGGACTAAATCCATAGTGATAAAGTTCTACCTGATTGGCTAGGATTTGGAGTTTCCCGGGCGCTTGGGACAAGCAATCACAGAGTGCCACAATACAGACAGAGATGCTCTGATTAATATCACATGAAGATGTACAACTACAGAGGACTTGGGTTGCGCAGACCTTCCTCTCTCCAAGATCATGTATGCCACTCTTGTACGATCAGTGGGGAAGTAATTGGGCTGTAATTGGAAGTGGATCTTACATTGGTTTAAAAAACCATGACAGTTCTTAGGGAATCCGTCAAATTTCGCTAGGGTTGGAAGATGAAGTCAAGATAGAGAATAAGATGTGGGTAGAGAGGCTTCCGTTCATGCAGCTTGTGATGCCCCAGGACCACGTAGAGTGGTTTGGATACACCCAGATGGGTAGACAGGTCCTGTAGGAACTGCATGACCTGGCCCTGTGCAGCCTCTTGGTGGTCAAGCTGTGCTGCCAGTTGTTGAAATAGACTGGTACCTAAACCCTGTCCTTCGGCTGGATCCAAGTGGTCAGTGCAAACTGAGACTTGGACTTGCTCAGCTGCTGGAGCATAGTGGAAGCTGGGGGGGGGGGTTGAAACCTGTGCCCACATGGGTAAACCTCAGGAAAGGAGGTGGTGCTTAGGGCCCAAAGGCATGGTTGAGCATGGTGGAGGGCCATGTGGAGCAGATACCTGTTGCCGACGAGAGCGCCATGGTGTTTTGGTGGTGGGATGCAAGCCATGCCGGACTGCCGCCAGTTCGCCTGCAGACAGCGCACTGTACCACAGAGCTGATAGGCTGAGTCCCAGACTTAGAAAGACCCTTGAATGGTAATGGTTATATATTATGTTACACATTACTCCCACTTCAAATAGTGCCACATTGTGACCATTATGCCACAATATGTTCACTATGTGACATCAGACTTCTCCACATGCCCCTATTATGTCATCATAACTCTCCACCAGCCCCTTTACATACCATTAAGTTCTCCACATGCATCTTTAATGTTATTACACTTGCCTGGGATGGGGCAATGACTTTCGTCAATTGGTTCCTCATTTGGAGCGCACTCTGCCTATGTGACTGCTTTTAAGTAACACTGTGGGTGACCTCTCCATGCTGTGCAGGAAAAGGTCACATTACCGATTCATCTTGAGACGCACCAGCGGATCACAAAAGCAGGCAGGAGACGGGTATTGGTGCCTCCTGATACGTTTGGCATGAACTGTATGTTATTGCCGCTTCTTTGTGGCCGTGTAGATGTGTACAACTCTAAATGCCACCCATGTTTGGGCTTCCAGTCTGTTTTATTTCTTTAAAGCTCCTGTGCACTGTCACTCACAACAGAAGTACAGCACCAGACAAACAAAGTTGTCTATTCATAAGTTCAGAGAGATATTATTAGCATAGGAACTCAGAACCTATTCTCCCAGGAGGTCCAGACGATTCACAAATTTCAGTGAGTTTCCCACCAGCCCATATCATGCCCACTTCTCCAGCGAAGTAAGAAATACAAACTGGGCCATTGAAACAGCACTGTGGGCCCTGGGTAAAGCAATGCACTGGGGCCCCTACACACCCACCCATTCATGGGGACAAATAAATAATGTATCATAACACGGACCCTCCTTTGGTCTTGCACTGTCTCTCCACATGCTTCCTTATAGTGAAGGGCTGTCCACACTCTGATTTGTTGATAGTTCCAGCCATCCACCAATCAGTCATCAGTCTGGCTGCAGGCTGGGAGGCAGGTAAAAAACGCTGCCTTGCCACTCTGATTGTGTGACCACCACCCGCCCCTGCACAAAGGCTTTTAGAATTTCAGGGCCCTGGGCAGCTGCCCAGTGTGTCTATACATTAAGATGCCCATGAGTACAAAGGCATGATGATGTAAATTGCTGTAATTAATCCCCAGATGTTTTAAATTGTAGGATTCTGTAGCAGGGGCTGGGATATGATGTGTACAAATCGTGACCCTATGACTCTTCACACAGCCACTCTGGCCTCTACTATTGAGATTATCGAGATGATAAGTGTTGGAGATCATGTAACCTTAAGGATGTGTGCCAATATGAGAGGACATGACAATACTACTCAGGAGTGTAAAATGATAGGCCGAAAGAGTGACAAGAAAACAGTCGCACAAGACTCCAATTCTAATTGAAGATATAATAGTTTGTGGACCCCTCTTTTATATTCTGTAATGAGTCACTTAAGTGACATTCTTAATGATTTCAAGTGGGTGTGCTACCACTGGACAACAATAGATTAATGTATACAAAAAGAGAAAAAGAATTGTCACCGTGTGATGCACCTATCTGGAAAAAATACACATAAAATTTAACCTTTAATGTAGTATATTATTAAAAAAATGCAAAGTATAAAAAACAACACACAACAATTAAGTGGGGCAAACACAATGGGGGTGTGATTAAAATTAACTGGCGTGGGCGCTCGGATGTGCCTCTTTATTAATTTGAATAATACAAAATCATACCTCCCAACATGACCCCCTCCAGGAGAGACACAATGCTCTGTTTCTGGACTTTCCTCTTCATTTATGATTGCTGTCACCTATTTTAAACATGTTAAGTAATAAGAATGGTGTCTGAGCACAGGTGATGGCAATCATACATTACCATCATGGAAGTCCAGAAAGAGAGCATTGTGTCCCTCCTGGAGAGGGTCATGTTGGGAGGTATGCAAAACCACTCCTGTTAACACACCTTATTCAACATTCAATGTCTTGAGGGTTTTATAATAATCTGCTTTCCAGCACATATACACGGAGGATAATTCAAAAGGAATGCCTCAAATAGTATTGTGTATGTAATACCGCTGATGACTCATGGATTGTATCAGAGGATTGATTCTTTTTGATAATTAGTGAAATCCCATGGATACTTTTGTATAGTAGGAATGAGCAACAACGTGGCCTGTGTTGTATAAATTTCTACAACAATTAGATCATATGTAGGTATGGATATTAATATAAATGATAGATCTAGATTATAACAGTGTATCTCTTGTCCTTTTTTATATATATTGTGTGTCAATGCTCAGATTGTTGTATTGAGGTATCAATATACAGACTGGTTTGTATGTCACATATACACAGGCTCTTTGACCTCTCAAGCATACATAGTTCTGTGGCTGCCGTATCCTATTGATTATATATATATGAGCATCAATTGTTAGGTGCATGTGAATGTATGTTAACACGATATATGCTTTATAGTAAATCACAGTCATTGGTGCGGATTCGGCAGATCTATAAATAGGAGGGACACACGCTGTGATTATAAACCTGTTAAAAATATCTAAGGTTTAGACAGTAATGGAAATCAATACAGGAGTTACACTTTTAATAAATTGGAGTGTATATGATGAATAGTGCAGACACACTGCTGCCTGTCGGTGCTAAGCACAGAAAGAGCATTTTGAGGCATATCATGTACACGCCACACGCCGTTAAGGAAATGATAGGCCGCCATTGGGAAAATAGGCGATGAGCAGGAAATGCCTGCCTACATTCCAGTAATCAGGACAAAAGGTGCCCATACACTTGTCAGATTTGAGAGGATTTCGCCAGATCTAGATGGATCCAATCAGCCCAAATCGGATGTGTTTGACACCTCATCCGCCCCGAAGCATGGTTCCATGCGCATCAGGTCGGACCCTACAGATGTAACCTGCTGCAGGTGCAATCTGTCAGATCGGACCCATCAGCGGCACATTGTGAGTGCACCCACGATGTTTTGGTCTGATCCATAGGTGTGTGACAGTGGTAAAACACAGCTGTCACATATGCAGTGCGCTGCTGAATTTGAAAACACTGGCCAGACGCTGATTGGCTGATATTCAGCCAATCAGCATCCGGACAATGTTCAAAATGTTTTCAAATCCAGCAGCTCTACCCGTGCCACCGCCCGGCAAATAGCGCTACTTAGTTCCCAGTCGCCATACGGACACCGCTGACTTACTGCCCAGAGCTGCAGGGACCCCGCTTCCCGCACCATGCCACATGGACCTCCCTGCCCACCCCCTGCCGCTGCCAGCTCCCCAGGGATATATATATTTATTGCATGTATAATTTGGCACATCAAGTGCCAAATCGTAAGCGAGCCTCCCGAGGAGCTGCCGGGGGCTCTCAAGGGCAAACTGGTCTGACTTGTCCCTAGGACAAGTCGGACTAGTGTATGGGGCCTTAACATCCTAACTACCAGGACAGCCACTATAAGGAAGAAGAAAAGAAGAATATTTTGGCTAATAGTCTGCATAAAGCCGTAGATGCCGGATTTTTTGCCAGAATGCCCATTTTTTTTAAACGGCAATTTCAAGGGAAAATCAGGTTTGTTTTGCCTAGTAATTGATTGCTGCTTTAAAAACACAGGCATTATATAGACAGAGAGTGCAGAGTGGTTTCTCTCTAGCCCCCTCTGTCCCTCTAGGCACACGCTCCCTGTATTCCCTCTGCCCATAAGCCCTGTGCGCCACCTGTCCAGTGACAACTCAGCCTCCGACCCTTGTGCCAGCCACCTCCAATTTGTTTTCTTCTTAGACAACCGTTTGCTCCTCTTCTAGAAGAATCCTCCTGCAGCAGGAGCAAAGTGTTTTCCCGGGCAGCCAGGCACATGCTGTGGGCACGGAAAGCATGTCTCTTTAGTGCTCCTGGTCCTGAATAGGCGGTATGCCACAGTGGGCAGAGGTTTGTGAAATCGGAAATGCAAATGTGTCCCACAACTCTCCTTTCTTCCTGACAAGGACACGTGCAACTTGTTGTACTATATTAAATGTGGGGCTGCAAAAGTATATATTAGGGGCTGTGAGTGTGACAGTACTGGGGAGTAAAAGCTACAGTATACTCCTCATTGAACAGGTAAAGGGGAATGAGGTGGACCTAAATTAACCGTTCAGAGGTTATAGCGAAAAAAGTGAGTTTTACTTTCTTCCTATGGCTTATATAGTCCTAATTTCCCCCTGATTTAGCTGATGGTCCCCTACAGGAGTTTCACCCTTTGGGTTTGGTCACAGTTAACATGTCTTCTAGGTCCAAAAGTGTGGACAGCCAACCCGAATTTAAGAGTTTCAAGGTCCTATGACCATACCTCCCAACTGTCCCAATTTTCGCAGGACAGACCCATTTTTTTGGTATTGGCCTACTTCCCACCCACGGCCATTAGTGTCCCATGGTAGGGTGCAGTTGGGAGTCCCTCCTGTCGGAATCGGTACATCTATCAGAATGAACTTAGGTCTACAGTCATTAGGTCGACCCCACTAGGTCGACTGGCAGGAAGGTCGACCTGATTTAAGGTCGACATGGGCCAAGGTTGACATGACTTAAGGTCGAATTTGCATAAAGGTCAACATGAGGAAGGTCGACTGGTCATAAGGTCGACATGGGTTTTTCACTGTTTTTTTATCCGAATGTCAACACAGTCGACATGGACACAGTTGGCAATGAGAATCGGACCCTCGCATCGCTAGCTTCGCTTGCGATGCTTCGGGCACGGTGGCTCGCTTCGCTCGCCACAGCTTTAATAACCTCTTCCACGCCCTAGTGGATGGTAGGGCATGAAATACCGCCTGTCGGCACATGTCGGCTCAAAAAACAGTGAAAAACCCCATGTCGTCCTTATGACCAGTCGACCTTCCTCATGTCGACCTTTATGCAAATTCAACCTTAAGTCATGTCGACCTTGGCCCATGTCGACCTTAAGTCAGGTCGACCTTCCTGCCAGTCGATCTAGTGGGGTCGACCTAATGACTGTAGACCTAAGTTCATTCTAATAGATAACCGCTTCCCCTCCTGTCAGTGTGGTGAATACAGAGAGACAGAGGGGCTAGAGGTGCTGGTCATGCCCCCACAAATTCACACCCCCTTTGCCTAAAGACACAACCCTTCTTGGGAAAGGGCTTGCTGGGCCGCACAGGAGTCCCGACTTAAGGCAGTTGAAATTTGGGAGGTATGTATGACTATGCACCTGAAAGGTAGCAGGAGAACTGGATGTGAAAAAGGGAATCAGGTACTGAAGCTGTTAAATCTAGTCAACAAACTGAATATTCCTTAGATTTCCCTGAATATTATTTGTTAATGTAACATAGGAGACAGCATGTCTACTTCAGAAGAAAATGTTTTACAGAGCATTTCTTTAAAGCTCCTGGCCCATTTCCCAACTCATTTATATTCCAATTTCTATTTCTGATTGTGGAAATAGAGTCCACAGGCCGGATGTAATGCAGTGCAAGGCCGGCAGACACGCGGGATGTCGGCATAACTTGGAAGCTTTAATTAAAGGGCCAGTTATTTACAAGGCCACAGCAAGACTCTTACTAGCGATATCCTCAGTAATTTAATTAATTGGATACACATGTAGGCAAAAGGTTTTAATTTTTGCTCAAAACATCTTCTACAATTTTACACAATGATGTCCGAACCTCATATTTCCATTTGGTTAGCAGTGTTCCATATGAGGAGACAACATATATTAAATGGTAAATAAAAAACATATTTATTAAGTGCATATATAGACATACATTTAAGTTTAGAATAAGAAGCTTATCTGGATATAGCAGGTGTAACAGCAACAGATCCTGGTACAATCCAACCTGAGGAGTTCCTCAACGCGTTTCGTCCATTAAAATTCACAGTACTTCATCACAAGGAATCTAAAGGCAGAGGCGCGGCCACTGTAATTCTTCAGCATAACTGGCTGCAGGGGGAGATTTGGGTAAGGTGTGTTCAAACTGAAATTGCAGTGTAGCCAGTGTTTACCCTGAACAGAAACAAAATAACTCACCCAATTCTATTCCTAGCACAGGTTTTAGATTTTCATTTGAGAGCCTAGAAAGGGGCTGTCACATATTAGGCCGAAAAATATTAACTAATGTTGTGAACTGAGGATGTGGATTCTTTTACTCCAGAACATAATTTGTGAACTTTAAAATGGGACTGTAAATACACTTTCTAAAAAAAAAAAAAAACATTTGAAAAGGACTTTTGAAAAGGTTAAAGATGCAGACTCTTTCTTAAGAGCATTGATTGGGTGGCAGGATGCAGCATTTTATGGGAGCGGGAGAGGGCCGTGACACCACATGCTGTTAGCAGGAACATGGCCAGCCTGTGTCTAACTTTGCAGCTAGATTGCGCAGCCTGGCGGAACAGGTGCTGTGTGCGTGCTTCGCTGTGTAATGTTGACTGTTTGGATAAACACAATGTAATTGCCAATAAAAGCCTTTGACGCTAAAGAAATGCCTGTAATTTTACTCCAGTACGTATACAATAGTAACATCTGACAAAACAGTCTAAAAACAATGAAGCAGCTAACTTTGTGAAAACCAAAGTTCCCACCCTCGCCGAAGTGATAGCCAAAAGAAACGTCAGTTTTAAAGAAAAGGACTTAAGGTCAGCGGACCTTAACGGTTCAAATGGTGGTTTTACGAAATTTTCCAGATTTCATGAGTTCGTGTCGGAGGACACTTCATTTGGGCGAGCAGTGATGAGAACTGCGGACCTGAGCATAGCCTCCCAAAGGACTGGCTCTTGAACGTCCCATGGTTAGCTGTGTCACCAGGATGGATGACAGAGAAAAGGGGATTTTTGTAAGAAATTACCATTCGAATCCCTTTCTCTGAGTCCATCCTGGTGACACAGCAATCCCTCCCTTACACTTAAGTAAGTTTATACCGTTTCAGGTGATTTTTCACATTATATGGTTATTATGTGATTGTGCATATTAATATGTTCAGGCGTTGTACTGAGTAATGCTGGGATGCAGAAGGGAGGAGCCTGCCTCTCAAAGACTTAGAATAGGTGCCTGGCTCCTGCGGACCCTCCTACATCCCATGGTTGAGCTGTGTCACCAGGATGGACTCAGAGAAAGGGGTTCAAACGGTAAGTTCTTACAAAAATCCCCTTTTTATCATCACATTTTTATCTGCATAATTGTTTATTTTATTAAATCCTTTTAATTTGATTCACTTGGTTGTATATATCATTGAGAGCGCTACTTTACCTTCTCTTTTTTCCATGGCGAATTGAATGGCTGTCATTCCATAGGAAGCAGCCGTCATTCTGCATTATGGACCTTATTCTGCTTGACTCGCAAGGCTGCGAGTCCATCAGACGCCGCCCTCCACCCACAGTGCTGCCCCCCCTCCCTCGCATGCAGTACCCACCACATGGCTACGAATGGATGATTTTCATAATCATCCATTCGCAGGTGGGGAGAAATCATTCGAAGCCACAGAGGACCAAATGGATCTGAATAAGGTCATATGTGACATGTTTATAAGAGCAGGGGTGTAGGCGGGCATATATGGAAAGGGATGAGTGTGTGCGCTAAGTAGGGATGTCATCGACCATCGATGATTAGAAATCTTTGCTGGTTTATGGCCGATGTAGAATAGAATTGCCAGCGATGGGGGAGAACCAGAAGGTTTCCCACCATTGATGTCAAGCTTAAACAAAGTTTCGTTTTTGCTTTTTCCCCAAGGTGCGGGTATGGATCTTCGGGTAGACAGCAGGATGGTCGACAAGCATAAAGGTCGACATAAGCATTAGGTCCACATGGGGAAGGTTGACAGTCCAAAGGTCGACATGGGGTTTTTCACATTTTTTTTGTCCCGAATTTCTACAGTCAACATGGACACTGAACCATAGCACCATGTCCCCTCACATAGCTCTCTGCTCTCGCCATGCTTCACGTATGGTGCCTCGCTATGCTCGGCACAGTATTTTATTCTCCCTCCACGCCCTAGTGCAGCGGTGGCCAACCCGTGGCTCGCGAGTCGCATGCGGCTCGCCGCGCTGTAAATTGCGGCTCCAGCCTCCCATCCCGTCTGCAAAGCGGGGTTTTGAATTTGGCGCCAATTCGGCTGCCAAATTCAAAACGCCGCATCGGCGGCCAATAGGAAACGGGCGCGGCGAGCCAATCAGCGCTCGCCACGCCGTTTCCGCCCTGCCCCCGGCGTCTGACATCAGACGCCCGCGGGAGGGCGAAAAGTCTTCTCCACGCCGGCGGAGCGCTCCTGAAGACGCGAGAAGCCGCCGGAGGATGGCGCAGAAGACGGCGGCGGGGAGAAGAGTTCCGGCGCCGCTGAAGAGGCCAGAAGACGCCGGGATCAAGACAGAAGATCTCCGGCGCCTTCTGCAAGAAAAAAGAAGATGGCTCCCGGAGAGGCCAGCGGGGGTGGGAAGCAAAAGAGCTGACGAAGCTCCCCCCAGCGGCCTCTCCCAACACCAGGTAGGGGCCATTGGCCTCCTACCCTCCATCCACCTTAGACCACCGGGTGTCGGGCACTAGGCCCGTGGGCAAATTCAGGCCCTTCTGGCCTGTGTGCGCATTAGTCGGGCCCTCTTGGCCCGTGGCTCATTTGTTTGTTGGGCCCTCCTGGCCCTCTAAGTGGGCCCTTTAGTTAGGAAGCTGGGCCCTCCAGCATAGGTGTTGCACTGTGGGCAACACCTGTGCTGGAGGGCCCAGCATCCTAACTGTGGGGGCATATGATGTTTGGCACTGTGGGGGGCATATGTTTGGCACTTTGAGGGGCATGTGATGTTTGGCACTGTGGGGGGCATATGATGTTTGGCACTGTGGGGGGCATATGATGTTTGGCACTGTGGGGGGCATATGATGTTTGGCACTGTGGGGGGCATATGATGTTTGGCACTGTGGGGGGCATATGATGTTTGGCACTTTGAGGGGCATGTGATGTTTGGCACTGTGGGGGGCATATGATGTTTGGCACTGTGGGGGGCATATGATGTTTGGCACTGTGGTGGGCATATCTGGCACTGGGGGCATAAAGTTTTGTCATGGGGCCACTCTCCTTGTGTCATATGACCACGCCCCTGACCACTCCCCCCGATCATGCCCCTTTTTGGCGCGCATGATGTTGGCTCTTTGGCTTGACGACTGATATTTTTCGGCTCTTTACCTCTGACCGGTTGGCCACCCCTGCCCTAGTGGATGATAGGGCATGAAAAACCGCCTGTCGACTTTGGGACTGTCGACCTAATGACCCTGTTGACCTAACCCATGTCGACGTACAGTCATGACGATCTTAATGCACGTTGACCTAATGATTGTCGACCATCATGCTGTAGACCTAGTGATCGTATCACTGCAAAGCTCTGCCCCTGTATTTTGATTGGCCCACAGAAAATGGTTGACCATCAATATGTAAAAACATTGATGGTCATCCATTGAATAGTACTACACTATCGATGGCCAGTTGCACTTTTGCCATCGATGGCAAAGGCAACGATGGCCAACCCTAGCGGTAAGGGGATCATAGTAAAATCAGGGTCCTAATATCACATAATGAGCTGTTTCAATGCTATTTTGGCTTAGTGATGGCGAATTAAATGGCCGTCATTCCATAGGAAGCAGCGTCATTCCACATCATTCTGCAGGTAACATATGTGTAATTGTCTTATGTCATTGAAGGGTTAATCAGCCATCTTGTTTCTCTGTCTTATAATTTCTGTCCCTGCTTATCTCAAGAAGTTATGTTCTGGCTTGTTTCCAGTACTCGCTTGCTATCCCGTACTCTGTAACTTTCCTCAGAAACCGTACATTCTGTGATTTCTCATAACTTTGCTACATACTCCCCTACAAGGCGACGTATAAGCTAACAGATGCTGTTATTCCCCTACCTCTGCACCAAATATTAACCAATCATGTAATTGGACCGGCGCCGTATGTATAAATATGTTGTTTTGTCATAATTAAATCAGAGTTAACCTTGTGTCTGTGGTCCTCGTTACTGGTCATATCATATGAGGTTACACTCTCACGGAGCTCTAAGGGGTTTTCACACTGAGGTCAAATAAGGTAATTAATATATGAGGAAATCGATACATCGGCGCATGATCGATTCTCCTTCAAGCTGGGGGCTCGGCCGCGGGATTCGAAGTTCATTCCTACACGGTCGTCAGCAGACTCCAAAAGTCTACTCTGAGACCGCTGTGAGGTTACGGACAAACTCGATCCTGAACCTATGACTCTATCCCCGGGGGATATCGGATGTCAGTTCATAGAAGTTAAAATCTTCTATCTTTGTTTTGTGTACACACTGATCTAGGATCAGATACCGTACTTGGAGTACGAAGAGACCAGGGGTCTTTATCCAAATAGAACCTCATTTTGAACACCCACTATTTCATTGGCCAAATTTTCTTACTATGTTTAGTTTAAAGTATAAGTTTTTCTTGTTTCAATATCCTTGTGTGATTGGTAAGTATACACACTTGTGATATCTGTATTTCTTTGTAAACCGTGCGGCTGGTAAGTTGACGCACAATAACCCCTTTCAATAGTCTCATTGATTACTGTATGCCAACAGACTTGCGGACTTTATGCTCCCTCACTCTTAAGGGTAACGCAACGTGAGGCTTCATATACAGTATTCACATAACAACAAGACTCTGTCCACCGTCACGTAGACGGTCTGTTGTTTCACTAACATTTTGTACTTTTATATTTAATGGGATGTATCTAGAGGAAATATAGTTCATATAATATTCAGATAAAGACCAACCCTCACAGTCTGCTGCCACAGGTCCCGACCTGCCTGACTGAGACGGTGCCCCTGGTCTGGGTATTAAGAACTTTCCACGCTCCCATTCATAGTCAGAAATATTGATACACAATCATACCCCGACATGGGTGGAAATAATAGTAAGAATAAAACAGTCTATCCACCCCCATTACCTAGTGAAATATGTAAGGAATATGTTGCCCACAAATTATTACCTTGTTAATCCATGAGGTGGACAATATAATAGATGGGACTGGAATCAAGTCCCCA